>NW_022196915.1:63689453-63718725 GCF_008632895.1 Mastomys coucha
TGACTTTTCCCTCAATAAAATAGGAGTGGAAAACAACTATTCATACCTACAGTGTTTTATTTCTGTTAAATCTTAGCATTTGAGGGTTTTAAAGGACACCTTTTTGAGAGCCGTGCACAGTTTGCACACTTCTGTAATCGCAGAATTCTCTAAGTGGAGGCAAGAGGATTGCAAACGTGTACTACACAGTGAGTTCAAGACCAGTCAAGGCTACAAATACTCTGACAATTTCAGACCCCCTTGCCCCCAAAATGATTCCTTTAATAACTTGATTTAAATTGTGTGAATTTAAGGTCACACTCTTTCATAGCAACTGACTCTCATGTTTTTAATTTATTGTGATTTTTTTATATCATTTTTCTGATTACACAAAGAACTATAGTCTTTGGAAATCTATGTTTCCACTTTCATATAAGTGTCATTAATAAAAGTTTTTAGATCTAGGTTAACTGTTACTTTTTGATGTTACTTATGTAGAAAGTATCATTTATAGTGGTTGTGCACAAGAACCTCAGACTAACAAACAGAACCTTCTTTGTGACTACACATCATTGTTAGATACAGTTAACTAAAAATGTTACTGTAAACCAGTGAGGTGTAAGGGAACCTGTGGCTTCTTTCATTCTATTCTGCCCTGAACTTCTCTTATGCTCCAGTTACTCCTCCCAATGCTCAGTGCTATTTGGATATTTCCTTTTTCCTTCCTCCCTCCCTCCTTCCCTCCCTCCCTCCCTCTCTTTCTTCCTTCTCTCTCCATCCCTTTTCCTCTTTTCCTTTCTTCCTTCTTTCTCTCTCTCTCCCTTCCTTCCTTCCTTTTCCCTTTCTTCCTCTCTCCCTCTCCTTATCCCTCCCTGTTTCTCTCTTTTTCCTCTCTTCTTTCTTACCCCTCCAGGTGTAAGTGTCTTAGAGATCCATATTTGCCTTTCTCCACTCCACAGGCTCAACTCCTCTCAGTTCTGAGAGGGAAGGGAGAACTCACTTCCTTGGCACTTCATCTACAGTAGTGTGTGGGAGCCTACCTCAGCCTGCCTTCCTATGCTGGGTACAGAGAAAGGGATGGCTGGGTGAGCCACGCCCAGCTATGACCGTTCCTCAAAGCTCAGCAATCTCTTCATCTTGATGTGAATTAGATCCTTCCTGGGACCTCATTCCTTTGTACTACTTGGCCCTAGTTCTGGGGTAGATGCTACTCAATTTCCAAATTAGTAGCAGGTGATCTGCTCTGAGCTGCTTCACCCTTCTCAATGGAAATCCCTTCTGTCATGTGTCATAGGCAAATTTAAAACTGTTATATATCAGTACTAGGTAGGTAGGTTAAGCCTATGTTGATAATGTCCCATAGAACATTATAGCTGGACAGTCACCAGCCATCACGAGGCTTACTCCTAATGTTGGATCAGTTTTCCTAAATCCTGGCTCTGCCTCACTTGGGTTCCTTTGCAGTGTCTTGATGGGGTAGGTTTTAAAAGAGATGTGTTTTCTTCTCCCTCCTTACCATTCTGAAGGCGTCAGCAATGGCATCCATTGGGAAATGTGTTTCTTAAGCTCCCTTTGGTTTTGTTGGCCTCTTGGGTCCCAATTGCAAGTCCCTGATATATTAAACATAATATATGAGTGACATTGACCCATCTCTCTTATCAACTTCTCCTCTAGAGTTTACTTTGATTTTGTTAATGGTGCAGCCATCTTTCTCATCTTCTGCACCTAAATTGGAGTCATGTTTTATCCTGTCAACTTCTTCACTTTTCATAGTCAGCCATTGGTTGAAGGTTGGTTCATCTCAGGCTTTGGTGGCTTTTGAAAAAGTCATCATTCTTGTTTATTTAGTCTCTTTTTGTTTAAATGATTCCCAAGGTGGGATGTAATTCTTCCTTAATTTTCTCTGTAAAACTTTGTTATCCATTAAGGGCCAATAACATTGTTTTCTGCTCCCACAAATAATTTTCCCTGTGATGTGTCTGGCTGAAAACACTCTTTTTGCTAGAACAAAACAAACCCCATAATGTATTCTCCAATTCTGTGTGTGACTGTTGAATTGTCCTGTTATAATGAAAGAACTTAGGCTACAGGAACTCGAGTCCTGCCCACCCCTGCATAGGTCCTTTCATGGCACAGGGAACCCCACTCAGATGGTCCTGATCATTTCCTAAATGCCAGGCATTGTTGCTGTCTGGGAATGGATAGCCATGATCTAAGCATTCCAGTAATGCCTTCTGTGCTTCTTTAACTCACGCAAACCATTTTCTTGTGTTTACATTAACACACAATGACAAAATTTCTCATTCTTTATAAAGTAGTTTTATATGCATTTAGTTTTCTCCCAGCTGAACTTCGCAACCAGGAAAAAAAGAAGAAGAAGCACAATGAATTCAAATTGCAAGGAAAATGATATGCCACTTTAGAAAACCGGTTGACATTTACACAAAAGATCTTCAGGTGTGCTCCAAAGTTAGCAGAAAATCCATGTCCACATGAATACCTGATCACGAGTATTGATAACAGGGCTCATTGTTCCATAATAGAGAACAGTAGGAACACCCACATATTCCTTACCTGATGAAAGAATCAACAAACTGTGGTATATCCATACAGCAGAATTTTATTTGAACATTAAAAAGGAAATGCTTAGGTATTGCGTTATGAGTGAACCCTAAAGACAGACTAAGCAGAACAAGCTGGCAACAGTGACAGACAGTATGCTATGATCCCATTTCTTTTTGTTGTTGTTGTTTTTGTTTTTGTTTTTTTATTTTTTGAGACAGGGTTTCTCCGTGTAGCCCTGGCTGTCCTGGAACTCACTCTGTAGAACAGGCTGGCCTTGAACTCAGAGATCCACCTGCCTCTGCCTCCCAATTAAAGGGAGTGCGCCACCACTGCCCAGCATGCTTCCATTTCTATGAATTGTCTAGAATATCTAAATCTGTGAAAAGTAGTTTGGCTCTTGTGCGTTGTAGAGCTGGCAGAGAAAGTAACTGGTAATGAAGTTTCCTTTTAAGATGATGAGACTTTAATGGGATTATATGGTATTTTAGTTAGGTTTCTAATGTTCTGAAAAAGCCCATGGCCAAAATTAATTTGAGGAGCAAGTCCCCCCAACCCCCATCATTTGACAGTTCCACATTTCAGTCCACCACTGAGGGAACTCAGGGCAGGAACTCAAACAGTTAGAACCAGGAGACAGGAGCTGATGCAGAGGCCATGAAGGGAAGGATGCTGTTGACTGGCTTGCTGTCAAGGCTGTGCTCAGCCTGCTTTCTTATAGCACCCTGGATCACTAGCCCAGGGATGGCACCACCCCCAATAGATTGGGTCCTCCCCCATCAATCAGTCAATCAATCAATCACACACACACACACACACACACAGCTGCATTACAGATTTGCTTAAAAGATAATTCTATGGGTATTTTTTTCAATTTAGAGCCTTGTTTTAAAATTGCTAGAGCTTTGTCGAGTTGACATGAGAGTAGCCAACATGGATAGTATGATGACATCACTGTCTCTGGAAAACTACCAAAGCTAAGAAGTGTTGAGCCCTCAAGACAACTTAGAGTAGAGTGAAAGCCTGGTACCTCTGCCTTCCCTTTGTCTGCGTGTCTCCTTTAGTCTGGGTCATGCCTACACCAACTAAGAAATGTCAGTGCCCCTGTCTGCTAGAATTTGGATATGAAATGTTTCAGACAGCTCTTCTCAAGTATTAGAACACTTGTTCTCCAGCTGGTGGAGCTTTGTGGAAATGTTTTGAAACCTTTGGGAGTTAGAGCCTAGAGGGAGGAGGTAGATCTTTTGGAGCGAGGCCTTGGTAAAACTTGGCCCTACTTCCTGTCCTGTCCTGTATCTGCTTCCTGGTGTTTGAGCAAGCAACTTACATTCCTCCTACCATGACACCTCATCATGAACCAAACCCAAACAGACCCTTCCCTGCTTATGTGGTTTCTTGTCAGGCATCCTGTCCATTCAATATGAAAAGTAACTAAAACATAATCTACCCCCACCTCTCTCTCTCTCTCTCTTTCTCTCTCTCTTTCTCTCTCTCTCTCTCTCTTGCACAGACACATAGACACAGACAGATAGACACACACACACACACACACACCAGCTCTGAGAGCATAGAAGTATATGTTTATTCTAAGCATGCTATCTTCTTGGCTTCTGTGGACAGGAAAAGCTCAGAGGACAGAGCACACACCCTCTGTAGGCTGAAGGGTAAACCCTGGAGCACTCAGTCATCGTTTTGTGGGAAGCAGATTGATCATGTAGGCAAAGGTGAAGTCTCCTGAGACCCACCCTGAAGAACCATCACTGCGACACTGCGATACCGATTCTCCGTAGCCAGGGTTGTTCTTTATACGCGCCTCTTTCCCTGTCCAGTTCCTCCTTGCTAAGCTCATGCCCCAACCCTAAAGATAGATTTCACAGGGCCTTCTTCCTCCCAGTACAATGAATCAACTCATCCCCAGTTTTCACTGTTCCCCATCTTTATCACTTTCACATTGGGAAAGGTGGCTGAGCATAGCATGTTCAGGTGGCGGGAATGTGCTGTTGCCCCCAACCTGTGGCTCTTGCCCAACTTTGTGAGTATAGTAAACAAACAAACAAACAAAAAACCTCTGAACTGTACACGTGAAAGGGCAGATGTTCACTGTATGCGAATTATATTCAAATCCTTTATTAAAGAGTCCAATGAATAAAAACTTAGAGCACTGAGCCATAAACAGAAAGTGTTTGAATATACTTTGACCAGTTATGGAGTGCCACCTTTCCGTAGTCAGGTCAGTTAAAGCGTTTCACAAGGGAGGAACATTGCACAAGTTAGGTAGTCCTGCTCCGGTCCCTTCAGTGTGTAGTAGGTATAAGGGGCATTTGGGGGATGGCAAGCTTCTTCCACTAATGGTCTTGCCTTTCAGGGAGCTTCTATCAGATGTGTCTTTGTGAACATTGCACTCTGCAGGTGTGAACTCCCAGGAAAGAAACCAGACCTGTCTGAAAGGTTTTCCAAGGCAGATGAGAACTAGGTCTGGTCTTTTGTTCCTATCTGTCACTCCCAGTATGTGGTCATAGGAAATGACAATTTTGTTAGAAAGGAAGTTAAGCAAACACTACCTCATTATCCCATTACGTCTGTAACGTGGCTGTCTATTGAAATCCCTGAACTAAAGTCTGATATAATTACTAGATAGAGCCTGCCCCTTTAAGACAGTGGTTACTCTGAGCAACCAGATTCCACACTGGGAAGAAACTGTGATTCCCACAGCAACTCCCTCCGCAGGATACAGAGCTAAGAAGCTCTCTGTGCAAGGCTGTCAATGGCAGCCCCTAAGTCGTACTCCCCAGCAGCACCCAGGGCTCCTGTGTCCTTTGTCCTATGTGATGTTCTATAGGACAGATCACCTGTTGTGAGTTAGTCAGGCATCCCTTTGTTCAGGGATTTCTTTGAAAGTGTTCCTCTGCCCATTCCTGTCTCTTCATGGCCAGCTCCCTTTCTCTCTCTCCCTAAGTTTGAAGGTAAAGCCTCTCTGTCCCTTTAAGGTCCTTTTATGCCATTCTTTTTTTTTGTTTGTTTTTTAACTTTTTATTGATTCTGTATTTCACACCATTCCCACTCATCTCCCAGTCCCTTCTTATCTGCCCTTTGCCCTTACAACATCTCCCCTCAAAATAAAAATGATAAAATTAAAATAAGATCTTGTCATGGAAGCTATAGTGTATGTCACAGTGTGTCCCACAGTATACCCTTTGGTCGACACGTCTTTAGTCTGACTCGAGGCTTCTGGCTTCTGCTGCATTATCTATAGTGGATCCCTCCAGGGACTCCTCTCGGATATCCTGTTGTTAGCCTGTGTTATAGAGATCCTACAGCTTTGGTTCTGCAGGACCAGCCTTTTCACAAGTACCAGCAGCTCCTCTATGGGGTAGATGTTGGAATGGGCCAAGTCAAAGCCCTGGACCTGGGCCTGGGAGGTAGCTGAGTTGGTCATCCCACCAACTCTCCCATGCCCATACCACCAGGGCAAGCTCTCAAATACCACCCCTGCTGGCTCACTCAATGCCTCAGCCAACAAGGGGCAGGGTTAGCTCTCCTGCTCTCATGTCCCCATGGCTTCAGGTGGCGACTCAGGACACTCAGATTAGCATGTTCCCCTTCAGCAGTACAGACCTCAGATATCCATGTGGTCTCAGATGGCAGCCCAGACTAGGGACAGCCACTTGACCTTTGGCGGTAACTCAGGCCACAGACATCTACACAGACCCTAGCTGCAGCAGGACCATAGAAACAGACTTGGTCTTTGGCGGCAGCCTGGGCCAGAACCTCACCATGGCCTCCTTGTATCTGCCTGTTCATCACTGCTGTCAAGTCTCCAGTGTAAAGTCCCTTGGCTTTGCTTTCTCTTCTATCTCTCCACTGCATACACATTCCACCTTTCCCATCCCTACATTACACATTTGCCCATCATAGTGAGAATCTTTCTTTGGCTGCCCCAGCTGGGCAGAGTGCCCCTGGCTGGGGCGAGTGCCCCTGGCTGGGGTGGGTACATGGGCTTTTTGCTGTTCTGAATGTGTCATTTCTTTCTAAGCTCTCCCAGTCAAGCCAGACCACAGGCCCTAGGTTCTAATAACTTCATTCTTGGTGTACAATTTGTGTCATACATATACTTTCCTGAACCAACTGCTGCCACTCCATCATCATATATAACAGTGATACTGAATAATATAACAAGTGGAATTATTAGTTACAAATAAAAAAATAACACATTGAATATTAAAACCCAACATTTCCTAAAATTACAACTAGTGGTACTATCAAGCTAGCCAAATGAAAAACTGGAATTTAAGGATAAATTATCTTCAATACTCTAAACATCAATTACAATATTTTATGAAGCACATGTAACTATAGACACAGGATTAAAAATATAATCAATCTAGTTAAAAAATATAATTTTTGGTTTTGCTCATTTCTCTCATCTACTATTGCTACTTGTTTAAACCAAACCTAAACAATGTTCTTAATTATTTTAATTTTGGGTTTAATACTCCTAATGTATTTATGTTACATTATAAATGCTATATCAGATATATAGAATTGGGTGGATCAGTCCTAGATCATGATGGCTGGTCGATGGGAAGGGATCCAAAGATTTATTTGTTAGTGGATTTCTAAGCCACTCCTAAAGACTGCTTTCCTGCCCAGTCAGCCTCAGCTGTATTAGATCCCAAGGATAAGGCTCCAAAGCATCATAGGAGGCCTCCACATGCTCAAATGTGATTCACAGCCACCAGGGGTGCATCTGTTGCTTTTACATTGCTGTGATAAAACACCATGGCCAAGGGTTCTCCGGCTTGTGTTTTCAGAAGGCCATGATTCCATGATGGCAGAACAAGGGCATGGCAGGTGGAGCAGGAAGCTGAGGACTCACATCTTCAAATAGTATGTGAGGAACAGAGAACTCAAAATGTTGGGAGTCTTTCAACTCTCAAAGCCACACATCCCACACCAAGTAGCATCACCAACTTGGAAGCAAGTATGCAAGTACCCGAGTCTGGGAGGCAAGTGTGCAGTGCCCGAGGCTGAGAGGCAAGTGTGCAAGTGCCCGAGGCTGAGAGGCAAGTGTGCAAGTGCCCGAGGCTGGGAGGCAAGTGTGCAAGTGCCCGAGGCTGGGAGACAAGTGTGCAAGTGCCCGAGGCTGGGAGGGACTTCTCATTCAAACCACTCCAAGGGGAACTGTGAACGCTTATGTTAGAAATCCACAAGGCTGATGGACTTACTGGAACCTCTTGAGAACTGGAATGTCGTTGTAGAATCAAATCATCCTGGGCTACCTGTAACCCTTTAATACCCTGTGTTAAGCAGCTCCTAGACCTAATATCTGTACTTGCAACTGTTATATAAATCCCTCTGAAATGTACTAGCAGACCATTGGCTGCCACCAGCCCAAAGGCTAAAAGTGTCATCAGCATCTAAAGCCTGCCCTAACCCTGCCCAATTTTCCACCAGTGTATTTGAAAGGACCTGAGTTTATAGCTTTTTATTTGTTCTTTGTCTGTCAAAGTGTCCTGAAACTTCCCGTGTTGGAACATGGTATTTGATGTAGCATGAATCTTTGTTCCCGGGTCCTTGTCATATTTGGCTCCAGAGTAAGCAATCCCTGACTCCCTTTAGGGTGACAGCTTGTTGACAAGTACCTTGGGAGAGTCTGAGTTTGGGGTCTGGACTTGTTGAGGATGAAGCCCCAGCAGTTCTTCTAGTGCTGAGAACGATGTCGTGGATTTGTGCTCATTAGTGTTTGTATTCCCCTTTGTGCTGCCTGTGTTTTCTATTCTCTAGAAACAGTGCTTGCTGGCCATGCCTGCGCTTAAGGGTGGCTTCCACTTTTTACCTGCAACGTGTTAAGTCAAATCTCACCAAAGTAAAGGGGAGGATTTTAAGGAGCCTGCTTTAAAGGGGCAGGATAGGGGCAGGATGTCCACCAACACTGAAGACTGTCTCAAAGGTGAAGGAGAAATCCCGTCTTTCATCAAACAAGAGATTTGTGAAGGAAGCTTCATCTACAAAGGCTGTGGTTAGAACCTGAGTAACATTGGAGAAGTTGGTGTTGGAATAAAGAGGCAAGGGGTGGGACCTTGGCCGAGCCTGTGCCAAGGTTTGCTGCTAGGAGATCATGCTGCAGGAGAGCTCTAGGGCAAGAGGTTTGTTGGGAGAGAGGGAAGAGAAAAAGGCCATCATAGAGTGGGGACATTAGACAGTCAGACAGACAGGCAGACAGACAGACAGACAGTCAGAATGGGAGGCAGAGAAGGACTAAGATGGGTGGTGGGGAGGA
Organism: Mastomys coucha; assembly: GCF_008632895.1. Classification (NCBI taxonomy): domain Eukaryota; kingdom Metazoa; phylum Chordata; class Mammalia; order Rodentia; family Muridae; genus Mastomys; species Mastomys coucha. The sequence continues at coordinate 63,698,275 of NW_022196915.1, forward strand.
GAGAAGTAGAGTTAGTGATAGAGATAGAGATAAAGACAAAGATAGAGACAGGGACAGGGACAGAGACAGAGATGATATATCTGGGGTGTCCCAGGCCTTTTATGGACTGTACCTGGAGGCAATGAATGATGACAAATTGCTACTGCTGAGTCCCTGAAAGTCAGGTTGGGGTGGAGTACCTAATTTAGAACAGCTGGAATATTCCAAGTCCAGAGATTAATTACCAATTATCTTGGGCTATCTTTAACTCCCTTATATTACCATTTATTGTACCCCCTCTGCATGTGACCTAACATCCTTGCTTGTGGCTGTAGGTAAATCTTGATATATATGAACAGAGCTTCTATCATTCCCACGACCAAAAATGTCTGTCACCTGAGCCATAGAACAGAGATTTACCCTCTGCTCTGACCCATCCTCTTGCATAGGAACCAAGGGACTTGGGAAGTTTGTTCATTTGTGACATTCTGCTTTTTCTGTTATTATAAAGACGTCATGAGATTGTTCATTCATCAGAGCATGGAAGTTAGGGTAGCTTAAACATGTATTCCTGGGCATGATCGTTTATCTTTGACTTCGCATTCCCTGAGTTGACAGTTGTTCTTTTATACACTGACAGTCACTGTGGAAAGGTACAAATGGGTCGCATCTTAGAATGAGAGCAGGCAGAGTCGTCTCGTTCAGTGTCTTAGTTTCAATCCCCTCTTCTAAAATTAACTATAAATTAAAAGTCATTCCTGTGCCAGTGTCTGGGTTTATAAAGACAATGGCCATCTGGAAATATCACTTGAGGGAATTTGTTATCCTCATTTTATGGCTCATTGACCCTCTGGTGGTCAGTTTTAAGGAAAAATCGAAAGACCAAGTAAGAGTTCATCGGAGGACAGGGGACAGAAACTAGCTAAACATTTTAGACCAGGGTGGAGGAAGCAGTAGATTTTAGGCTATCTGTGCCTGGGAGGAGTGTTCTGGTTCCCAGTCCCTAATTACCAATCACAAATGAGCACCTTACTTAGACTCTTCATATGAGAGTGTCACAGACACTAGTCCCCTTTGACTTGGATGGCTTTGGAACTGGACCTGTGGATTCTCATGGCGGAAATGGATCACATCTGTTCTCCCGCTTCAGCCCAACTGCTAAATAATCTTAGGGTTCCCATTCTTGAGAGGTGGCTCTTAAAAAAATCCTTGAAGATCACTGATGACAGGCCCCTCCCTGATGGATTCTATTTCTGCCCCTGGGTGTAGACGTGGCATTCTAATCTGCCTCAAAGGTTACAACATTACATATGGTTGTCTCCTCACTTAACGTTTAATCCATCTGAGCCTGTCAATCACCTGGCCAGGAGCTCTACCCTCAGGCAGGCTGCCCTGCGACAGAGATGGGAAGAATAATTACCCTCTTAATGAGGTAGTGTACCTCTCCTTCCTAGGAACGCCATCCTTCTACGGCTTCTGTCAAGTGACACAGCAGAACCTCCCCACCTTTCCATATCCTAAATCAGAAAGGCGGAACTTTCTCTTTCTCTTTTTCCTTCTTTCTGTCGATTTCCTAAGCACCCTTTGGGCTGCCTCACTCACCTAAAGCCCTGTATCCAATGTGGCTGCCTACAAAGTACAGGGCCTCCTCTCTTAGAAGACTTACAGTTTCCTGCCCTGTTATTTTTCTCTTATATGCTAGTAAAAATGTCAGTGGACTTCCTGCTAAGTCTATTTTTAAACTATTTTGTGAAAAAGAGTAAGAACCCAGAGAGGGCACTGCAACTTCTTTAATATATGGTGCCCATCCTGGGGCTCCCCAAGGTTTCTTTCTGCCCAGAGGAAGACTGGCTTGTAGGGACCACAGTGACTGAGGACCGTGAACAGGGACTGCTTAGCTGGAGCCGCCGCAGCTGGGCCATGGACACTCAGCCAGCAGGAAATGTGGAGGCAGGAAGTAGAATGAGGGGGTTAATTTTGAACATAGAAAGTGTTCAAATTTCCTAAATTTGGGGTGATTAGATTACACTGTTCTGCTTTTGTTTTGTTTTCCGGCATAGACTATCTCCATAACAAATTAGTCTTGCTTTCTTTTTTCTTTTTTTTTTTTTAAGCCTGATTTCCATGATTTCACCATATGGAAACTGACTTTTAAAAAGAACTTGCTCCATTGAGCAAGCCTGGTCCATTTTTCAAATGTTTCCTGACATTAACAACTCTATTTCTCAATTAGCAAAGGGAATAAAGTTGATTATGCATATCCATGGGGTGACAATTTACATCTGATTAGCAGCTCTAAGGTAAACATTAAAAGGTCACTATAAATAACTTTTACTTCTTTTGTTCTCAGAAAGAACCAGTTAGTCACTGAGGTCCCAGCTTCCCTCTGCTCCCCATGGTTGATAAAATCCTATTTTTAACATGGTATCTCAGCTTCTATTACATAAGCAAACCTGTGGAACGTAAAGCTTAGTCAGTTTGCCATTTTGGTCGGTTCTTTTTTATTTTTTCCCCCTATTCTTCTGATACCCATCTGTTTTAGTGAGAACTATTAATGAGTCACAGACATAAAACAAGAGGCGTGCACAGGCTTGCAGCACATCCTGATGACCCATTCCTGGTTTTTTTCTTAAGCCTAAAAGGCCATCTCACCCTCCTATGTTATGAAATTGACCAGCCATCGAATACACACCAATATATTTTATGCTCTGTGGAATTTAGAATAGAAGCTGACTTTTGGAGGGAACAAAGAAAAGTGAATGAAGGGAATCCTGAGTGAACGTGGGCCGTTGACATGAGCATGGCCATGTCAAGAATCCCATAGTCTCAAACTCAGAGGGACAGCAACACCATCCTCCAGGGACCAAATGCATTAACAGTGAGTCCAGATAATGTCCACCATCGCCCTCCCCCACCCCCACCCCGCCCCCTGTCCTCCGCCCCAGATATTACAGCCCCAGATCATTTTCTTGTAAAGTCTACTTCTGCTGAGATCAGCTAAACCTGTCTTCTTGATCCGGCTGTATTCTTGTTTACCTGTCTCCTTGTTTATCTGTCTATCATAACCTTGCCTTCCTTTTTCAGCTGTGTGCAACAACTTCGCAGCGTCTCTGTATGCCAAGCACACTGAACTTGTGAAGGCTGAGATTTCTCCAGGACCCAGACCACTCAATCCCAGCTTTCTAACTATGTGTGCGTCTGTTTCTAACTATGTGTGCGTCTGTCCGTCTTTTCTTCATTCCCTCTTTGCCTCAGTGATTCTGTCCTGGAGCCATGCAAAATGCAGCAAACTGCCTTGTGCATGAGAATGATTCAGATAAGGGCATTATAGTGTTAGTTCAGAGGGGCTTCTTTGCAGTTGCTGTAATTAAGTTAAAATAGTAATAATCCTTCCGGTCATATGATCTCTTTCAATCTGTGCATATATAGACAGGTTTTTGGGGTGTATGTGTGTGTGTATGTGTGTGTGTGTGTGTGTGTGTGTGTGTGTGTGTGTATGTGTGTGTGTGTGTGTGTGTGTGTGTGTTTTAAATAGCAGCAGCTGTTGATAATGACTTTTGATATAAATATTAGAATTCTGCAGCAGCATAGAGACAGAAGGCAGAAGAGAGCAGAGTCCGGCCTTCAATAGTTTATTAGCTAAGGATAGTTTATTAGCGCACACAGTGATGGGCAACCTCTCTCCTGTGGGAAATTCAGCAGTCTGCCAGGGGAACATGTTTGCTGGGACCATTTATAGGGGTGGGGCTCAGGGCTCGGGAACAATGAAACTATTCTGTGGGAGGCTATATGTCCCTCTGTCCATCTTTCCTTCCTAACGTTATTTGCTCAAGGCGATACAGGGCATATGTTGGGAGAGAGGCTGACGCATTATACTTCTCTTTTTGGAGTGGCCTGTAACCAGGTAGCTGGTGACAGGCTGAGCCAGGCCCTCTGCCACCTCATAGGATCCTATCTTCAAGGCACTTTGTAAGTACGTACATGCTGCGGTGGTTTGGCTATGCTTGGCCCAGCGAGGTGGCACTTTTAGGAGGTATAGCCTTGTTGGAGGAAGTCTGTCACTGTAGGGGTGGGCTTTGAGTCCCTCTGCCTAGCTTCCTGGAAGCCAGTGTTCTGTTTGCCTTCAGAACAAGCTCTAGAAGCTTCTCCGGCTCCATGGCTGTCTGCTCACTGCCATGCTTCCTGCCATGACGGTGATGGACTGAACCTCAGAACCAGTAAGCCAGCCCCAATGAAATGTTGTCCTTTATAAGAGCCGCCTTGGTCATATTGTCTCTTCACAGCCATGAAAACCCAAGCTAAGATACATGCTCTTTGTAAAAACAATCATACAACTCCAAGTGTGTGGTGAAAGAAAGGTTTGAAGAAAGAATTCTCATTCCCACTTCTTAGAGATAATAATATACATTTTGCTAAATATCCTCCTAAGAGCTTTTGCCTTGGTTTTCTTATTCTTCAGAGCATATAAATATACTTATTTAAAAGTAGAACTATATTATTTTAACCCAAATTTTGAAAAAAATTGTAATGTGCATCATTGATTTATGGGTATATGATATTACTATTAAATAACATGACTAGGCTTGCTGTTCAAAGGGCGACTGTAATTTATTGGCTCCCTGTTGATTTAAGTTGTTTACTAGGCTGAATTAGGTTGAAAAGTCTTAGTAGTGGTAAGCTCTTTTTGTGAAATTTTTCAGTTCACTCTTAGCTGTGCGGTTAGCAGTGCTCACTTCGCCTTGCCTTCTTTAACTCCCCAGTACCTGCCAACCCTTATTTTCCTGTCCAATTATCATTGAAAATGCAAATTTATTTTATTTTGAAGTTTGAACACTTCGGGTCAGTTGGGAAGCATTTGTGTGCTTTTCTTGTCATTTGGTTTGTCTTTCCTAGCAGCAGGCTTTGGAGTTTTACAGGAGCTCTTTACATTTTAGAGAGATTAGCCCTTCACCAATTAACTCAAAATAAATTAGGTACTAGGCAACCTGCCAAATATGCATTCTCCTATTGATTATTGTCTTTTCACATGGACTTAGAACATTCCCTCCATTGAAGAGATACTTAATCAAATATATCAATTTATAGCCTTGGGCTGAAAAATCATTCCTGGGAAAAATCTTGTTACCCCAAGATTATAGAAATTGTTCCTTAAATTTTATTTCAGTTCTGTGATTATTTAATTATTTGGAATTAATTTGGGAGAGATATAGTCAGTAAGGATCATTAATTAATTTCTATATTTTTATCCTAGCACTATCTTTTAATCCACAGATTCTCCAGTTTCATCATATACAAAGTTCCCATGGGTCCTTGGATCTAATCCTGCTTCCTCTATTTCATTCCATAGCTCTCTATCACCATCGGCTTGTTAAGAGAAACAAAAATAGATAATCAAACAGAAATATTAGCTTTGGCTGGTACAAAGATAGACTATCAAACAGAAATATTAGCATTGGCTTGTATAGTTACTCAAAATGTGGTGAGTTCTGAGACTAAGGCTTGCTTCTGGGAGGTGACTATGAATGAACTCTTGGCGAGTGTAGCAGGTTGGGTGCCTCAGAGAGTGTGTATTTGATGAGGAAGTGTGAGCAACAAAGTCTTAGAAATGAGAGCTGTCGTGTGTGTGTGTGTGTGTGTGTGTGTGTGTGTGCGTGTGTGTGTATGCATGTGTATGCTTGTGTATGTATGTATATATGTGTGTGTATGTGTGTATATGCATGTGTGTGTGTGTGTGTGTGTGTGTGTGTGTGTGTGTATGTGGTGGGGGTGGGTGATGAGGAAGTGTAAGTTAAGAAGTCTTAGAAATGAGAGCTGTCTCGTGTGTGTGCGTGTGTGTGTGTGTGTGTGTATTGCAATAATATGAGGCACAACCAAAAGTTGCACTGAGTTTGCTTGTATGCTATTTGAAGGGTTCTTCCTGTTCCATAATTAATGTAGATTTAGTCTGAGACAGTATTGTGTATTTTAAACAGACATGAGATACCACCTGATTTGTGATATAGATAGGACTTGAGTTTTTTCATTGAAGATGAATTGGAAGGATTTTAGAAGAATGACCTACTCAGGGATTTTTAATGACTAGAAGTTTCTGCAGCAACATTATAGGGACCTGAACTAAGACGGGAGTAACAAAAGAACAGCAGCGGATGAGAGATGTCTGGTGATCATTTACAAAGACTGATGAACAATGCAGAGGGGACAGCAAAACAGTTAATGTCTTCAGTTCCGTAGAAAGGGAGATGGAAATGTCTTGTGAAGAGCAAACCATGGTCAGCTTGACTCCTGCACGTCAGGGGAATGGCAGCCATGAAAGACATGAATGAACAAAATTGATGGATTTTCAGCATAGGTGCCAATCAAGGCATTAGATTTAATGTTCAAATAGAACATTAAATAGAACTCACTCGTTCACTTGACCAAATCCCCAGGTAGTGAACATACTGCCTTGTCCAACTCCTGCCCTGTAAAACACTAGCTGACAAATCCCAGACTGTTCCTCAAATTATTTACCATAGGAGGGGGAAAAAGCTATGGTTTTCCTGTTCCATACATTATCTATATCATCAACAGGTTTCTTGATGTACTTTACAGATGAGATTTGAAGCTTACAGACTTTGAATAATGAAAGCCCTGTAAAATTTGTAATAAGAAAGAGTTCTTGGATGGAGCTGATGGAAAATCTTGTTTCAGAAGCCAAGGCACAAATGTAACTTTCCAAAGGTTTTCTTTGGTTGCATGTATTGCCTCTCAAATGGAATGAAGAGTTAATTTACTAACTGAAACGCTATCTCCAGTTGTTAAATCCATACCCGATATGAGTTATGACGTGGAGAGGAGGAAAAGAATAATCCACCATGTGTGACTTGTGCTACTGAATTGCCGACTGAGTGTCATTTAGAGAGGAAATGTGGGCAGTATTGGTGCTGTCTTCAATTTATATTGATTGAATTTCTTGGTTGCTTGAACTCAGGCTTACCAATACACACATGGTCAGATTTCATACATTAATGGTTTAAGCGTGGCAACAGTTTATCAGTTTTATTTTCCTTACAATCTGTGTACCTTTTGGACTGAATCTTTTTTTTTAAAATCTGCTTGCCTTTTTTCTCAGTCTTATTTATAAGCAAGTCTGATTATTATTCTGCCAAAACGAATATTCTTGATGTAGAATTCTGAGAATCACCTTTGTACCTCAAAATCCTTGTGCCCTCAAGAGAGAGTGGAGGGTGGAGAGGCATGTGCTACTCTCATGTTTGATGGTCTGACTTGCCAAGGAGATCATGGGTTCTTTTCTTTCTAGCTGAGGCCTGTTGTGTATAAGAGCCAAAAGGAGATCATGGATGCCCTTATACATCTTCCTGGGCTACAGACTCATATCTATTTTGTAAAAATGGAGTAGGGTTTGAAATGTCATAGGAGCTAGCATCTTTTCTCCAGTCTCCTCACTGCAGATAGGTTTAGATTGAAAGGTAGAGGCAAAGGCTGAGAAAAGAAGAGAGCATGGATTGCCACATAAGACTGGGAGCAAAACAAAATTACATTTTGGTAAAGAATTCTGTAAGTCCTGAGTCTTGTGTATACAGAGACGACACACATTCACCATCAAGTTAATATGTTTATGTCTGTAAGGTCATACAGAATTTTGATGCAGTATATATATTTTATCTGTGTAGGTTGGTTTGTGGACATAAAAACTGAATGGAAAAAATGAATACAATGATACATAGCCCTGAAGCAGTTCATTTGCATGAGAATGAAAAGCTACTTTTTGGAGCAGCTGATTTTGCCACTTTCTCTTAAATGAAGTTTGTCTCATTTTTCATGTTGGAAGTAGCTAACATGTGTCAACTTGTCAGATAAAGATTGGATGCTTAATGATTAAATTTGTACTCATTTCCTCATCTGCCCACTAAGCATCTTGGACAACCTTCTGGTATTATTTTAATTATTATTCTGATTTTCTGCATCCTCATTTTCATCTCAGCTTATTTTTGAACTTTCAAGTTCCAAACTGGGTCTCATAAGCTCGGTCTCTTGAGTTCGTCATTGTCATCTGAATTGTTTTTATTCCTTGTCTTAGTTACTTTTCCACTGCTGTGACAAAACACTGTGACCAAGACAAATTATAAGAGAAAGTGTCTATTTTGGGCTTATGATTTCAAAGGGTTAGAGTTCATGATGGCAAAACAAGAGCTTGGCAGCCGGAGCAGCTGAGAAACTCAAATCTTAATCAGCAAGTGTGAGGCAGAAAGATATTGGGAGTGGCTTTGACAGCTTAAAGCCTACTTCCAGTGTCACACATCCTCAATAAGGCCACTCTTCCTAATCCTTCCCAAACAGTTCCACTAGCCAGAGACCAAGTATTCAAACATATGAGCCTATGAAAACCATTTCATTTAAACCATCACATTTTTTCAATGCCTTCCTGGTTTTTGAATATATTTTTACTCATGCTCTTAGCACTACCAGCTGTTCATCCAGATATACTCTACTCCTTATTTTAGAAGTACAACTAACACTGTTGTTTCCTAGATTCCCCTGCAATGGGGTGTGGCCACATGTATAAAAGCTCTTTGTAAAAATCTCCTACAACTGCTTCTGGCTCACTTTCTTTCTTTTTTTTTTTTTTGAATGGAATGGATGCTACTATTTAACAAGCTCCTGAAACCATTGTCCTCCTTTTCCTTATCTGGATTCTTTGAATAACTATGTAGGAATAGATTTAAATGCATTACTAAAGTCATTGAGTCTTGCTGATTTGCTACTATAACAGACTACTGTGCTGGCTAATTTCTTGTCAAACTTGACACAAACTAGGGTCATCTGAAAAAGGAAACCTCAGTTGATTGCCGTGTAGACAACTTTTGGGGAGGATTTCTTGATTAATGTTTGATTTGGGGGCTCAGCCCACTGTGGGTCATGGTACCCCTAAAGGGGTAGTTCTGCTCTGTATAAGAAAGCAGACTGACCAAGCTACGTAGAAGAAGCCAGTAAGCAGCACTACTCCACAGCCTCTGCTTTAGTTCCCTGCCTCCAGATTCCTACCTGGAGTTCCTGCTCTGACTCCCTTTCATGATAGGCTATGATCAGGAAAGACTTGGAATTCAGGTAAACTATTTCCACCCTAAGTTTGCTTCTGGTTATGGTCATATTGCCTTATGAACTACTCCAAATTACCTAGAGCATCGTTCTTTTTCTCTGAAAGCAAGATTGAAATGTCTGTTCATGCAGCATGTCGTGCGCGATGCTCTTCATGTGTCTTGAACTGGAGTGTCTCTGAGCTGACAGAGCCTCCTTCCTCCACTGGCTGTTGTCCTGTAAGTGGTAGCTGTGGCCATCCAGAGGTCTGGACTCCAGACCGGGAACTGTGCATTGCTGTTCTGGCTGCCACATCCTTCATTGAGACTAGAGGTTGGCATGCGTCAGCCTTGGAACAAAAACATCCTCTTAGCTTTTTTATAACCCCCTTAACTTTTTATTTATTGTTTACCAGAACAGAAGTCTTTCATTTATGTTTTGTTTTTTTTCTTTTTAAATGTCCACTTTTTAATTAACAACAGAAGAGCCAAGTTCTAGGAATCATACGCTGACAAGGCTTAACCATTTCTTATCTGGTCCTGTTTAGAAAGTGTTTCCCAAACCTTTATCTAGTTAGTTGCCAGTCTTTGTATTTCTGATCTTACCTTTAATACCTCATTTGGAGTGTGGAGATGGCACTCTACTTGGCCCCCAGCGTATCTCGTCCTATAGTCAGTCTTGCAATCTGCTCTCACTTTGATGGCCAAAATAATCCTGCTCCAAGGAAAACTTTGAGAGTCTTCTTGTTACCATAATTATAGATCACCCAATACCACGTATCTTTATGCACAAACCAAATGTGTCATGTCTCTCTGAAAATCCATGAAAAATATAACTGTCTTGATTAACAGCCCCCCAATGCCTTTTCTTTGCCCTTAGAAATAAGCTCATTTTTTTACTTAACCTCTCCCTCTTCTTAACTGTCTACCTGTTTATTATATACTGTATTCTCTGGGTCTTCTCTATCCTCTCTTATATTGTGATTATTATTGTCCATTATTACTAATTTATTTATTCCATGTTTTTGTTTTGGTTTTGGTTTTTAGTTTTTTGAGACAAGGTTTCTTTGTGTATCCCTGGGTGTCCTGGAACTTGCTCTATAGACCAGGCTGGCCTTGAACTCAGAGATCCACCTGCCTCTGACTCCTGAATGCTGGGATTAAGGACAAGTGCCAACACATCTGGCTTCTTTCTCTCACATTGTTAACTAGGAAGCCTCACACACCCTTCTAAGTCGAAATATAAATCCCACTGTGTCTGGGAGGCCCTTCCCTCCCTCTGCTCAGATTGTCTCCTTCCTCTCTGCCCTTCAGCTTCCTGGTTTACTGTAGCTACTATTCTTCATTCATCTTGTTATTTGCCTCTCTCTTCTTGTCCCTTCCTGCCAACTATAGCTTCCACAGGAACCAGAACCATGTCTGCACAGGGTCTTTCTGAGTCTTCAGTATCCATCATACTAGAAACACCACAGGTCATGGGCATTACTATGCAGGGCATAGCTAGTCACATTTCCTGCCCCATTTGCCAAATCTTGTTAAAGTAAACCCCATTATTTAAATTACTTAAATCTAAGGAAGACAAGTCATAAATCAAGCTGGCATGATGGGTAAATGAGATGTATAAAATAAGAAGCAAAGGAAAGTATGAGATATATAGATATATATGTGTATAGGTGTAACCATCCATGAAACTTATCCATTAAGTACCCAAACATCCCAGATACCTAATCTTCCAGACAAACAGTGATCCTCCTCATGTCCACCGGTGTCAAACCATCTCCAGTCATAAAGCACAGAGGAAAAAGACCTTTTTGTTTGTTTGTTTTTTGTTCTTTTTTCCCATAATGAGAGCCTTTACTCACACTTCCATGCAGTCTTTCATTTGTTTGTTTAACAAATATTTGTTAAGTGTAATCCAGATGCTTGGAATAGAAATGTGATGGGGGAAAGGGGCGATTATATTATTTGAAAAGCAGACACCTAAAATCTAATTATAGGACAATATAGTAAGCACTGTAATTAGCAATTTGTACAAAGTAGTCTGAGAGCACACAGGAGGAAGCCAATTCTGCCCTCACCTGCTTCTGGCAAGATGAAAATGGAAATGTACACACATGTTTTTGTGAAGAGCACAGGAGATGGGTAAAGGTTACCCCTGCTGTATGTCTATTTTGGCTAAATAATTTCTCATAGATGTATGTTGTTTTTCCATATGAATTTGCTTTGGCAGATGGAGTAACTCATTACTTTTGGGCCAGAAACAGCAGAATTTCTTAGACATTCTTGGATGAGTCATAAGAGAGAAGACAGACATTGTTCCCACGATGTCCTTCCTCCTCCCTGAACTTCCCAGGAGACACAACAAGAGAACGGACCCCTTGACATAGCTAAATGGAGATGAACCACACTTGAATAAGCATGGTACCATCTGAGTGTGGCACAAGTCTGTAGTAGAATTTTGTTAATCAGAAGAGTCACATGGCTGAGAACTAACCCCAAACATTTATATGATTCAACATTAGAATCTTCTTTTACCTTACTAAGCAAAATAACAGATTTAGAGACATATGTCCCTGTTTAAACTTCTATTTCTTTTTTTTCTATTCATCTTTGTGTGTGTGTGTGTGTATGTGCAAGCACGCACACACACACAGTGCACATGCCTTTGTGATTGTGTTCACATGTGTACAGGTGGATGTGCACTTGTAGACATGCATGTGGAGGCCATAGTGTATCTCACTGCACCCTGAGCTTGCAGATTCAGCTATTCTCTGGAACCAGTTTGCACCAGACGTCTCCTGTTTCTGCTTCTTGAACACTGGGATTATCGGTGAGCCACTCTACTAGTCTGGCTCTTTAAGTGGATTCTTGCAACTCAACTCAGATCTCCACACTTGCATTACAAGCTCTTTATCCGCTGAGCCATTCCTCAGCTCCCACTTCTTCTTTGGTCTTTCACCTTTCCTCCTCCATTTAAATTTCTTGGAAGTAGCCTAATCCTGGTTGAAAATTTCTTTGGACACTGATAAGCCAAAATAATTGGTGGTTTGCGTTTATATCCCATCTCTGCCATTTACCTGGAGAAACTAGAGTGAACTACTTAAGTTCACTAAGCTTTGACTTCCTCATCTTAAAACTAATCAACTATTCCATTAATTACTTTTTTGGTTCTGGTGATGCAACAGCTTAGCAAAGTTGTGTATTTGGACTCACATTTTCACAGGAAATAGTCCTGGTGGAAAGGGAATGATGACTAGTGAAATCTATGCATGGTTCAGAAATCTGGAGTGCATTCTATGCATATCTTGGTGGGTTAGGAAGCAGAGCACTGTGGATTGCAATTACAGGTGGGTGGGATTCTCAAAGCTATGTCTGCAATTGCCTAAGTGTGCCAGCTAGGCACCATATCGCAAAGGCTCCACAACCTCTCCACAAAGCTTCAGATCAGGGGACGTTTCTCATTCAGGCTGTTTATCTGGAAGACTATCTTGAGGATGAAGTGAGCTGGTGAGCATAAAGTTCTGAAATATTTCAAGACCTTTTAGGGTTCCCTTTTGTTACAAAGCCTGAATAACTAAGCCTTGCCTTGATTCCTCCCCTGATTAGAAGATAATTTTTTCTTTGTCATTCCAATCAAACAGGCACAAAACTACAAAAGAATATACTAGAGACCCACACTAAGAAAGGTAGCCTTTCTTAGATGCTTGGTTGGTTTGTTTCTTAGTTTATGTTGGCTGAGACTTCATTTGTAACTAAGATTTCTGTTGTTTTTGTTGTTGTTGTTGTTGGTGGTGGTGGTGGTGGTGGTGGTCTGTGTGTGTGTGTGTGTGTGTGTGTGTGTGTGTTTAAGACTGGGTTTTGCTCTGTAGTCAGCCTGTATTGAAATTCATCATATAGCTCGGATTAACCTTGAGCTCATACAATTCTGAGACTTCAGGGGTGAGCTACCATGCTCATTTCATAACTGGAGATTTAAAAGTATATACAACATTTAGTGTGTGTGTGTGTGTGTGTGTGTGTGTGTGTGTGTGTGTGTGTACATGTGTATGTATGGATTTTCTAAAGGACTGGGACAACTGGCTTGACTCTTGAACAGGGCCTTGTAAGAATTGAGCAAACAGGAACACCTCATAATACCAAGGGGCAAGGAATGTCCATTAAGCCTAAAGACAGAGCTTTAGAAGGGTTTACCGAGCAAACATCAGTCCCCAGGAGATGCCCTAATTGTGGGGAGTAATGCCCAGTTCCAGGAAACGTCCCCAGTAAGGGGTGGATTCCCCACCTCCTTCATGCAATCAGTATCTCCTCCTCACCTGGGGCAAAGAAGTCAAAGAAAACAAAAGACAATGGGCTCCACCAATGAGAGAAAACCAACTCATGCTGTAAACCTATGTACTGAAAGGTATAAAAAGTGTGTGCTTTTGTTCCTGGGGGTCGCCTTTGGCCTGAATGAAGGACAACCCCAGTATACTGGTTCAATAAAAACCTCATGCAAATTGCAGCAATCTCTCTCCTGATTCTTCACAAGTGGGGCACCCACACCGAATTTAACACCTGTCTGATCGGTGATAGGCAAGGCCAAAGCTTGAAGAACATATCTCTCCGTGTTCAAAGAGTCCTGAGGTAACCATGGCTGAGCTCAGAGTGAAGCTCTCAGTCTTAAAATCAGATGGAAATAGATGTCCACACTGTGTTAATATGTACCCAGCCACCAGCACCTTAGTAAATATACATCTGCCATCACCTAATGCTTTTCTTCCAGAATTTTCTTTTGAATTAAAGCCTTCTATAGAGCTAGCCAGTTGAGTGACTCATTTCTCCATTATGCAAGCCATTAGCCGATGATGACTGCTCTGGATGGAGAAAGCCTTGCTCTAGGGGGTAGCAGCAAGTGTCCAAATGACTCTCAGCCAGGTGACATTGGCTCACCTGCATTCCCCAGAGAACCCACACTTAGCTCTTAGTTCTCACTGAGTCCTGCTGGGAGACCTCATTAGCATCACAAAGCCACTCCTTTCCTGCACCTTCTTGGCAGTCCACCTACCCAAGGGAAAAGGGAACTGTGCAAGAGGAGGTGATTTGCAATTACCAGGAAGTCATACTTCTTGCAAAAAATACAGATTGACTAGATCTGGACATCAGGATATATGCAAGAGACACAGCATGGGAAATGTCATCTGAGTGAACTTGAAATTTGAGGCAGGCTCCTTGGCACCAAGTCCTGTTTAAAGCAAACACCGGAGAAAATGACCTTGGGGATTCTGGGAAATTGAAGAAGAGCTACATGATTTACACAATGAGGCTGAAAAGGAAAGAAATGCTTAAAGAACAGTCATTTCTAAAATGCCATAAAGAGACATCCTGGATGCTGTTTCTTTAAAAACTATTTCAAAGCTCAAATACTTATATATGTGTTATTTAACTGTGATCATGAATTTTTGTTGTTGTGCTGAGTACAGCGTACCCATTGTAATTAGGCAAAACATATAGTTTTCCCCCCAACCCACTGTGACTGAATGGAGCTACAGTGCATGGAAGAGTACTGACTTATTTAGCTCTTAATCCTTTCTCTCTGAGGAAGTCATATCATTTGGGGTGCTAGATGCAAACCTGGGACTTCAGTTGCTACTAAAGACTGCCTGTTCTCTGTAGGGTGGCAGTCTTGGGAGGAGGTCCAGGGCCTCAATCACAGATATAATTATTATGTCCCAACGATTGCTACCACTAGAGTGCTAGTGGGACTGGGTATGCTGGTTTAAAGGCCATTTTGCTCACCATTCATGACTACTCAGAAAGTCATCGTGATGTGCTACGTATTAGGTGTATGTGTGAGAGGGGTCTTCCTGGGAGTCAATTTTTTTTTAACCAGTCTTAGTTTGTACACATTCTTCTTTCCCTTCAATTCTTTAGTTTATGTGTCCTATCAGGTAGAACTGGTAAAGTCCTTTCTTTCTGGTCACTTTGGTTCCACAGTGTTAAGTCTCAGAGAAGTCTAGGACAAATGGCTGAGGTGCCTATTAAACATACCAAAGCAGATTCTTGCCAATCTCTCTCAGCATCACCAATACCTGTTAGAGTCCTGGCTCTTCTCAGCACTTCTCACCCTGCCCCCTACTCTCAACCTTTCCAGACGCTAAGCTTCATTGCCCTTCACCCAAATCCTTATTCTTATATAACCTCAGCCATGGTCGGTGGCTCCTCCTTCAGCCCTCCTCTTTCCTCTCTCTTCTCTCCCCACTTCGCCCTTCCCTGTCCCCATGGCCTGGTTCATTCTGTTGGTCTGATTCAGTTTGGGCCCCTCCAGATGCCTTTGGCTCATATCTACAATAAAACGTCTTAGCCATACCTGAGAGCAGCCATGTCCTCATTTTTCATTCACTCAGTAACAGAGATACAGTCATCAAACACACAAGAGTCAAGAACCCTACATTCTCTGACTGCTCTTATCAGTCATTAAAACATCGTTTCTCAAAGAAACTTCAGGCACGAGAAGACAGCTGCATCAATAACTAGAACTTAAGATACAAAAAGATAGACATGTTCAGGTGAGAGAAATATGGTTCCTGGGGAGAACTTAATGGAGTCGGTGACATTTAAAGTGCCTACTCCGTACAAACATCCAGATATTTTCAAGTGAGATTGTTTCCTGCTTATGTGTCTTCATCATTGGCTTGAGAGTCATCTCTGGAGAGACAAAAGAAGACTTGGTCCTCATTGTTTTGTGACAGGGTTCAATGATTGACATAGAGTGGGAATCTCACACATATTCATTGATTCGGTTTTATGCCAGAAGCATGATGCTGACCATGTTTTACTAATAGGAAGTGAAAAATGAGACGGTCCAGTCAAAACGTTCAACTCTGTAGAAAAGTGAAAGGTTGTCTTTGTCTAGTAGCTCTGCGTAATCATCTTTGAAGAAGTTACTATTTGCTACGTCATCCCTGGATGAAGGGAAATCTTTCAGGAAACCAACTGAAGTTGATCTGTTCGGCAATTCCAATGACTTTTTCCTGGTTCGGTTGTCTTTTGACTATTGGTTCTGCATCTAATTATGAAGGGTTGAACTGAACTCAAAAACAGCCAGCATCATTAGTGTAGTGAGCTCAGGTGAGACCTGGTAGTCAGGGGATTCCAAGGTCTCTCTTTCTACAGCTGGGCTTTACCCAGGCCTGATTCTGTCACCAAGGAAACACAGTAGGGTAGTCCCTTCTGGATTCTCCCCTTTCTGCCCACCCCAGACTCCCCAGCCATAGATTATTCCAAGGCCATTGTAAAGCTTGTGGAGCTCAGAGGTCTTCTGGCCTTGCACAGCATCCCCAAGACTAGACACCTACAAGAAGTTCCAGTTTACGTACCAGCCCGTTATCAGAGGAAGCTCTCCCCCAAAGTGTCTGTCACTGGCATTGGCCTTATTTGCTTTTTTATTGCTAATAATTCCAAAGATGAAGGCCGAGGTACCTATTTGACTTGATGTCTCATATTCTCTCTCTGAAATTAAGTTTGTTTTACTAGCTAATAATTCTATTCTATTAAAAAGCCAGGCTTTATTTTATAAGCCTGGCAACTAGCCATTACATGAAAAGTTCTGCATGGGCCCAAAGCAGAACATATAAAATGCCATTTCAAGTGCCAAATTCTTCTCTAATGCTTCTTGTTTCCTTTTACAGAATTTTGGAAGTAGCTTATATCTAACTGGCTCCCTCAGGATCTCAACTCCTGTTACATTTACAGAGTATTTTTTTTTCCTATAGGCATCTGGAGAGAATGAGTTTCTGCATCTAGCTTATTATTATTATTATTGTCATCATATCATTATTAATAATGTTATCATTATTAATCATTTCTTAGGAACTATAAAAGGTTGGCTCAACTCTTCAAACTTTGAATGTTTTTGCTTTTTCCTCCTGTTTTGGAAAATACTCTGCTTTTCCTAATGGTGAACTTCATGCAAGACCGACATCTCTGTCTTAGCTAGCTTTAACTATCAGTTCGACACAGCCTAGAAGGCTGTTCTAATTGAGGGATTGTTCAGAGAAGGCAGTTCTAATTGAAGGATTGCTTGATCACATATTGCCCTAGATGCTGGTCTGTGGGTTTTTATCTTGATTGTTAATTGATATAATAATGCTTAGCCCACTGTAATTGGCACCATTCCCTTGGTACGTGATCTTAGGCTATATAAGGAAGCCAGCCGAGCATGAACCTGGGGAATCTAGCAAGTCACATTCCTCCATGGTTTCTACTTCAAGTTCCTGCTTGAGTTTCTGCCCTGGCTTCCCTCAGTAATGAACTCTAGCCTGGAAGTGTCAGCCTATCCTCTCCTCCCCTAAGTTGCTTTTTAGTCATGGCATTTGTCTCATGAATCTAGAACAATCTATAGTTGCAAATCCCCCACGTAGCTGGACTGTGTCAACCCTGAAAGAAAGATAAAGACAATCAGATACATAACAGTAAAGGATAGAGCTGTCTGGAAAACACACACCAAGTGTGGCTCCGATAAGCCATCTTCATGTATGTTCAGACTGTGCAAAGCGTACACCTATTTAGAACTAGACCATGGAACTAAGGTATTTTTAGTGGCCCAGATTCATTTGTGTGTAAGCTAGTGTGGGAATGTAGCCAGAGGCTCTCCCTTCATTATACTCAGTTCATACATTTTAAGACTCACATGGAGAAGCAAATATACCATCCGTGGTCCCTGGGAAAGGGAATGGGGAGGGTAGGAGCAAGCAGAGCTTTCCTGCTTACTTTTTGCTTCTAAATGTTTGCTTTAGATTCTTATCGTTAGGGCTCTAATGTAACCACAGAAAATCAGATGTACAGGGTCTGTTTTGCATACCTGACTAAAAGGCCCCTGACTCCAGAGCTTTAATTTTCCATGTGACATGGAGGGCTCAGCAGAAGGAAACATGGCTACATAGGTGGCCACACACTGGTTTGCGAAGCATGCTGTGGAGGAACCATTAGGAACCAGATATGACGACTGGCTGACCAATTCAGTGGGCCGTTGTTGGCTGCTGGGGTAGAAACAGCATTGGCAACAATGGGAAGCTCATTTCTCCTTTGGAAAATCACGCTTTGAAGTCTGTTTTAGGAAAGCTGTATCTTAAAATATTAACTACTTTCTATCCTAAGCAAAGGCTGAAAGAGTGGCAATGAGTTCCAAAGCTACCTTTTTTATTAAATGTTTCCTGGTTTGTGTGTGTGTGTGTGCGCGCGCTCTCGCGCACACGCGTGCATGCACATTATAAACCAAGTAGAAGGTCTGCTTATAATTGCAATCTGGTGTCCTATTATTGGGTGGGCAGGACTTGTCCAAGCATAGAAAAACTTAATTTCAGGCTTAGCCAGCAATGAAGTTAATAATAAAACATATTTATTGAATTTAGAACAGCAAGATTCTTGCTAATTCATTTAAAACTATTTCCCAACATTTTTCTTCCCAAGAGAAAAATTCATGTATCTGCCAAGTGGGAGAAGGGCCAACCAGACTGATGCATTCCCCTTGTCCTGCGGGACACTGCCCAGGGTGAATGGGTCCAGCTTCCGCTTTGTTTGCACCATTGTACATCTATGTGACCAGGCTGGGTCTGGGTGTGGCTGTTTTAATTTTTTTTTTCATGGATAAAATAAAAGAATTAGATCTGGTGAGTTCTGAGAACCTGTCTACACCTAATGTTCTATTAGCACGGAACATGTAAACAGCAGGAAGATAAACACAGAGATAGGAAAGAAATAAGCGTGGGAACCCGAGGCTTGAGGAAAGGCATTTTCTGAGAGAAGGTGTTGACTCCTCTCCCTTGCAGGCCTTCCCCAGCCTATCTCATGATGATGAGAAGCTCACAAGTTTCCCTTCTGTGCCCCTACTCTGCAGTGTTTGTTTACAATTCTCTCCCACTTCCACCTTAAGGTCCTTCCCTGTCTCTAAGGTGTAGTTTGGATTTTTCAGGATGATGTAGGAATTATTGATGAAACCTGGAATATACTTTTTTGGGGTTATTTTTTTATTCTATTTCCTAGTGTTTGTTTTTACCATTGTTTCAGTTTTACTAACTATGAAAATGATTTATTTTAGCTTCTGGGTTGTATGTTTGTGATGATGATAATCATGACACTCATGGCAAGGACTTCTCCCTAATATTCTCAGCCATTCTTAATGCTCTGAGTCAGTTAGTCCTCATGACAATGCCCAGGTTTTACACATAAGCATAGGAAAGCTAAGATTCAGTCCTAGGTAACCATCCTCAGATGCCAATGGCTCTTAGGCATTGGGTCTTACTGCATTTCTTCTAAGGCAAATGTGATGTATTTCATTCTCTTTGGAGAAGCACTCAAGGAAAACATACTTTGTGTAGGATTGAATTAAAGAAATACCACCCAATCTGGACACCGTAGCTGAACATGGCTTCCTGACCAGGCTTTCCAGGTTTCAGGTTTCTTGGGAGAGAGACTCTGTACCCATAGCACCCTTAAGGTGTGCATGCTGAGCAGGGACACATTTATGATCTGAAGGTGCCTACTTCCTTGATGTGTGAACTTGATGAATAAATTTCATCTGGCAGTTTCTAGCTTAACAAAACAAGGTTGGAGTTAAGGAGGTCCCATTGAGTTTTGATGCAAAGACTTCATTACCATTTGCACAGAAGTACCGATGAGTTAATATGTGAGCCAAGTGGGGATTGGCAGAGCAGATGGTGCAGAAGGTCACTGAGAACCGTACTCAGTTATTAGAACAAAAGGAGCCCGTAAGGTTCCGTTTGCCTGAGTATACTGACTTATTTTGGGATGCAGGAGGCTTTTCCATTATTAAGAGCATATGACACAGGAAAGAAAGATCAATATGTTTATACACCTAGCTCAATATTTCTACCTTACTGGAGGGATGTGTGTGTGTGTGTGTGTGTGTGTGTGTGTGTGTGTGTGAGAGAGAGAGAGAGAGAGAGAGAGAGAGAGAGAGAGAGAGAGAAATAAGAGAGCTAATTCTTTTTATCTTGTTGCCATGGCACAAAGTATCTTCCTGGTGGGATAAATATCCCATTTAGTGTATAAAATATATTGTTTATTTATTATACTTTCTCATACCATACCTATTTGATAGTCATATTCCCTGCAGTAGCACCATCTGGAACACACACACACACACACACACACACACACACACACACGCACGCACACACACACACACACACACACACACACACTTTTAGAGATAATTGAGCCCAGTTGCCTTACTTAGCAGATGAAGAAATACAGTCTCAAGAGACTAAGGGGCCTACACCAAGGATTAGGTAAAACTCTACAAATAGGAAATAGCAGTTGCATAACTTGTAGACTGTTTACCCTGTCCATATACTCTATGACTATTTTTGAGAATTTGTTTTTTTTTGTTGTTTTT
>NW_022196915.1:63718735-63735848 GCF_008632895.1 Mastomys coucha
GAGGCTTCATGGCGGAGGCAGACAGACATCACTGGCTGAGAGGGGTTTGTGGAATTCTTAGGAAACCATGTCTGCCATGAGGCCATGCTGAGAAGTTGCTGGGAAGTGTTCTTAGGTAATTCTTTGAAGATAGCAGTGGCAGTGGTGTGAACTTCCTTCCTGGGTCTTCTGCTTCCAGGGGGGGAAGCTGCTGACCATGGAAGGAAGTGGTATGGGAGAACATAGCACAGGAATCTGATAGCATTCAATTTGAACAAAACTAGGGATTTTTCTTTTTTTAAATTCAAGGAATGCCCACTTCTATTCCAGCTTCAGATCTAGGGTGATACTGACAGCCATAAATCAGAAAAGGATCGTCTTTCTGCCTGTTGTTTTAATATAGTACAGGAGAACAAAAGAATATCTTGGATGCTTCCAGATATTGGTGCCTAAAAGAGTGAGATTCAGTTCTCTGAGGTGTTTACCCCACAGTCATTGCCATTCCCCCGACACCTGCTGTGAGTGACAGCAGATCTCTAGACTATGAACAGACATGTTTGATGTTAGTGCAGGGAAAACTGTCAGTGCAAATCAACTTGATGTTCAGCCATTAATTTTAAAATAATGTTTTGTATATAGGAAATACCATGATGGGGGGGTGTGTGTCTGCAAGGGGTCATGGGAAATGTGAGAAAATGGGGGAAGATAAATAGCTTACATGAAATTCGGTCATCTAGACAGTGTCTCAAGTCTGTGACTTCATTTTTATCTGGCGTAGTATTCAATATCATCCGCATTGCTTATGGGGACAGTTGGAATTGGGAAGTGAGGTCATTTAGCCATGATGACATAGCTGGCAAGCAGCTGGGCCTCAGTCTAGGTCTGAGATTTTTCAGCTCAGGATAGATTTTATATGTACCTGATGCCAGTGGCCATTCATCCTCCAGTTGACACAGAGTGTACGGATTCATTACTTTTCTCATGGGCATGACAAAAATACCAACAAAGGCAGTGCAAGAAAGAAGAGTTTGTTTTGACTCAAGTGTGAGGGTACAGCTCATCATCTTAGCAGAAATCCTGTTTTATTGTATTGTTCAGATGAGTGAAAGTCATAGGACGAATTCGCCACAAATAATGATGGGGTTATGCCATGTAATACCTACAGCAAGTTGAAAAATATCTGAAGCCGAAAAGCATTTCACATACCTAACCACTGAACATCATAGGGTAGTGATGATGCTCCGTGGATGGGCTCTTCATCCAGATAGTCTCCTCCCTGGCTGGGAGCCATGATGCTCTACTGATGGCTCTGCCCACACATTACTAGCCCCATAGGACATCAAAATGCACTGAGCACCCAGATGCAACAGTGTATATTATTTGACTCCATCATAAATTGGATCACTATAAATCAAAGATCGTCTGCTTACAAAGCAAGAACAAAACAGGTGGACGGTGCACCTAGGAAAGCGCAGACCCCCAGAAGGATCACAGTTCTGAATGCAGTTTCTTCCCCCATGGGGCACTGTACAATTTGTGCATCATGAATCTCTTTGTCTCTATATGTATCCAATAGTACTTATACCTGATTGTGAGAATGGAAAGACAAAGGAGGTAAGAAGTGCTTTAGGGAAGAGAACTGATGTGTGCAGCTTTACAGGTGCTTCACACTATGTACTGGTGACTTCATGTATCAAGTGTCACACAAAAATACTAGGACATTCAATGTGGGCTCAAACTGAAGGAAAGAGAGAGACAGGGTGCTAGAGGGAGGTGGTTTTCATTATAAAGGATGAAGAGGAGTAGACATTTTCCCTATGCATGACCACCCAGCTCTTTCCATTGCCAGAGCTAGGTGCCTGTCTTAGTCAGGGTTTCTATTCCTGCACAAACATCATGACCAAGAAACAAGATGGGGTGGAAAGGGTTTATTTGGCTTACTTCCACATTGCTGTTTATCACAAAGGAAGTCAGGACCGGAACTCAAGCAGGTCAGAAAGCAGGAGCTGATGCAGAGGCCATGGAGGGATGTTCCTTACTGGCTTGCTTCCCCTGGCTTGCTCAGCCTGCTCTCTTATAGAACCCAAGACTTCCAGCCCAGGGATGGCACCACCCACAAGGGGCCCTACCCCCTTGATCACTAATTGAGAATATGCCACACAGCTGGGTCTCATGGAGGCACTTCCCCAATTGAAACTCCCTTCTCTGTGATAACTCCAGCCTGTGTCAAGTTGGCACATAAAACCAGCCAGTACAGTGCCTCTGCATCCTGAATCTTTTTGTTCCCAACAAAACCATCAAGTTGCTTTGAGATGCCCCATGGCCATGTATCTGCTTCCATTTCAGATCCTCCTCTTTTTTTTTTTTTTCTTTTTTTGGTATCTTCTCTGCTTTCTTTCTCCATTCCCATTTGGGTGCTCCTTTGCTCACCAGGCCTCTCAGCCACACCTTCTCCAACATTGCCTTAGTACTTTCCAAGGTTCAGGCTCTTTAGGTCAGATCCAATGCTGGTCTGGGTTGGTTTTAGTTAACCCTCACTCTCACCAGCTGCTGTTCTGGCACTGTCTTTGCCAATCCATCACTCTGCCAAAACAAGAGAGAAGGTTTTAATGTTGGAAGAAGGTGGAGTTGGAAACACTATGTGCCCGAGCAGTGCCGCCGTTTCTACAGGGCAGAATACAGGGAAATAATGACCTGGATAGAGACTCTTGGCTTGAAACCCCATGAGCAGTTTCAGAGAGTGGCCACCTGGTGGTTACTCTCACTTCAGGGCAAACACCAATTCTCATAAAAGCATTTGGTTAAGACCACCAGTGATAGAGGAGACTGAATAACTCCCCTCATTTACACGAGTGCTCCATGTTTAGCCCTGAGGAATGACTTTTCTAATCTAGACAAGAGGTCAGTGTGCAACTGGCTAGGCTTCTCAAATTCCTGTCCCCTGGGCCCTCTTCTTGGAGTCTTCTCAGTCCTGTTCTTGTGGGAACCAGTAACTGCTGGCCCTCTATGGGGCTGTGATTATAATGAGGGATTATTGGAAAATATGGGCGGAAAGCTGCAGAGAGAATCATACAAATCAACAGGAAAACAGACATCCCCCCCCATACAGAGGGAGAAAATATATAACTCACAGGGCAGAGGTACACACCCCCTCAGCGTAGTCCTCTCAGACTACATAATACTATAAGGTGGGCGTCCTCAGAGCTTCCGAGGAACACCTGGCAGGTGAGAGATGCAAGGTTTTATTTAAAACTTGTCCATGTTTTGTATGGACAAGACAGTAGACTCTCCAGGGTCCCCAGGGTCCCCAGGCCTCCCCCTCTCCCAATTTGCTTTCTTTAAAATGAACTGAACAAGCCTTCACTGTTAGCATGTTCTAAGTTAAATCCGTCTCTCCTATAAATATTACGGAGACCGTTGTTCTTTTCTTAAAATCTGTTCAAGTGGTTTTGTTTTTGTTTTTGTTTTCTGAGACAGGGTCTCCCTATGTAGCCCTGCTGTCCCGACCTCATCATGTAGGATAGCCTGGCCTGGCACTCACAAATCCTCTTTGTCTTCGTCTCCCAGATGCTGGGATCAAAGGTTTGTGCCACCACACCCAGCTTGTGTTCAGTGTGTTTTCTGTTTGTGTGTGTGTGTGTGTGTGTGTGTTCGCGCTTATACGTGTATGGAAGCTGGTGGACAATCTTAGTCGTCCTTCAGGTATTCACTTTTTCTTTTGAGTCTCTCAGAGGCCTGAAACTCACCAAGTAGACTGACGAGTTGGCCATTGAACCCAAAGCATTCCTTCGAGCTCCGCTAAATCCTCAGATGCCAAGGGCATGCCACCACACCAGGCTTTCCACTTGGGCTCAGGGGATCCTAGTCAACAAAGGAAGCGTTTTAATGATTGTACCATCTCCTCAATCCTGTTTGTATTTCTCTTTCTGAGACAGAGTCTTGCCATGTGGCCCTGGTTGAACTAGCACTGTGAATGAGGACCAAGCTTGCCTGGAACTCGGGATGATCCCCCTGTCTCTGTGTTCACAGCGCTTACATAAAAAGTGTGCTAATAACGTAGGCTTGTTCCGTTCCTCTACTGTTCCCTGAGAAAATAATTGGTAAGAGTTCCAGGTGAGGGTGTATATTCAAATCCCAGGAGGCCACTGAGCCCTGGTGTGTATCCTTCCCCGTGTGGATTTCCCATCCCACGCGTTCCCCGGGAGGGCTTTGCATGAGCATGCGCAGTAGAGACCCATTGTTGATAATTAAAATGTCTATTTAAAAACCTGTGTCACACTGCACCTTAATATTTGATTTTCTCTCTGTGAGGCTGGCTTTGGTGTTAATGATTTTTTTTTTCATTTTTCTCAGCCACATTTTATGGATTATTTAACTAGCATCTATGGCAGGCTGAGACAAAGGAAAATGTCAGAGGAAGATGGCTATACCGCCCTTCCCAGCCCTCTCACCTCATGCTAGAAGGTCCTCACACCAAGAGTAGTGCCTCCAGGGCACCCTGCCAGAAATGCAGAGGTGCATGGCGCACACATGGCGTCCTTGGTGAGGAAACCTGGCCTCTTCCTCCTACACTGCTGCTGACTGCCTGTGAGATCTTAGTAGGACTCTTCTTATTCTCCTCATGCTCCTTCAAGCTCCTGGAGACAGCGATGAGGCCAGCAGTCCTTTCTCTCTATTCCCAAAGAAATTATTTAGTTCCTTTGAGTTGTGTGTGGTGCTGCATTCCTTTAATCCCAGCCAGCCCTTGGGAGGCAGAGGCAGGTGGATCCCTGAGTACCAGGCCAGTCTGGTCTATGGAGGGAGTTAACCAGGTCTACACAGAGAAACCCTGTCAGGAAAAGCTAAGAACAAAACAAGACAAAAACTAAAATCACTATATTGAAATTATATACATATGATCACATATGTATGCATATATAGTCACATACACATATATATGTGTATAGGGATATATATACATATATATACATATATACATATATATGTATATATATATACACACACACACACATACATATCAAGGAAGTGTGCTGGGTGCTAGTTAGTTTTTGTCACCTTGACACAAGCTAGGGCTATCCGGGAAGAGGGATCTTTAGTCTATAGTCTATAGCAGTGTCTTTATCACACTTCTCCCCAGGTAAGCTTTAGGGCTGTTTTTTCTTTTCTTTTCTTTTTTTTTTTGGTTATTGATCAGTGTGTGAGGGCGTGTCCCTCTGTGGGTGATGCCACCCCTCAGGAGGTCCTGTGCTACAGAAGCAAGCAGGCTGAGCAAACCATGGTGAGCAAGGCAGTAAGCAGCGCTCCCTCATGTTCTCTGCTTCAGTTCCTGCCTCCAGGCTCCTGCTCGGTCTCCTGACCAGACTTCTCTCAGGGAGAGACTGCCGTGGGCACAGGAAAGCCAAGCAAACCCTTTCTTCTCCAAGTTGATTTGGTCTTGGAATGTCTCACAGCAACAGACAGCAGACTAGAACAAGAGGAGATGAAGCATAAAACGAGTTCCCGGACCCATTTCCCCACCCACAGCATTCATAGGGCAGATGGACATGCCTCATCACCAGTCAGTGGCTCATTTGAGGGTCTCTTCCTGGGTTGCATATTCAGGATGTTTGGACCCATCAATGGCACACAGCTTCCAGTGTGGTGTCATATAAAATAGTTTTTGCTCTTAAATCTTTTGTGGTCTGACTATTCGTCTGTCCTCTACAACTTTTGGCAACCGTCACTGTCATTGCCACATAGCTTATGTACGTAGTCTTCTGCATTGAGTTCTTTTGGTTGTAAGTATGAATTCACATTATTAAATGAGCATTAAATAAGCTTCAGAACTCTCTGTAGTGGTTTTTCTTCTTGTTTCGTTTTGTCCCCCCCCCCCCCTTGGCTTGACTTTAAATTTACATTCTATTCAGCTAACATCTCTGGTCCCTTCCCTATGTTGTATCTTCTTCATATCACCTACTGCCCTTGGAATGTTCTCATCTTGTTTGTTAACTTTCTCTCCCATAAGAATTCCAGCTTAGTGAGAATGGAGTTCTGGTCTGTCTTGGGTCCAGGTGTTCTCACCATAACTAGAACAGTGCTTCTGCATAGTAGGTGCCCAGCACTTAGGCTGTAAGAGCTGCACGCAGTGTGACCTGAACGTTAATTCCCTTCGGCTCTCGTCTTCTCTCCTGCATGGTTTTTAAAGGTGACAAACTCTTTTATTCACTTTGCTCCAGATTTCCAGATTCTGTTCAGGGGACGAAGCAGAAATTCATGTTAAGTCACCTAGTCTGGGAATTATTTCTTGTTCACCTTTGGCTTCTGAAGCTCTGTGGGTTGTCCTCTGAATTTAATGGGCCCCCAGGTGAAAGGCGGGTTTGAAGCTTTGGTGGGAATCAGTCACAGGGCAAGAGAGAATGAAGGCAGTAGAAAATGATGAAGGGAAAGCAGCAGAAAAGTATGTTCTAACATTTACTGAGTCGCGCATTGTACTCAACACTGTGTGTAATACAAAAAGTGAATTAGGGGACAGATCTGGTATAAAATGGGCGAGCACGCACAGCACACAGCACCACAGGGATGAGGGCTTTTCTGTGGACGTTTGACTCATTTGCCAAACCGTAGTCTGATCAAAATATAGGCTTGTTCTGGAGAGAAATAATACAGTCACTGTTTGTGGCTCAGTGGTGCCCCTGGGGGCACAGAAAGGCCGGCAATTTCATTATTGGTTTTGTAAGTAACTTGCTTTAATGCTAACAGACTTTCTGGGAAGGCCCAACAAAGTGAAGCCGAGTTAATGTTCTCATTAAAATGTTAAAGAGGCCTTATTCATGAACAACTGGAGCTGTACTTGCTTTATCCTTGTAAACTATGAAAATATGTTATGATCTCTTACAGAGGGTTCCCCTGGGTCCTCTGTCACCAAAGCTCTGCCTAGGCAGGGCTTGGTGGCTCTTGGGTGTGGAGAAGTTGGTCCCCTGTACTGAGTCTTCCAGGGGATACTGGTGTTGGGGTGCTTCCTCATCACTTTCCTCTCTTCCAATAGAACTTTCTTAAATTGGGATGAGACCAGAGGACATCTAGAGATGCTGAAAGACTGATGAACCTGGGCAGTTGTGGCTGACAGTTCTTCCTGACTCTCTGCCGTACCTCAGCATCAAGGTTTAAAAACAGTAGTAGGACTTCGTAGATAATGAGTGTAGATGCCAAGCATAATGCAGATTTTATTTCTGGAAAAAAGAAATGTTTTCCAGAGTCTTTACTGGTCAGTCTTTATTAGTCAGAGCTACTTGAGGGGAATAAAGCAGGGAGGAGGTGGTGATGGAGAGGTTGCCCAGGTAGCGGCTGATCGTCTCTGGTTTGATGTCCACCTGGTTGAAGGTCTTGCTGTCGTTCATACCCACCATGCTGCCTACCATCTGTGGCGGGGCTATCATGTCTCTCTGATAGGTCTTTATCACCTAGGGCTTTTCCATGGGTAGTGCCTCCTTCGTGGCCTTTCTTGGCACTTGAGTAGCGAGTGCTTCTTCCTCCTCAGGCCATGGTTCAGGTGCCGCCTCTGTCGCTCGCTGTACATCTGCATCACTTGCTTGTAAGACACACCCAGCCATTGGTCCAGGACCACACTGCTGTAGGTGAACTTGCAGAAGTTCCGCATCTTCTTTTTTTTCCACTTCAGCCTGCTGCTCTGGACACTGTTTTATAATGCTATCTAGATAAGACTGAAATCGTAGAATGGTGTTTTTCATACAAGTAGAAAAGCACACTGCTGGAAAACTCAAAATGAGATTTAAGGGGCATCAGTTCAAACACCCCACCTTTGCTCTAAATTCATGCTGTTAGAAAGCCTCACTTGTTGGATGCTTACAAATGAGGGTTTCGTGTTTTGCACCTGTGATGGTAAATGTAGTTTCTAGCGAATGGTCTAAAGTAGCATAGGAGAGAAGTCTAGCCTAGGTTTATGGCTGCTGTTCCTCAAACAAAAGACACAAAGAGAAAGACATTTAAAAAAGTTTAACGTTTGTATGTCATAGTGGAGACCAATGATGATCTGGATGTTGGCATTAGGAAGAACCTCCAATAATTTCTGTAAAACGCTGATGCTGCAAAAATGAGAAACATGCTATTAATTACAAAGCAATTCAGAGTCCCATGTATCAAACCTTACAGGTGGGTTCTTTGACTCTGGGTTGATTGACAAGGAGTGTGTCTTGCAATCGCTGGCATACTGCTCACCTGGCCCCTGCATTCAGAGTGTGGTCTCTCACAGTTCTATCTGACATGGCTCACTTATCGTCTACTTATTATTCACAGCTCCTCCCAAAGTAGGGACCCAGTAGTTGATGTGGTCTGTGGAGCAAGTGCATTCGGGAGACTTTTCTCCGTTGACTAGAAAATGTCCGTGTGTGGTGTTCATTGTGTGGTGTTCATTGTGTGGTTACTCCCCACTCCCTTTGAAGATGTGTAGCTGTGTACTGAAACTAGGAAATCAGAGCAAATCGTCATAGAAACACATAGGATTTAGTAATGTACCACAGGACGTTGTGTTATTTGATACCATTTGTCTGCCTTTTAGAAGTTTTTCCATTTTTCACATTTGTTGTTTGAATGTTAGCTGTCACATCTGACTGCTCAGTGTCCCTGCCCAAAGCAGGATTTCCCACTCTAGTGCAAGTTGTATGCTTGATCCTATGTTGTGTTTATCATTAGATGACAGCACCCAAAACCTAAGGCAAGTTTTCCAAGACCATCAGTGTGAATTAGTATTTTCCTCAACTAGGTCAACACTGCCGACCAGGGCATTGATTGCTTGGTTTTGAACCTACTTATCATTAGATATTTAGGGATTATATCTTGTGCCAGGGGTGTGTACTGTGTCCAGGGACTGGGATTCACAAGGTCAGCCAACCAGATTTTTGTCTGAGTTTTACTGATAGTTCACAGGTTGAATATAAAAGAATGAACTACTTGGAGAAAACCAAAATTGCTTCTCAGCAGTTTAAAGACTATATGTGAGATTGCCAAATCTCAGCCTGTGCTACGGAGTTGCATTTGATATGGGATGTAGTACCAAGCGAGCATTTCTACATTGCATACCACCTTCATCTATTTATTAAGTTATACCTTGGAAGGCTTCCTGATGGGGCAGCAAAGGAGGCTGGCTTCTTGTGTGCTGAATTGTGCCTTTGTCATGCGGCACTTCTTGAGCTCCTGCTGGTGACATGGAGCTGCCTTGTATAGGAGATGGGGCAAGCTTCCCTCATCCCAGGAGGGTCTGGGCCCTACACAAAGAGAGATGAGATTAAAGACAGGATTGCTTTCATGGTGCACTTAGGCCAAGACAGAGATTGACTGAAACCCTTTGCTTAGTGTATGTTACCTTCTTCCTGCTTTTAAGCCCAATAGCTAACTATTCTAGATTTGTCCTATATTTTTAAATGCCAAGAAAATGCTAAGCTGTTGCATTTTTCTGAAGTCTCCCTGACCCAACTGTTGATCTGGCTCAGGTTAGGAGGATCTGAGAAATCCACGTTATTTCGTTGACATAATAGAAGAGTCCAGCATTGTCCCTGTCATTGCTAAGCTCTGTGTTGTGCTGGGCTGGCTGCATGCTAATACCAGCGACTCAGCTCTGTGAGAGGCAAAGGAGCATAGAAGAAGAGAACAAAAAACAGGGATAGCAGGGGGAAAGGAGAAAGTGGAAGGGATGCACAAAGGACGTCTGATGTTCCCACTTTCTCCCTCCCCGGTTCACAGAAAAGACATTGTAACAAAGCAGTCAATTGAAGGGGGGTAAAGCGAGACCAAGGCAGGGATAAGAGGGCAGCTGGAGGTGGAAAGGGAGCCAGAGAAGCCACAAGAATAAGCGAGGGGGAAGGACATAAGAACTATTTAAATGCAGGGAACAGAGATGGGCACGGAGAGGGGAGTGCACGCTTTGGTCATACTGAGAACCCTCAATTGCTCCCAGTGGTGCATCTAGCAAATAGCCAGTGTCCCTTGCGGAGGACATTTTCCTGACTTTTGTATTAACTTTAATGCGATTCCCTTTATGGCTCCTGTATGACTGGCTGAGGTTTCATTGACACTCAGTGATCAAATGGCATGGAGGCACAGTTCTGTTATCCCTTGCTGGGTGCCTCAGACTTCTGAGTCGGTGCTTCCTGCATTTGATGTTTGCTATTCCTCCTTGTCTACAGGTAGGAGAGTTAAAAGGGGGGAAAAGCATACCCCAGGGCTGCCACGAGTACTGCTCATGCATACAGATATTCAAAGAAGCCGAAAGAAACAGAATATCCCAGTCCAGTATTTTCTCCAAGTAAGGTAGTTGACTCTTTGCTGTCTGGTTTGGTTACAAGCCCTGAGACTGCCATACACTGTCCCTTCTGGAGGATCTAATTTTTGTTATAGGATCCACTGTAGTTTGTCTTCCGGACAGTCTGCACCAGGCAAGGCACTTTCCAAGAGGACGTGCACACCCAAAGCGTACCTTCCTGTTAGATCGACCATTCCACGCTACACTGTCTAGTTTCCATCTTTTGACTCTTTGGATGACATTGCTTATAATCCAACAGCTTTTTGATGTTGCTCACAGTTAATCTATGTGTCCTGGAAAAGGAAGAGGGTTTAGGGAGCAGCAAAATGTTTTGGAGGGGTCAGGAGGCCATTTGTCCTCAGATTTACTCAGTTGCCTGTAATATCATTGTGGGCTTCAAATCTGGGACAGTCCATATTGTGGTCCTAGGCACCACAAGCATGATGTTTGAGGGACTTTAAAACCAAGCTTCTCAGATTTCAGTGTGCATGGGAACCTTCCAAAGGCCTGATGAAACTGCAGATCCTAATGCTGTATGTCTCTGTGAGCTCTCTGTCCAGGCTGATGTTATTGTATACAGACTATGCTCAGAAAAAGAGGGCTTTGAAATCCTTTCTGGGAAATTGAATTTTAGTCCCTATCTATCTATCTATCTATCTATCCATCCATCATCTATCTATCTATCTATCTATCTATCTATCTATCTATCTATCTATCTATCTATCCATCTATCTCCTTATCTACAGGTAAGATGATTTATTGTTATTATTATTATTATTATTATTATCATCATCATCATCATCATCATCATCTGCCTCCCCCACTTTAGGTTCTACTGAGGCCCTGGCCCTAACACCAGACTCAATGTGGCAAACTTTAACAACAAGGGCTACTTTAAGGCAGAAATATTCTGGGAAAGATTGACAGCTTACAGGCCGTGTGTATGGTGAGCTCTTCCCAGCTATTGATAGTTCCCAGGTTAGCGTGGTACAGAGCCCTTCCTCAAGGGCATTCAGTTGGAATGGGCCAGGGACAGAAAGGACAACATTCAACTCAAGTCCCTCATGTGGAACCTTGCATCTGCTTCCACACGTTCAATCAGCTTGGAAATTGATGTTTGAAGTTTCTTCTAACAAGATGGCCTTTGTTTTACAGGTCCTTGGCGGCCAGCATGATAATGTATTGACAATACGCGGAGGAGAGAGAGACTCACAGTGCTCAGGTAAAGGCGTGGTCTATAGGTTACAAATGATGAGCAGGACTTATGTCAGTATTTCACTGTGTTTCCCGGACTTCAGCCCACAGCCTGACGTCTTTCTCTTAGGTGTGCTGCACAGTGGTGTTTGTTTTAGGGGTCAGTGATGTAACTGACTCACAGGGCACATCTTCAGGAGGAGGCTCTGAAAACCAAGTATGCTGAACCAGAGACCATGGACCATTTTCTACAGAGTAAATGTAGAATTTTTGCTATTTTTCCTCCTTTTTACTTTATCAGAAATTTATCTTTTCAACATTAATGTAAATATGTAAATACTAAAGACTTCAAATTAAGGTCTTTTCTTTGCCTCACTATCTGAAGTTGTACTTCTTAATTTCCTTTGATTTTTTTTTAAAGGCATGCCTCACAACTTTGATTTGCCCAAACAGGTCACTAAGATTAGTTTTCCATTAACTTTGGCTGCCTTCTTTTCTTTCTAATCATCTTTTCAGAGGATTAACGTCCCCACTGGAGACAGACCATCTCTTTCTCATATGGCCTTTGTAACTCTGACGTAGATGTAGAGATCTGGTTAACTGAACCGAGGCACCAGTTAGAAACGACCCCCATCTGGAGCCCTATTGACCATGGCAATCTTTGTTGCCGGGTCTGTTCTTTGGTAATTTCATCTGTATCATTGTCTCAGATCTTGAAGCTGTGTCCACAATCAAGGTGTGCTCAGGGTTTCTCTTTGGTTTTGTGAGGAAGAGTACGTTCCAGCTGGAGATTCTGGTGTGTCAGGCATTTATAGATGGCACTTTCTGCCCACTACTTTTCCCATTATAGTCTATCTCAGGGTGATTCTAATTACTCACTCTTAAGCTCATCTTCACTAGAGGATGCAGAAGTAAATTCAGGGGCTTTTCTACCGGTTCTAGCTCCCAAGTAAAGATGCGGAGACCTTATATTTATTATTAGCTTCAGTACTATAGGTGGGGAGAAATTCTAACCCTCATCTATTCTAATCCTCTATGGCTACCTACTACCCAGACATGTGGCCTTTTATCTGTCATCTTAGTCTTTCCCTGGCTGCTCCTGCTCCGTCCGTAGCCTCATGGCAGTTCCCCTGGCAATGTGCTCATGAGGACTCTTCATGGAACACCCTCATGGTGAATCTCTTCTCCCTCTGGTCCCTCACCAGGGAACCTCTCTCCCTAGGACCGGAAGTCCTGCCTCCTCTCTCCTCTGCCCAGCTATTGGCTGATCAGCTCTTTATTAACCAATCAGAGGTGATGGAAAACAATTTTTACACAACATCGAGACAGGAGATGCATGACGATGTCAGTATCCAGACTGCGACTAGATCTCTGGTCACAGTATCCAGTGTCTGAATACACAGTACATAAAGCCACCCCCAACAAGGGGCTCATTTCTAAAACAAGTTACATCCATATGTGCAGGACTTCGGATTCTTTTAGAGCGACACAATTCAACTTCAGTACTGCCCAAGGGGTGCTTCTCTTGGTATCCCCAAACAAGTTTAACACTCGGCTTACTGCTTAATATTTATGGAAGGAGTGAAAGATTACACCAGTCATGACCAAACTGAATCCAGAAAAGCAAAACGCACTCTACAAGAGGTCTGCAGACATCATACCCACCCTTCGCTAAGGTGAACTCTGTTCAGTATCGTCCAAGTTAAACAACACAGTAAACAGACAAGGTGCCTCTGAAAAACTTATATAGAAAGTGAGTTTTAAAATGCATGTACAGCTCCTGGCGTGAGTGATCCTTGCTTCTTCTCTGCTGGCATCCTTGCTGAACCATCATCCATTTGCATACTGCCTCCGCCAGTCCCTTAAGATATCTTTGCAGCCAATCCAGCGCAGTTTAAATCATAGCTGGGCTATTCTTCCTTCGCAGATGTTTCACTTTGCACTCATTAAGTCTAATGTGCTGTTTCCTAGCTCTTAATTCATAAATGCTATCCTGAAGTGAAGCTGCCCTCACAGCATCTTCTCCTATTTCTATGCCTCTTCAGCTCAACTTACCAGGAGTCACCCTTTTAGCAATAGATACAGGCATTGGTCAGACATTAAGACACTCATCCTCAGGTAGAACTTAATGGCTCTGTTTATTCTTAGAGCTGTTTGTTTGTGAAATCTTTACATCCTCTTAGCTCAGTGCTTTCTGTCCAAGTCTGCAGGTGTACAAAAAAAAAAAACAATTAGCTACAAGAACTAAGAGGACGCCTCCTGCAGAGAAGAGGAAAAGGCTGTGGCCAAAGTTTTCCCTCTGGAATGAGTGGACAGGTTGGGAGACCTGTGAGTTCTCTTACGCTCAGGATGAGTGCTGTATGGAGCTGTTTTAAAAGCGGTAGGCGATATCTAGATATGAAAGGTCGGATCCAGGCTCAGGGGTCCTAAATGCCTACCCTGGCGGCCCACTGGAACCCCTTCCAGTGCAGGAACTGCGGGCCCACAGGAGTTTCCATGTTCCTCAGGATGAGGATGAGGATGAGTCTCTCCCATGGCAAGTCTGGATTCCAATAGAAATGGATTTCTAAGCTGGAGGCAGGTAGTGCAGTGTGAAATGGAAATACAAATGCATGTTAGCCCCTTCCCTACCCATGTTTGTCTTTAGGAAGTTGGTAAATCATACAGCAGTTATTTATGGTGCATGTGATGTGTGCAGGCTCGGTCCCACCAAATGACACCGAGGAATGCACAGCTTCATCTGGCCTCCACAGCTGCTTTCTTCAAGACTTTACTGCCGTTGATTTAAGAACTTCCGCAGCTTTCCGTGTGCACTTCCCTTGTTTGGCTGGCTGAAATGTCTAGAGGGCTTCCTTAAAGTGAAATCAGTCAAATCTGCTTTAGTCCCACAGTGCCCTGTGTGGCAGCATGCAGAGCCCAGTGAGCAGTTCCACGCTGTGGGGCTGGGTGGTGAAGGGCCACATCGTGCACTGTGGTGGCAGCAATGTTCTAGTAGTTCTCCAGAAGGAGAACTAAGTCATTTCCTGTGGACCTTGGTACTCCTCTGTTATGGAAATAGCCCAGCAACAAAACTCCAGGCCCCTCTAGCATTTAAGCCCCAGCTATCTTTGTTACCTAGTCTTTTCTCTGCTACTGCTCGCCATCCTTCAGTTTCACTGACTTAGGATTTGAGAACTTGAACATAGGACTTTCATGGGATACTCATATTTGTCACTAGCTCTGACTTTAAAAACCTGGGAGTCGTTTTTACATTCACATAGTTAATGATCAATTTGTTGGAGTTTAAAACACAAACCTCTTAAAGGCTATTTAATGTATTACAGGATGTGTCCTAATTTTTACAGGTGTTTTGTTTTGGGGGTAGGGTCTCACATCTTGCACTTGCTGCACCGTAGGACAGGATGGCTTCGAACTTAGAGAGAACTATCGCTTTGGCTTCCCCGACTTCTCCTGTTCAAGGCGTGTGCCAGCCTGTCAGGCACAAGTCATATTTTGAGTCAAGTTTTTATCAAAGCTTCTTATGAAAATTTTTGCACATAATAAGTTAAAACTGGGAACCTGAGCGTGTGCTTTCTGTTGGGTTCATCTCTCTCCCATGGCACCTTCTTTGTTTCATTTAAAATCTATGAGCTAAGTGATCCTGAGCTGCAAAGTTAAAAGCAGCGAAGAGCTGAGGGTCTCTCGCAGGGAGCTCAGAAAGCTCAGAAGTTTGCCAGCCTCCTCCATCTCTTGCTGTTTCTTGCATGTAACTAGCACAAGGGTTTGTCCGGTTCCAGGAATTCATATTTTGCAGTCTCCTTTGCCACTCTCCCCTTCTTCCCCCTCCTCCCCTCCCTCACTTCCCACAGTCCCCTCCTCTTCTTGACTCTTTCTAGGCTTTTTTCACTTCCCCTTTCCCCTGCTTATTAGTTCATTCATTCACTGATGCATCACCTTTCCGTCACGTACCAAAAATTGCCGTGGGAGAAAATGTTAAGCATCTTACCATTCAGACGATGGCGGACAGTCACGTGAAAGCCACCTGTGTTATGCAGCCATATACAACACATGTTTTCCAGATAGGACCACAGGCCAGTGAAATTGGCTTGAGGGAGTTAGCGAATGTTTTTATAGAGAAGATCATAAAGGACTGGAGATTGGGAAAATAGAAAGACACTGCCACATGGATGAGCATCGTGGAATAAGAAACATTCTGGAGGCGAGGAGACGGATGTGCAGGGAGCTGGGGATGCTGGGTACTGCATGTTGTTAGGATATCCCTGGAGCATGCAGAGGGAAGGGGAATGGATGAGGCTCTATAGGATGGTGGAAATCAGATCTAGCTGGTCCTTTAATACAGAGATGAACCTGCCTGTCTATCTCATGATGCACACATGGAAGGTTGCCTTCCATGCATCCCACTCATTGCAAGGAGACTGACAGTTCATAAGGTCATATGTCCTCTTTCTTTATAACCTTCAACTCACTGTTTCCAAGGGAAACCCAGGCCACTTCTCACTGTTAGTCCCTCCATTAAGTCCTGTGATCAGGGAGTCTTGCTGTTTCCCATAGAGCAATTCTTACTGTAGTCCCTCTGCTTCCATTTTCAAAATCCCCCTGTCCTTCAAGACTTCCAGTGATTTTTTTTTTTATGGAAACTTTACTCCTGAGTGGTTTTTTTTTTTAATACGACTTCTGAATCCCAGGATAACTTTCAAATATCTCCATCAAAATTTTCATATGCTTCTTTGAGTCACAAGCTATTTTTACAAATGCGCAGTACGATACCACCATGCTGAAGGGGAGGGCTTGATATCTTCCGTGGAGCCTGCCTGTGTTGAAACAGCAGTGTCTTGTGTCTGACAGACAGTGCGCTGATGCTTTCGCAGAGAACGGAGAGAAACAGAGTTCCAGTAATTTGTGAGGCTGTTACCGTGATTGATTAGTTGTCATGGGGAAGATGCAGCAGTTAATGCGCTTTCCATATGCAGTTCTTGCAGGAAGAATAACTGTCAGTGGAGGCAAAAGGGCTGCACTGAACAAAAGGCAGGTGTAAGTGCAGAAAGGATTGCGTGTTTAAGTGGAGATCAGATGAACTTCCCTAAGGTTTAGACATGGGAAGAGGATGCTCAGCTCTTAAGCCACGTGTAATTATCTCTGACACCGAGTAACAAATGACCCTGCAGGTGAGAGCACCTATATTGTATTAGAAGTATAATATGAAATGATCGCAGGAAAGCTTGATTCAATTTCAGCCTTCTCAGTTACAGACCTGGAGACAATCACAAACTCAAAAATGTATTTATGATGCTGGGTTGCCCCTGAGCTCAAAAGATCATAATCCTATTACGTGAGATTTTTGAAAAAAGGGTAAACATGAATAACTGCAGAGAGATATTGATTAGAGAAGTAATATGAACAGGACTAATGGAATTAAAGTAATTGAGGCAATATTGGGCCTAATGGACCTTGCTCCCTTAGTGCCTGTCTTCCGCTTTTGCATTGAGTTGGCTCCGAAGTCGATGGGACTGTAGGCATCGGAAAAAGACAGGATGGGAGAATGAATGTTGCTGTCTATAAAAAAGATCAATATGTTGTTCTTAAGGAAGAGCATCGGTCACTCTGTGAAATCAACTAGCTGGGTTTTTTTTGTTTTTTGTTTTTTTT
>NW_022196915.1:63735858-63773878 GCF_008632895.1 Mastomys coucha
TTTTTGCATTAGTTTATAACATTACGAAACAAAAGATGAGATGAGACTATGCCTTAACCATAGTAGGTCTCAGCAGATATTTCTTGAGTTGATGGAAGGTTTTCAGGGATTCAGTTTAAAAATGAGTTGGTGGAAGGCCCATGGTTAGTACCAATTTCCCGTGTTCCTTTGGCATGACAGCCTGTGTCTGCGGTACTTACTGTAAATGTAGATCACTCAATTTCATTGATTCTTGCTCAGAAATGACCCCTCTCACACTTCTCCTGTCAGCGGGCCAGGCCAGCTTCAGTGACCTTGCTTCTCTGGGTCATTGAGTGGCTTTTTTTGCAAATCCTGACTGTCATAACTATGCTACACTGAGAGATTTTTTTTTTTACAGTTTGAAATATCATTTTAATGACAAAACTCCCTATTTAGGAGACATCAGTGCTTTCTCCTTGCCTACAAGGCTCTGGGCTTGTTGTACTGTAGAATGAATTTTCTACTGCTGTTCATTAAGAACTCTGCCACTCCTTACTCTTAGATAACCACCAGTCCCTACCCCTGAAAGGGTAGCAGATTTGTTTTGTTTTTATTGTATGGCTGAAGTTTGGAAATGTCCGTTGTTCTACTTAGAAGTCTTCTGTATGCATGCATACATACATACATATGAACATGTCAAATATATATATCCATATATATTTATATGAATATGTATAAGTATATATTCATATATGTACATAAATATATATTCATATAATTAAAGCCAGTTGTCCTTCAGGCTATAGTGATTTGGTTGCTTTGTCTGTTTTTTATATTTTTGTTGTTGTTTTCAACATGGTTAGAAGGAGTTAGTTCAATAGAATGAGTGGTCCTGGGGCCCGGAGAGTCACAGGTGCACAATACCAAAGTTGATTTTCTTGCAATAATCTCAATAAGAATGGTGTTTTCAGCTTCCTTAAGAGTATAACTTCAACACCTGAACATCATTTAAGTATGATGTTTTCTATCTCCTCTCATAAGATGGTAGGGAACTAAAGTATATTAAAAAACATCTCAAGATCTTGATGATCCACTTTGGTGAGAGATGGAGAATCTTAAGGCACTCAGTGCAGCTGTGTTTTATACAGGGTTTTTTTTTCTCCCTTATGTGTAGAGGCCTGGTGCATATGGTCTGCAATCATTGAGTCACAGTCTGCTATGCGTGCTGCATCTTCCGCAGAGAAATGTCCGGAACCCAGAGTTCTCAAAAAACGAAATCGAAGCCTTCTTGCCTCCTTTGCATTGGCTTTTTACCATCCCATTGTTTTGCTTGATAGAGTTGCCTCTAAATATCTTCTTTTTGGCCAATTATCAATACAAAGAACTCCTTTCCCTTTGAGAATATGTTTTCCACAATGTGAAGCACATTGTTAGGGCAATGAGATGTACTATTATATAAGAACATGTAGTTTCCAAATTGAGTTTCACCCAAATGCACCAGCTCTTCCTTCTAAACATTGGATCTTGTCTTCATGTTGAAAACAAAATCAAGTAATCTCAATGTTAAAGGGTTCTCAATGCCCAAGGCTCAACAGAGATCCAGAGGTTTAAGGTTAAAGCTAAATACAGATGAGACCCAGGAATCTATACACAGAAAACTTCATATTTTAGTAAAAGCCAAATGAGAAGTTGAAATTAAGAAGAACCGTAGCTTGCATTTTACGAGTTCACGTAATTGTTTCCTGGTGTCTCCGTAGTGTCCTCTGAGGGACATCAGTAAGAGCACTGTGTGTGTAAGCAAGTGGGTCTGTTTCTTGTGTTTTCCTTTGGGCTCTTTCCTTCTGTTGGCTTGTTATGTCTTATTCCAGTGTGTTAGGTTTTGTTTTATCTTACTATATTTATTATTGTCCCTTAGAAGCCTGTTTGTTTTCTAGTGAAAGACAGAGAGGGGGTGGAACCAGATAGGGTTGGGAGTAGGGTGGGAGGAGTAGAGGGAAGGGAAAACAGAATAAAGGTATTATATGGGGGAAAAAAATCTGTTTTCAATAATAGGAAAAACAATTAGAAAATTTATCCCTTTTCCCCCAAAAAAGATGACTATGTGTCCATACATTATTCCAGACCTTCTAGAGGATCACAGAAATGACTTTTGATGGACTTTTCTTAGGGGAACACACCTGGGAAAACAAAGAAGTCGGCAGACACAGCGTTTGGAAGTTGGAATGTAGATGGATATGTGGAGACTTAAGGGCTGAGAAAGTGGAGTTTTAATCTGGCAGAGGAGGAAAGGAAAGTAGTCCAGTTTTGGAGTGAAAACGTGGAAAAGCTCAGATCTGAGAGTTAAGAATCCCTGAAAGTGAAGGTGGAGAAAGGGCATGGTCAGGAATAATTTTTTTGTTTGTTTGTTTTGTTTTGTTTTTTTAAGACAGGGTTTCTCTGTGTAGCCTTGGCTGTCCTGGAACTCAGGCTGGCCTTGAACTCAGAAATCTGCCTGTCTCTGCCTCCCAAGTGCTGGGACTAAAGGCGTGTGCCACCACCGCCCAGCAGGTCTGGAGTATTGTTCAAGGCTAACTCTACACAAGCACACAGCTATCTCTCTGATGCTGTGAGAGTGGAAGGAGATATTACTACACTTTCTGTAGAGATGATAAGACAGAAGGTTCTGGACTGTATGAGCTAAACACAATATCAAGGGAAGCTAAAGATGGTGTTTAATACAGTCATAAAACCCAGGAAATAATGATTTCTCAAGTTCTGAATCCCTAGCCCCTCCTTACATCTCTTTCTCAGTCTGTGTACCCCGAGGATGAAATCAGTCCCCTGCAGCAGACTGTGGAGCATTTCCCTAGCAGCTGCCTTGAAAATAATATCAAGAGTCTACTGTTAGGATTTCTTAAAGGAAAGGCCACTCCCTGACAATCCGAATTCTCATCAGTACTCCTGAGACTTCTTGTTCAAGTTCCAGTTCTCCACTCTTAAAAGTCAGCCTTAAATGATCACCCTTAAATACCAGGGACCATCAGACTTAAGGAAAACTTCTGTCCTGAGAGGCAAAAACTAAGGCGTGCACTCAGAACAAGCACACTTGGAGGATGTAGGAAATGGTCATCTCAAGGAAAAACAAAATCTCCCGGGAGATAAAAACAAGTTCTCACAGCCACGAACACACAGAATTTATAAAGATTAGAAGATAATGCTAGGAAACTTGCCTAGAGAGTTAAATATAGAAGACAACACACACACACACACACACACACACACACACACACACACACACACTAACCTACAGGATGTGTTCATGTGGCTGAGTATCTAAAAATAGCAACATCAGAGGAGAGACCATGGGGTGAAGCACTGAAAACTGTCTAGGGTGAATTTAACATTTCCTATAGCCAATGTAAGAGTTTGGGGATCAAAAGAGAAAACCCCACAATCTTAAAACTTTATAAATATTGATGGTGTTCCAATAAGTGGCAGCGTCAGCTAATATGCAAAACCTGTCTCAGAAAGGGAACCAGATGAACAAAATACCCCAGGTGAGGGCAGAAGGCCCCAGCCAAGTAGCTGGACTTGGGGTTAACTCATCCGAATTGTAGTGGATGGAGAGGTTCAGGGAGATGTTGGTGATGGTGACATAAAACCTGTAATGCTCTTTGTGTGCCAGCACCAAGAGAGAAGGTGCAAAATGCTGGGGAGGCTTTGGAAGAAACATAACAAATTCATAGAAAGTTACTCTAGTTATATAATAAAACAGTGACTAGCTCTGGGGGACACCCCGTGTAATGCAGGAAAGGATATGTAATCATGAGATACTGTCTGGCCAGACACCAGTGCCCTCGCTACAGCCCTGTGACTTATGTGTGGACACAGACACCAGTGGCCTCGCTACAGCCCTGTGACTTAAGTGTGGGCATATAATGCAATTATGGTGCTGTCCATAAGACTTACAGAAAGAGTTTATTTGTATTTTTAAAATTTTAATTACATTTAAGCCTTCATATGCATATGTGCACAAAATATGCACATTTGTCTTCTTATGCCGTGCATGGAAAAGGAGTCAGGCCCTTCCTTCCATTGTGTGGGACTTAGGGATCAAACTCAGGTCATCAGACTTGGTGGCAATCGCCTTTATAGGGTAGCTCATGTCACCAGCTCTCCTTTCAGAATTTTCGCCTGAGCTTGTTTTCATGAATATATATTTTTCAAAGGTTGTTTTGCCTCAAATGGCAAAACCCAATGTTTTGATCAGGATTTTAGCGATTCTCTCTTCAGATGGGTTTGGTCACTGTTGTGGTTTGGGTTATAAATGTTCCCTGAGGGTCCAAGTGTTGAAGTTGGCGTCCTAAGCCTGTGGCTTTGATGGTGATGACAGAGCCTTTAAGACATGGGGAATATTTGGTGGGCAATAACTGGGAGTTTAACTGTAAGGGATTTTGGGACCTTGGACATTAATATTTTCTTTCTGCCTTCTGGCCACTATGAGGTAAACATCCCCTCTCTGCCACACGTTCTCACCACGGAGTACCATGACTCAAGGGCCCAAGGCGTCAGGGACAACTCTCCATTGACTGAAACCTGTTAGCTGATCCATCAAAGTAAATTCTCTTTTTTAACTGGATAACGACAGGTGTTTTGTTATAGTATCACAAACCTGACCGACTTTGTCAGTGTCACTGTACAAGCAGTAGTTCAGAAACAAAAATCAACTTATCTCACCGTTGTTCCAAACTCTTCAACAGTTAAAATTATAATAAAAATGTGGTAGGCTCGCCCTTTTCTTTGCTCACCAAATGTGACCCAGGACTATGACTAATAAGTTAACAGTAAACCTATAGATAGCAAACATCTTTTAACCAAAGCCAGACGAGAAGCTGAAATTAAAGAGAACCGTAGCTTCCATTTTATGAGTTCACTTAATGATTTCCTGTTGTCTCTGTGGTGTCCTTTGTGGGTAGGGAGTGGGGACAGGCCAGCACTCTGGCAGTTTATTAGCTGTGACAGGAGAAAGGCCTGCATGTGGGAGGGGCCTGTGAGCAAGGGCCTGTTGAGCACTGCCCATTTGGTGCCCTCTGTATTCAGCATGAGAGATCCAAAACAATGGAGCTTTAATTTGCCGCTCAGGTAATTGCCGCTAGCTGATTGGTTCTCATTTTTCCGGCTTCTAATATGTCCTTAGAGCCCGCACAGGGGTGTTGTGCTTTTAGCCTGAGGTCTCTGTGCCTCATCTTTCCCTTTGTTCTCCAGACGCTTGCTTTGCCTCACCCTGTTTCATTTCCTGAGAGGCCCAGAATAATGCATGGTAAGCCCTGAATAATTTGGAGGAATCTCTGACATGTCTTGATGGTGTTAAACCACTCAGAATCCTGGGAGACAGCCCCAGCTTACATTAGCAGAAGACTAAGTCAGGTGAACGTTAACGTCTTAATTTTTCAAAAAATTCACATTTTTACCAGTGATGATTGAGCAACATTGATATTCTTCCTGCCTGCATTGCTGATTACAATTGCAAATGCTTGCTAAAAATTCTAGAGTGGTGTCTTCCTGCTCCATATGGGCCAGGGCATTATTTTCTTTATTTAATGGCTATTAAATATTAAAAGCAGTCTACCAAAAATATCTCCATGACTATATGTAGCAAGTGCACATAGCCTGATGAGAAGTATATTAGAATATGTGTGCCTAACGCCTGCTCACTCGGAGTTACATTCTAAGAGAATTTGCCAAGAAGTCTGAAAGTTTAAGGGGCTTCTCCTTTGAGACATCACTATGAGGAGGGGTAATATTAGAGGGCGCCTTCAGACGAGGGCAGGGGAGCAATTTGCCAGTTAGTTGCTATCATTTGGCATCAGGATTTGCCAGATGTGAGCCCAACAGGATCTGAATCAGGAAAGATGCAAAACCACAGTAAGCTAATGATTCGGAGGTATGGTCGAGGTCAGCCATCCACTCTTAAATTTTCCCCATGACAAATGAAGGTGTGTCGTTTGTAATCTTACAGGAGATCACT
This sequence comes from Mastomys coucha, assembly GCF_008632895.1. Taxonomy (NCBI): domain Eukaryota; kingdom Metazoa; phylum Chordata; class Mammalia; order Rodentia; family Muridae; genus Mastomys; species Mastomys coucha. The sequence goes on from NW_022196915.1 coordinate 63,741,827, forward strand.
ACCAGTCGAAAACTCAAAAGAGAACATGAGCCTATAGCTACAGCCCGGGAGCTGGAGTTTCCTCCACCGTGTGGAGTATAGATTAGGTACAAGGGGCAGTAGGGTGGGGGGTGGGGTTACTTGGAAAGAAGAGGGTGGAATTACACGTCTCTAGTGGAAATCTAATTTAAAGAGAAATATTTGGAGCATTTGAGGGTAAACAACATGATCCAAATGGCATTTGGGGTAACACCGTGGACGGTAAACAGCTTAGAGGGGGAGACAGCTGATGCAGTTGAAGATGGGTTGTAGGGAAGAGGGGACAGGCTCGCCTCAGTGACGGGGGTGATGTAACAGTTGATAAAGACAGACGACAGATGAGTTACGGCTGCCTTGCTTGCTGCCCTGCAGACAAGCCCATCTACCAGTCTAAAATGATCTAATTAACTGATTTTAAAACCAGAAAGAAAATTAAGATGTCCAAAGGGTTATCCAACAAACATCCAAAAGCCTTCTAGAATAGACTACTTCCCTTTCTGTCTTGAATTGTCCCAACAAATCAGTTTGCAGAAGACAGAAAACTGACAAAATCTGTTCTTTTCGGGATGCACTCCCAATCCTCCATCTTCTTCCTCGGCTCCCGGAAGATACCCCTGACAGCAACAAATAAACGCTGTGATAAGGTCTGTGGTCAGGGAAGGGAGGGTCTTGGAAGCACTTGTGTACACAGGTAGTCAGATGCAGCTGTATGGATAAGTGTTCCCTCCCGACGCCGCCCCGCCCCCCGCAGGAGAGACGGGGAGCTGCCTAAGCAAATATTTCAAGCTGCTTCATGGAGAGTCCAAGGACAAAAGACAGGAGTGGTTGACATAGCATCAAACCATGAGCTTGCTTGCCCAAGCTATAAATGGATATTTACTTCCCGAGAGTAGGTAGTCTCATTTGTCAATTAATTCTAGGCTCTACATGAAGGAACGATGTCATTTGTGAAGTGTAGCATTCATAGAAAATTCACAGCATAAACACAGAAAAAAATAAAGCCCCAGATTGGCATGTGTGAGCCTGTGTCTGACTACCAGAGAAATTTCCATGTGCTCATCACACAAAAGCCGGAGGTTTCAGATCCCCTGGAGATGGGGGTCACAGAAGGTTTTGAGATGCCCAATATGAGTGGTGGGAACCAAACTCCACTATTTTGAAGAGCAGAAAGCATACGGAAATTAACTGCTGAGCCATCCATCTAGTCCATGCCACTATTTATTTTTAAAGACCTTCCTGTGGATATTTTATTTCTCTACGTGTATACATCTTCCTTCAAAGGCCGGCAAAAGGTGTCTGATCGCCGGAAGCTGGAGTGACAGGTTTTTGTTAGCCTCCCAATGTGGGTGCTGGGAAGTGTACTCAGGGTCCTCTAGAAGAGCAATGAGCCTTCTCAGACACAGATCCCAGAACTGACTGAATTTATTTAAGTGAGTTCCAGGTAGGAAGCTTCCAATCCAAAGTAAAAGAATTGCTTAAACCAAGAAAGCATTAATTTTTACATTGCAATTAAAATTACTCAGCCTTGACCCAACTATCTGCGTGGATTATAATCCCTTGAGTTAAAAAAAAAAATCCAGGCAAAGGGCCCCAGAGAAGGCTTAACCAATAAGTGATTTCCAGTACTTGAGCTTAATTCCCAGAACCAATATAAAAACAAAAAGCAAAACAAATGTAGAGGAGTATGCTTCTAATCCCAGCTGTTCAGAGGGAGAGTCGGACAAATCCTGGAGGCTTGCTGGTGGGTCAGCAAACCTCAGCAGAAAGAGGTCCTGTTTCAAACAGCAAGGTGAACGGCTCTCAGGGTCAGTTCTCTTATAGCTTATGCATATAGCAAACATCGAAAACTCCAAGGCCCTTTGCATTTTATATCAGTAACTACTCCTCGTTAGAAAAAGAATCTCCCAATTGTCTGTTCTTCCATCTATCTATACATCTATACACTGCCTAGCATGTGTATACAAATTATGTGTGTGTGTCCATACCTATACACACAGATTGAATTTGAGGGAACTAGTTAGTAAACCCAATCCTCAGGCTAGACCATAGTCAGGAAACTCTGGCAGAAGTTGGTGTCGCATTGGACCTGAACCCTGTACAGGATGAAAGCAGGTTAGGAGCCTGTCCTGGGTTTCCATGTCTCAGTCCCAGAGCACAATTTCTTTGCCTCCTGGAGGCCCAGGTTTTGCATTTACTATTTTCATTGACTTTGACAGGGCTCATTCCCATATCCAGAGATGGTTCCTCCACCTAACCTCAACTGATTGCAGATGTTCATAACATCAACAAAACAACTCAGGGGCCAGAGAGATGGCTTAGTGGTTAGCAGCCCCTGCCACTCTTGCAGAGGGACCAGAGTTCTACTCCCAACACCAACGTGGAAGCTCACAAACATATATAACTCCAGTTCCAGGGGCTCTGACACTCTTGGCTCCTGTCTCTACTATATGCACAGAGAATGCAGGCTATATATGCATACACATAAAACAAACAAACAAAACCCCACACTAACATGCCCTGCGTTGTCAGCCCCCGACACTCGTAGAGCCTCCCTAAGTCAATGCACAACTTTTGCTGACAGATAGCTCTTAATTTCCCTGGACGGACAGGGCAGAGCTGGTTGCACTTTGCCTGGTCGCCCAGTGTTGTCACCTTTCCAGCAGAGGTCCGATTCTTTCATTGATAGGGGAGTTGCAGTTTTATTGGTGTTTTAATTTTTCTATCAGATCTCAGCTAATAGAATAATAGTTTTGAAAACCCAGACAACGATAGCCTCTTTTCTCTGTCCCATGCAATGCCAGTGGCTTCATCGGCCTCATCCTGTGGTTAGTTGTTTTGTGACAGGGTCTTATGTGGCCCAGGCTGCCTTTGAATTCAGCACGTAGCCAAGAATGACCTTGAGCTTTTGATGCTTCTGGGATACAGTGTACATAGTGTGAGGGATTGAACCCAGGGATTTGTGTGTGCTGGGTGGGCACTTTGCCAGCTGGGCTGTTAGGCATTCTCAGCCTGGGTGATAGGACTTTTCACAGATCCTGGGTTATGGATTTCTGGAGTTCTGCAGTGAGACCACTCAGCTGACTTTGTGACAGTCACATGGGATCTGGGGAGTTAATATTTTCTGGGAAGAATTTTAATGTTAGAATTTACTGTCTTTTGCACATATAAATTTGAAACCTCAGTGTTATGCTCTCCTGGTTATTTGCATTTAATATGCATGCAAATTCACAATGTATACTATATGCTGAGAACATAATTTATAAATCGGTACTTTCCCTGGTTGTTAGCAATTTTGGCCGCTTTAAAAATTAATGCTTTGAAGAAATATATGTTTGCAAGTTTATTTGTAGTATCTTTAGTTTCCTGAGGTGGAGGGGATGTGTTGTATGTTCTCCACAAGCAAGGCAGATCTCTGCTGCAGTGTTCCCTGTGTTTAAAAAGTTATGCACAAAGGGAAACGTCGAAAGTGCTTGTATTTATCTTTCCTGTAAATGGGCTAGGATTAGGAGTTAACTGAGGTTTGTTTTCACCACCAGTGCTGAATAATATGTGTTCCTGAAGCATGACTGCAGTGTACAGCATCCTCCTAAAATTGGGGATGCGTCGCTTCAGTACTGAACACATTTGAGTAAGAGAGGACATCTTCTACTTGTAAGTGGGAGAAGATACGTCCCCAGTATCATAGAGAGGAAGAGCCTCCCAGAGAGGGCTCTGGGGCCTCTCAGGCTGCCTCTTAGCCATGTTGTCTTGGCAACTAAAACACAGCCATCCATCCTTTCCCCAGGCAGGGAGCTCCAGTCATCCTTGGTTCTGCAGTGACCTTTTCTCCGCCCCCTTCCAATCTGTTTTGAGGATCTGCCATGCATCTCCAAGGTGACTTCAGATTTTTCTCTTCCCTGGACATCTTCAACCAATCACCCGGTTCTTTCCTTTCCCTTCCTGGCCGTTGGAACCTTATCACTGGATGCTGGCTTCCCAGCTTCTTGCATCTTCCATCAGTTCACTGTAAGGTCTCCCAGGACTTTCCTGTCAAGGATAGAACTCAAGTCACTTCAGACCCCGAGGTCATTTTGTCTGAAAGGTACAGATGCTCACCCTTACCAGCAGCGGTCTGTTCTGGCATCCTAAGGAAGGAAGTTGTAAGCATCTTTTCTCTGACACAATGTCTTCAGGACTTAGTTGCCTTTGCCTTCCTTATCTGCCAGAAGACTTCCAACTCTGTATCTCTAAGTTACCTCCTCATTCTCTCAAAATCACCGCTCTTTAAGTGGTAGTGAACAAAGGCTCTCAGCTGGCACATTCTGTTGGTGGCAGTGTCACCACCACCATATGATCCTGAACTTTGTCTCTGTGTGAACCAAGTACTAGTGGTTTCCTGAGATGACCTAAATTCAGCTGCCCCGTGGGCAATGACTCAAAGTATAGACGACGTCTGTAGTTATGCAGCCTGGCAAAGGGCAGGAGTCCTGAATTCATGTCTCTCTTCATCCTGTGAATGAGTATAGAGCAGAGATAATGAGCCAGGGGGGTAAGATGTCTTCATTTCTCACATTCATTTGCGGGCCCGGGAGGCTTATCAATGATTCTCCAGCTAGGTATTCTACAGGCCTTGACCCAGAGGATGCTCGACAGTGAAGACACATCAAAGTTAAGTATCCTGCTGGTAAAGGAAACGCTCAGAGGGAGAGCCTCTGTACTTGTTTAGAAACCGAGAATGATATAGAATCCTGCTTTAGAATTATAGGGCAGTTTGGGGTGGATTTGATGGTAAATACTGAGTGAAAATAACCTAATTATGTGATAACGACATTTAGACAAACTGTTCTGCAATGGTTTCTCTTCCTGCTCTTTCCCTTAGCATGTATGTCCCTTTCCTCCTGCCTCTCTTCTTCTCTTGGTTTCCAATTCTCCCTTCACCTTTTCTTCTTTACAAAAACAAAATCAGCCAAAATAGGAGCTAATCAATGTAATGTTATTGTGACCGGCCCAGAGATGCATTTCTCTCCTGCCTGGTAGGATGGTGGGTAAATCCAACCTCCGAGCTCCCATGCTAAAAGCATAGTACCCTCCTAATTGTCATAGAAAGTTTAGGGGTGTGAAAGTCACATCCTGAGTCCAAGACCCTTGAGCCCTCTTTACTTGTGGACATATTCTGATCACTCCCATGGTTTAGTATTTACAAAGATATTTGATCAAGGGGGACATGTTGGGGTGTCTGGCAGAATGCCTGGAGGGAGGCATTCCTCCTGGTGGCCTAACTGAGTCACAGGGTCTGGATGACAAGGAATCAGGGGGTCCTGATATCTCATTTGCCTAATTAGCACCCATTAACCCCAAAACCAACAATAAACACCCCTTCATAACACAAGAAATAGGACTGGGAAATATCCAGCCACTTCTTTAAGGCTTAAGGGATAGGAAACATTTTTGTTGTTGTTGTTTCTTTGTTTGTTTTGAGACCGAGTTTTGTGTGTGTGTGTGTGTGTGTGTGTGTGTGTAGCCCTAGCTGTCACTCTGTAGACTAGGCTACCCTAAAATTCAGAGATCTGCTTGCCTCTGCCTCCTGTGTGCTGGGATTAAAGGTGTGTGCTACTTCTTCCAGCTCTAGAGCTAGGAGATTATAAAAATAGATTTTTAAAGAGTTGTTCATAAAATGAGTTTGCTACAGAGGCATTTGTGATTTGGAAAGCTGAAGATACTATTATCCGACCCTTTATAAACAATGCAGGCTGATTCCCAGAAAGAATTTATCGGCAGTCCCCACAAGCTGTTTTGGTGGCAAAGCAAGGGCCAAGGGTGGAGCTGGCTTTTGTAGTGCCTGGGCCTTGAGGTTGGTGTCCTGGAGGACACCGTTTGCCAGAGAATGTTATGGCTATACTGATGCAGCTTGTTTGTGGCACATTGCTCTAGGTCTGCGAAATAGTGGGCACTGGTGGGCGAGCTGGCGAGGAGGGCCAAGACCTGCTGCCAATCTATGGATGGTGGTCAGAGAATCCTACCAGAGTCGCAGCACACGTGAGCACCATACGCAGACCGGGTGGTGGTTCTCACCTCACATTGTGTTCTGTAGTTTACAAAGCGTTCCTCATTTTGTAATTGTGAGAACCCTTTGAGGCAGGAAGAATGCGTGTTACTGTTGACCTCAATTTATAGGGAAAAAAGGATTTGATCTCCAGTCCAACGAGTGTCTCCTTCAAGGTCATATAGTTATTATATATTGGAGCTGGAAATCAAATCCAGATACCCTGGCTCTAAGACCTCAGAGGCAATGAGTTCTCCATGCTCAAAGCGTCAACACCACGCGCTCAGCACGGAAGCATTCCTGCCCAGTATCAATTCAATAGGCTGGGAAGTTCATTGCGTTAATGTAGGAAACAGCAGGAATGGGCAGGAAAGCTTAAGAGCTGGCACGAACTGGTTTCCCTCAGCTCAGAGTGCTTCTCATGCAGAATGATGAATATGCAGGGAGCCTTCACCAGATATAAGAGGCAGTCTGCGAGACTGTGCCAGGTTGTCCTGGCAGGTCTAGGAAAAGGGTGTCAGGGGGTCGACCCGAGGATGTTCTCCCTTGCACAAAGAACCTGTGAAAGGGGAAACCGAGAAGTTGTAGAGGCCGATACTACAATCTTCTACCAAATGGAAGCTGTTTTCCCTGTCTAATACATGTTTCACTGGTAATACATGTTGGGCCAAAGTGCTGCTCAGTAAAGAAATAGAGTGGCTTCTTTTCTGCACTTGTGATCACTTATCTATGTGATACGACAGAAGATGGGACTCTATGCCCTCGCTTGCCACTTGCAAACTTGAGTCTGTTTTGGTGTCAGGATTCAATGTGAAGTGGAGCCAGCTGAGGCCCATAGAGACAGTAGTGCTCTGGGCCTGGCCCCGAGCAGCAGATGCAGTCCTACAGCCTTTTCACCTCATCTCCCTAGCTGTGGCACAGAGAGCTTCTTCACTGGAAAGGCAAGAAGCCTTTGCAGGGACTCTGACTCCATCCATTTTCAGCTAAGGATTTGAGAATGATGGCCAGGGGCTCTGGGACAGTGCTGCCTCTATACTGTTCATAAAATATGATAAAAAATGAAGCCTTAAAAGTCATGTTTGTGAAGAGTCCAGAGAGGAAAACAGGAGGAGTAGTTCGCAATGTACTTATCCTTGTAGCCAGAGGTGATATCAACTTTTAAGCATGGTACATCTTGTCTCTCTTGCACATTCTTAGACAGGCCAGGCCATTGGTGGGCTGGTATCTTACAAACGGTCCTGGAGCTTTGCCCGTCTGGCTCCTTACACCTTTCAGATATTAGCTTATGTGTCACTTCTTGGGGAGCCTTATACCCACCCAGTCTGGGAATTCTGCCTCCTGAGCTCTTGCCTTGTTTTTTTTTTTTTTTTTTTTTTTCTACCTCATGACCCTGTTTTATTTTCTTCGTGGTACTGATCACTGTCAGAAATTAATTCATTGATGGTTTGTTTAGTGTCTGTTTCATTCCTCTGGACTGTGAGCTCCATGGGAGTGAAGAGCAACTGCAACTTTCCGATTGACTGAGGCTTTGTAGAGCACATAAACAGTGTCTAGCCTTTGAGTGGTTCTCAAAAAGACCCACTGAGTGAGTGGGTGAATGTGTGAATAAATGAATGGGTGAATGAATGAATGAGCAAAGCCATGTTTTCTTGTTACTTCATCCCTTAGTGTAGTACCTAGCATTGGGATCTTTCTCTAATAGGAGAGTCAAAAGAGACCATTAGTTATCCTCCCTGCGATGATAAAATAACCTCAGGAGAAACAACTTAAGGGTGGAAGGATGTATTTTAGTTCACAGTTTGAGGAATACATTTATTCCGTCATAGCTGGTTGGGGGCGGGGGCATGGCAGTGGCAACAGTTCCAGCTGGGGCGTCAGAGTGTAAGGTACCTGGTATACATCTTGAGGGATCAGGAAAAATGGAGTCAGCAGAATTAAGGCTGGGACCTTACCCAGATTTAACCACAAGAACTCAATCTAACCCCCAGCCCCTAAAAACAGAGACTCATGTGAAAGGCATGACCAACGACTGCTGGCCTTGAAGAAGTACGAGTACCACAAACTAAGAACGGGAATAGCCTCTACCATTTGGAGAACAGACTCCTTCCCTCAGAGTCTCTGTGAAGAAGTGTGGCACCATAGACACTTGTATTCTGCAACTTCCCTAAGCCAGGCCACCAGCTGAGGACCAAGTCATGAGACAAAGGAGTCTGTTGAGGACTATTCCATAGTCAACCATAACGGAGGCTGTACTTGTTTTCCAGTGTTGTTACAATAGTCAGGATAGAACAGGCTTGGACAACACACTCTTATTTTCTGTGTATTTTCTAAAGTTCAAGTCAAACACAGATCTAAATACAAGTGTCTGTGGTCACCCAAAGAGGCCTCTGTTTTTAGGGGCTAAGGGGGTTAGATTGAGTTTTTGTGGGTAAACCTGGGCAATCTCCAATGTCTTTAACCTCAACCACATCTACTAAGTCTTTTCTTGCCATGGAAAATATCGATTGTGTAGACTCCAGGAGAAAGACTCTGGTCGTTTTGTGTGGATATGTGTGGCATTCTTCTTCCTCTACACTGAAGAATGAAAACATCATCATCATCATCATCAGCAGCAGCAGCAGCAGCAGCAACAACAACAGCAACGACAACAGCAACAACAACAACAGCCCCAAACCCAACACCACAACAAAAACCAATATGTGCTCAAACCATGACCCCCTTTCTCTTCCAGAGTATTTATTTGTTGTAGGAGAGAGTCTTTCCAAGCTAATATTCACTCAGTGGGAACGAATTATGAATCATTCCTCTTGATGATTTTGTCCCTAATGGCAAAATGGGCCTACATTGCGTTTCTATATGGTTGGACATGGAGCCCAGATTGCTAAACAAAATGACACCAGTGGCCAATGTATCCAGAGAAGGACTCAGTGGCAGCTGCAGTGATAAAATGGTCTTGAGAGATGCTGTGTGTTTGTTTAACCCTGCTTGGGGAATTTTGTGTAAGGCAGCATTTACAATCGCCTTGTAATTAGAGGTACTGTTTTGTTCTCATTTCACAGACAATAGAACTATGACACAGGTGAGTGCCTAAGGAGCGACTGGGCCAAGTTTAAAACCTCCAGGCATCCTGGCTCTTGATCCTGCTCCCTAACCATGGTGCCACTCTGCTTCTCATAGGGAAATTAGTCAGTAGCCAGGGGAACCTCTGAGAGGGTCAGCATCATCTTTTGAAGAACAGAACCTCAATTTTTATGCACATGTGTACATTGGTAGGGCTTCACGGTTTGTACTTCAGGGCTCCTCGGAACTATGAACAGACCCCACTATGATCAGAGATAACCGTTTGTCCCCAGAGCCTGGAGATGTAGAAGATGTCTTCACCTGGGAGATTCAGGAAAGGGGGTCGCGACTGCACCACCTTACCCAGGGGCATCCCTCTGAAAGGCTAATATGAGTGATGCTCTGTACCATGAACCTCGCTAAGGCTTTATTAGACTTCTGTGTCCTGTGACATAGAGAGAAGTCCTGACCTCGTTTGCTAGGCCTCAACTGGGTCAGCCACTTCAATACATTGAGAACCCCCCATCCCCCATACTCCTCCGTGAAGCGGGAATCTAAACAGTGCCTGTCTGTATCTCTCTTGAGCGCTGAGTACTGCCCTGTTAGTTATAAGTACTCACTGAGTAAATGGGGTGAAGAGGAAATCAAGCATCCTAACCTCAGAGCCCTGACTGGGTCTGGCTTTGATCACTCCGAGCCAGGCTCACCAGCATGATTGAGATAGGAAGTCATCTCAGCACAGCTTCCCAGGGAGACTGACGGATTGCAGGAATTTTACAGGTCAGCCCATGAAAGCATGTGATCCGTCAGGATGTAGGAAGGACAGCTTGATTTTGGTGTATATACCAGGACTTTATAACTGTGGTTATTGTGGGGGGGCATAGGGTAGCCAGACAATACCATTTCTACTTTTTGTTTTTTGATTTTTCCCTCATTTTAAAAGCTGTTTGACAGCTTCATATATTCACATAATGAATTTTGCTCATGCCGACCCATGTTTTTCTCCTTCTCCCATTGGTATTCTCCTTGGTGAGTCCCTCTCATAGTTTGATGTCTTTTTCCATCTGTGACCCACTGATTTAATTAGGTACTTGCATGAGTGTGAGTGGAAGTTATTCAGTACAGCAAGGGCGATCAGTGTTTATACCACTGAAGAAGGTGACACCCTTCCCCCAACAGGCATTGCCAGCAGGTAAGGTGAGGCCTCCTAAGTCCCCTCCCTCATCCATGATGGAATGTGCAAGTCTTGTACAAATAACCACAGCTCCAGTTAATTCATGAGTGTGGTGGCTATGTCCTATTCAGAAACCATTGACTTGTAACACACCCCCTCACCCTCTCCATCCCTCATTCTTCCCACCTCCTCAGCTGAGGTACTCTCAGAATCTTTGAGGACATGCCATCCTTATTGTAGCCCAGCATTCTACCATCTTATTCTTGGCACTTTGGTCAGTTATGGGTCTCTGTATTAGCTACCATAATGCTAGAATATTATGTTGCTTTCATGGAGGTAATGCTAATCTATTGGTATAAATATGATATTTTTGATAACAAGTGATATTTAACAAAATGATAGTAGTAGATTTATTCCTGGAGCCTGTGGCTTCCCCAGTCAAGGGCTGCTGACCAGGTTTACAGAACCATCTTCTGTGAAATGGGCCTCAAATCCAATAGGATGAAGTTTGGTTCCCCCCATAACTTCTGTGCCACTATGATACTAAAAGCCATATCTTGCCTGATAGGTCATTTATTGTCACTAATAGGGTTCAGAGTTGAGTCAGACTACGTATGACTTTTACCCAGTAGCATGCATAGCACCTTCCGGAATGATGAAGGCTAGCCAACACGGAGGAAGCTTCCAGCTCAGCTGCAGCTTGACTTCTCCAGGATATATAATGAAACTGTTTAGTATTTTCAGCACTAGGGTCTATCATCAAGTTCTACTATCAAGACATTTATTGAATGATGATGCTGTACTCAGATGTGTTTGTAGCTAATTACTTAGGCATAAATGGCAGATATGCTGTTCAAAATCTCACATTGAACTTAGTGAGTACTTACAGATAATTAGTACGCTATGGGTGTGTCTATTGGTGTCAGTTTGGGATATTACCTTGCCTTTGGTGGTTTGAATGAAAATGGTCCCCGTAGGCCCATCAGGAGTTGCACTCTTTAGGAGGTATGGCCTTATTTGAGTAGTGTAGCCTTGTTGGAGGAGATATGCCACTGGGGGTGGGGTGGGAGGGAATTTGAGGTTTCAGAAGCTAAAGCCAGACCCAGTGGCTTACTCTCTCTTCTTGCTGCCTGCCAATCCAGATGTAGAATTGTAAGCTACTCCTCCAGGACCATGCTTGCCACCACAATGCTAACAGATGAAATTTCTGAACTGTAAGTCAGCACCAATTAAATGCCTTCCTTTATAAAAGTGGCCATAGCCATGGTGTCTCTTCATAGCAATAAAACCCTAACTGTAAGTTAACAAGCATGTAGGTCAACAAGTCCACAGCGTCACATGTAGCGGTATGAGTCACAGAACTTCTGGACCAAACACAAAGGATGCTACTGTTCCTGGGACAATAAGCAGTAGGAGCTTCTGTCCTTTCATTGGTCGCTTTGTTTCCTAGCTCTATTGGGGTAGGGCTCAGTGGTCCAGACCTGGTCGATCTGGGTCACAGCTGAAGATAACAAAACAGCCTTTAGAAAATCACCAGTCATATAAAAAGGAACTGGCAAACACTAGTGTTTACCCCCAAGAGACATCCAGCTAAGAAGCAGCCATTTTCTTACCTGGAAGGAGATAGGAGTGCTACCCTTATGGGTTCTTTGCCTTATAAACATTCTTGAAATGGTCCATTGGAACAAATCATGTTATGAAATGAGAATTGCTTCCCAATAGAAACTAATACACAATTAGCTATATTTCTAATCATTATCATCAAGCTATTTTTTTTAAAATATAGAGTTGTTCCAGTGAGTTGATAAAATCTGAACCCTGGGTGCAGTGATTTGAGTATGCCTAGCCCAGGGAATGGCACTATTAGGAGGTGTGGCCTTGTTGGAGTAGGTGTGCCACTGTGGGCTTGAGCTTTAAAACCCTCATCCTAGCTGCCTGGAAGCCAGTCTTCTCCTAGCTGCCTTCAGATGAAGATGTAGAACCCTCAGCTCCTCCTGCACCATGCCTGCCTGGATGCTGCCATGACCTGCCTTGATGATAATGGACTGAATCTCAGAAACTGTAAACCAGCCACAATTAAATATTGCCCTTATAAGAGTTGATGTGGTCATGGTATCTGTTCACAGCAATAAAACCCTAACAACAACACTGAGAAGGAAAAAAAAATCTTTCTCTTCATCTACAATTCAGCTTAATAATTTGGGATTAGGATCCAATCAAACTTGTTTAAACAAAAACCAGTTTCTATAGCACTCAGAACTTCCAAAGAATTGGAAATTAAATGTCATTTTAATAAAAAGTTATTTTCGTAGAATGTGTGAAGGGCATGTCTCTCATCAAATGAGAGCAAATGTAAACCTGCATTCTGTGCTTTGACAATGGAGGATACTGATTGGTGTCATGTGAAGACTTTTGTTTATGAAAACGTAACCTTTCCTTTGATTCCCATGGTAATGTTCTAAGCAAATTGTTAATAGGAAAATTATTATTTGGTGTGCAAATTCCTTTACGTTTGATTCTTCAATTAAGTCCTGAAATGAACTGCCTTTTTAAATAGTCACCATTAAAAATAAAAGACCATTACTGCCCACTCAGTGAGCAGACTGTAATAAACTGGTTCCAAATGAATTGGATAATCCATAGGACAGTTAAGCTCAGAGTTTATTTTTTAGGTTGAAACTCATATGAAATTCATATGAAAGTTCAAGGACCCATATATTCCATCAAGAGTAGGTATGGTTCTGTGAACATGGCTTTACATGCAGCTGGGTCTATATTGAACAGCAGCTCTTCCATTTCTTAGTGCAGCAAGCAATTCAGCTGAAATATCTGAGTATCAGCTTTCTCATCTATAAATTGTAGATAATGATTACTACATCATGGAGTAGTTGTGCATCCGGCATGAAATAAGTTATTTGAGGCTGATGTATTCCTTTAATAATGTAAAAAGAATATTGAATTCAGTTCAGGACCATTATAAGATTTTTTTTTGATTACTTTCAGCTTGGGTGAAGCTTTAAATTCTTAGTTAAATTCCTTTTCTAAAGCACTCATTTATTGTCTATTATTTTTCTAGTTATCTAGGTACATTGGGGAATTAAAATCATCATTTAAAAATCATCCCATGGATATCAAAAGCTCATAAATTGTTAGATGCTAATGGGAAAGTCAAGAATCTGCTCCAACTTATTATTGTAGGCGTGCACAGAGCTATCTGGGGAAAAGCAAGGGCTGGTTTGAATTCCCACAGTAAAATGCTTTGCGGAATTTAAAATATGTCACTCATATAAAATTAATTCAATTATTTACCAACTACATACATACTAATCAGAGTTGAAACTATGAACGACCACAGAGAAGAATGGCTGGTTACTTCTCTGTACAAGAGTTTTCACTGAGAAATGATGACAGCACATGTGCGTGTGCGTGTGTGTGTGTGTGTGTGTGTGTGTGTGTGTGCATGTACATGTGTGTATGTGTGCATGTACATGTGTGTGTGACATGCTCTCAGCTTCATGGGAAAATCAGGATTTGAATATTTAAAAACTAATTACAATTAATTAAGATGACTAAAAAGATCTGTGACAGACTGAGATTCTATTTTTATCACTTTAATCAATCTCTCCAATGAAAAGTAAGAGAAAGGTTTCTCAGTCTGCCATGTGGCTTTGAAGCTTTGCAGAGGGGAAGAGCAGGCACAGCGAGAGGAAGGGAAGAGAAGTGAGATTCTTAAAAGAGTAAGAAAGTCTCTGTTCTCTAAACCAAGAGGCTGCAGTACTCTGAATGTCAAGGCAGGCATGGCTGATGCAGCAAAGAGCAAAGGAAATGGAAGTTAACATGTTTCCATAGATGGATTGATAGAATGTGATTGCCATTTGCTGCATCATATCGTCATGCTAACTCTTGTCATATGTGTACATTTCCATACCCATAAAGATATGCTTATTTATACTTGCATAACCAATGCAATTGATTTGTGTTTGTTTAGATGTGTGTATGTGTATATACTTAAAATGTCTTCATAATATAAACAGAAGGTTAAATAATTTAACTTAGTAGATGTTGAGCTAAATATTTCCTACTTGTTAAATATTGCTTTATGCCAAAACATTTAAAAATATTAATTATTCCAAAGGAAGAGAACAGTTTTGAAGCTATGTCAGTGTTATTCCCGGCTTCTTGCTCCTGGTAGCCACTGGATGGATCCTGCTTGACTCTATTTCTGTTTGCTTCCACTCACACTGAATGGGTATTTGCCTTCGATGGGTAGGATGCCATGCCGGATCTGTGGTACTTAGGTTAGTCATGGTCATTATCAAGGTCTCTGAGTTCACTCACAGAGAGCAGGCAGCAAGGATACAGAGACTACCTGCCCATCGCAGTCCACATTAGCCCATGAGAGAGGAGGTTCAGAATCCAACCCTCACTCATAAGAACCTTGTCATGCAAGGGGGAAGCTCCCATTGTGTTGAGGGAAGATGCTTTCAAACATCACGGAATTGTAATCGTTTCCTGTGAAAGACTGTGAAATGAGTTCTTCCTCCTCTTTTTTTTTTCTTATTGTATTTTTCTTCTTCTTAGACTCTGTGTGATCACACACACATGCCTTTTTAGACAAACAGCTATATATAAAGGAGACTATTTGGGCACATATATGAAGGTTTAACTCTGGGCTCTGTGAGACAGGAAAATGGATATTCCAATAAGTAGAGTTGTGAAGGCCAGAGCTAGTCATCTGCACACAGCTGTAGGGTCAGCATTTTTTAGATAGCATCTTGGATGAGTAGTTAATTAAGTAAAGAAATCCAATCCCCTCAGAATCTTGGGAAAATTATGCCTGTGCTTTCTTCCCCCGAAACAGGGAGGCAAATTGGACTGTGATCTGTTGTGGCCATCTCTGGGCACCGCCACTGACTTCTGCTTCTCTTCTGTCTCAGTGACCTTAGTGTCAGTGATGCCCACTGGCGAAATTTAATTGCCTTTCTAAAAAGTATCATCTTTCCCCCCTAATAATTACTTCAGTTTACAAGTAATTAAAGGGTAATGCGTTGGAAATGTTTTTGTTTAAATTCTCCCTGTTTCTCCTCTTATCGATGTACTTGATTATCAACAAATGACTGACTCAATAAGGGAGGTATTTCTGCCAGGTTCGTCAACTGCTAGTGATTCAGTCTGGGCATACTCAGGGTAGGCAGTCTAGAGATTGTAGGTGTGTGGGGGGGAGTGGGGAGATACAGTGGGTTGTGTGTTTGGAGGAGACTAGTAATATTCTTTATAAAGAACCATTTGTATAATCTTTTGAAAAGAGGTTTAATTAATGATTGTCATTAATTAATGATACACACACACACACACACACTTCTTGAGAACTTGTTAAGCAAATCTCTAAAATTCTGATTTAGATATATTTACTTGATTTTGCGTGTAGAAGTATTTGCCTGTATGTATGTATGTGCGCCACGTGTATGCCTGGTACACACAGAGATCAGAGGAGATCATAGAACCCATGGTACTGGAATGATTCGTGGCTGTGAGCTGCCATGTGGGTACTGGAAACTGAAGCTGGGTCTTCCGCAAGAGCAACAAGTGCCCTTTAACCACTGAGCGATCACTCCATCTCTGAGCAAGTCTTCCTTCGTAAAATCAGGATAATGTCTACTGACCTGACTGTGGTCTAGATACTGAAATGCACCACACAGAGCACCTGGCATGTAGTAAATAATTCAATCCAGGTTACCAGACACTCATCAGCATGGCCTTTGCAAGTTTTCGGTGGATTTTAGGACTTTGTCAAACTGGAAGCTTGTTTGAATTTGAAGTCCCCTCGGATGCATGGTAGACTTCTTCTTAAAGGCTTTTCTGTTGTTCTGTGTTCCCTCCGTCCATCTAACTGCAGTAGACACAATTGAAATCTCACAGTCATTACTGAGGCCCACAGGATTTGAGAGCGGGGCCGTGCCTCACTTCTCCCGTAGCATGGTGGACTCATGCTCTAGCTAGAGAAGGGACTCAGTGAATTGGAGCAGAAGGGTGCAGCATGGTGATAATGAAGTCTGGGTTTATTTACTTATTAGCTGGAAGATTTCTCAGGTTGCCTACTTGGACCCAGTAGTTTTGAGGACCCTAATGCCACATTTGTTGACAGGGATCGCCAGGGTCTAAATTCTGCTGGTGACTGGTCCAACATTTATTTTTTAAATTTCTAAACTTATATTCCTTAAATATTTGATCAACTGGTATTTAGTGGAGACATAATAACAGAAATGATTTTTAGTTAATGAAAATATATACTAATGGACTAAGTAACTCATTTGCTATCTCTGGCCAAGGCAGGATCAGTGACATTGTTGAGTTTGCTGTGGCTTGTTCATGCGTCTGTGTATGTTTACTAAATCAGTGATTATAGGAGCTTACTAAAGGCTCCAAATCTTTGGTGACAATATATCTCCCTTGCTTCCTTAAGAGCTGTGCTCATCTGGTCACAGGGTTTTAGCAAGCTGTGATTGGTACTGCAGCTAGAGGGATATATGATACCAACAGGCTTTCATTGACTAGGTGGGTGGGGCACTGGCTTTGTTCCATTGGAGAGTGCTGCATTTGCATCTTGCAGGTTATATAAAGCATCACATGATTAAAGTTGATTCAATTTGTTCTCAATCCTTGACATTCTGAAAACTGGCTGTCTAGGAATTGGCCCAGTTCTCTGAGCCTGTGGGTAAAGGATTTTGTGTATCAAGTATCTAAGAGAATCTGTTAAATAGTAGGCATGAAGAAAATATATATTTTCTTCATGTCTAATTTATCATGGATAGCTGGCTGCAGTAACTGTTAGGGGAAAGAAAAGAATGTAGCCATATTTAATGCAGATACTGTTTCTAAAGATTCTTCATTTCTAAAAGGTTAAAATATGAAAAAAAAATGAAAGCAACATCCCAGAATTGCATGGAAGTAGACAGGACAATGACTGACCTTACATTTACATTTTCCCTAGATAACAGCTTTAGTAGACTCTAAATTTTTTAAAGAGTATAAGTTTTATTACATGGATTAAAACCAGATTCTCTTTTTAGAGGGCCTATACTTCAATGTAATAAATTTAGACAAATATATTAAGATAAATTTGGTCAGAATATATTTTTGGATAGTCATGTTAAATTTAACAATAGAGGATACTTTTACTTGAAACTATATTGAAAAAATCTAAATAAATCACTTAAAAATATACAGTATATTTGTTTTTCTTCAAGGTTATGGATTTTACACAGTCTCAACCTATATAGTTCATGTTGGCCTCAAATTCTCAGTTCTGTTCTCTCTAGGTTCATCGTGCTGGGACCATATGCCACCAGACCAAGGCATGAGGATACTATCAAAACATGAAACTGTACTAGGCAAGGCTCAGGTTGTCGTGGTTACAGTGAAGGCTGCTGGGGAGAGATGATCGCCAATGCCAAAGATGTGGTGCTGGTCCCAACTCAGATTGTCCAGTCAGTGCTCTTGACTTTGATATGCTAGCTATCTCGGACTAGTATCATTGTTTAAGACCAACACACTATCTTGAAAGGAAATTTGGTTTCTCAAGTTTTGAACAATAGCCAGAAAGAAAATTGTAGATGTTTAGAAAGTTTAAAATTTGAGCCCAAGCCCTCCATGGCTCAATTACACAATGTCACTAACATCAATGATGCTTTTTCCCCCCTCTTCTTAAGCCTGCTATTTGGATGCATTTCACCTGCAAAGCATCCTTTATTAAACTTGAGTCATCATATTCTAAATATAGACTCACCTCTCCACCTATCCCTCCCCCCTATAACAAGTTATATATAGTATGCAAACAGATTGTGCAACAACCTTGGAGAATAAAGTACAGAGCCATAAATAAATAAAGACTCAGTGATGTTGCTGGGAGATAGATGGATTAAAAAGAAGACACCAACTGCAACCATTTGTTTCTGTTTTCACTTACTGTGCACTGCACAGATGTCAACATTTGGGTTTAGCTGGCAAGAAAGTTTATTAAATTAGAAACCAGTTCCTCAAATTATAGTCTTTGCTAAACCTCAATGCATTCAAAGAAACTCGGTGAATTAAAGGGTCAAATATTATAGTTTTCTTTAAAAGGCCCTAGACACTAGTGATGACAGTGTGGGCTAATTCCATTTCCCGGAGTGATATCTTACTGTGTGGACACACTGTACCATTTGGCTGAGATGCTATTTTCAATAAATATGGAAATGATGGCTTCCAGTGCAGTGGCCCAATAGGAAGTCTCATGGGAAATAGCCTGAAACTGTGTGATAGATTTGAAATTAATTCTTACCCCCTTTCTGAAGTAGCCAACCCATATGTACAAGATGTATCATTATTTCCTGGCCATCTAGAAGGAGGATAAAATATAGTCTTATTGTGTAAAATGAATCTGCAGCAATAAAATTCTGGTCTACATATCTTCCTCAGAGGGCAAGTGGAACAAAGCAGGCTCTGGCATTATGAGGCAGCCCAAGCTCGTGGTGGTTCTAAGTGCCTCTTGCTCTTGACTCTGGCTCTTGTCATTCCTGCTGCTGCCTTGGCTTTTTGTGACAACTCGACAACTCAGCAGAAAATGATAGTGTGTGTGTGTGTGTGTGTGTGTGTGTGTGTGTGTGTGTGTTTTAGTTAGGGTTTTTTTGCTTTTCATTGCTGTGAAGGGACACCATGACCAAAGCAGCTCTCAGAAAGGAAAACATTTAATTGGGGTTGGCTTACAGTTTCAGGGGATTAGTCCATTATCATGGTGGGAAACGTCATGGCACACCTGCAGACATATTCCTGAAGAAGGAGCTGAGAGTTCTACATCTTGATACAAAGGCAAAGGAAAGGAACTGAATGTGTTTCATGCTGGGCGTAGCTTGACCATTTAAGACCTCAAAGTCTTGACTCTACAGTGACACACTTCCTCTAACAAGAGCACACCTCCTCCAATAAAGCCACATGTCCTAATAGTGTCACTCCCTACAGCCAAGCATTCAAACACATCAATCTGTGGAGGTCATACCTATCCAAACCACCACATTCCACTTCCCGGCCCCCATAAACGTACAGCCATAACATAATGCAAAATGCATTTAGTCCAACTTTAAAAGTCCCTTATAGTCTATCACAGTCTGAACAGTGTTTAAAACTCTAAAGTTCAAAGTCTCATCTGAGATTTATGCAATTTATTAACCGTAGTCCCTTATAATATCAAAATCAAAAAGCAGATCACATACTTTCAACATATCATGGTGTAGCATATGTATTACTGTTCTAAAGTATAGGGAAGGGAGCATACTGAGGAAATACTGGATCAAAGCAAGACCAAAAGTGAGCTGGGCAAACGCCAACCTCTATATCTCTATTTCTGATGTTAAACTGCTCTTCCAATCTCCAACTCCTTTCAGTTTTGTTGACTGCAACACACTTCTTGGGCTGGTTCTTCTTCCTGCTAGCAGCTTTCCTAGGCAGGTATCCCATGGCTCTGGCATCTCTAACATCTTGGAATCTCCAAGGCAATCCAGGCTTCAACTTCACAGCTTCATGCAATGGCTTCCCTGGGCCTCCATGCATGAATATCCCTGCTACCCATCTGGCCTTAGCAACTTTACCTAATTGCAGAGGGATATTTTGTGAATCTCAAGTGAGAGCACATGGCTGAAGCTTGTTGGAACTGGATCATGGCCCCTTTGTTCAATGACATCTTGACCAGATTTCTGTTTGTGATGGTTTCCTTCACTACCTAAACCTGGCTGACCTGGAATTTGCTCTGTAAACCAGCCTGGCTTTGAACTCAGAAATCTGCATGCCTCTGTCTCTTGAAGTAATGGGATTAAAGGTATACCACCAGGCCTGCACCTAAGCTTTTCTTTGTAAATGTAAATGTTTCTTTTATTTCTTCAGACGAAGTGATAAGATGAGAGCCATACCCAAGCTGTATGAATACACAGCTTGGGCTGAACCCAGAGCATTTTTTTCTTTGTTCGAACTACACCTAGGCCTAAGCTTGTAAGCTTCTAGCCTCCATACAATCTAATCTTCCAAGCTGACTGATTCAATCTGGCTTCATTAGTCTTCTGACTGAGTTGCTGTGCCTGGCTTCATACTAACTTTGGCAATTTGTTCTAATCTTCTGGCTGCTTCTCATTCTCTGGCTCATTCTATCTCTACCTGTGTCCAGCTTGTTCTCTCTGTAACCTGTCTCTACGGAACTGTCCCAGTTAAACTGCCATACACATACACACACCATCCAACACACACCACACCACACCCACACACACACACACACACACACACACACACACACACACACACACACACTCACACACATTGCTATACCGAATTTTTTTTTCTCTCCTGCTGCTCTTAAGTGTCCTCTCTTTCCTGTACTGTTCTCCTGTGAATTGGGTGAATCCTATGTGTGATTCTGTCAAGTCATTCTTTGATTAATTACTTTGCTTTCCCTTCAAACATGGCTACTGCCCTTTGCAAACTAACCTTGCCTTCATTATTAGAGATTTAAAATGTGTACTAAGGGTGTATCTATATTCCTGCCAGATCATATTGTAATCCAGGGCATATCTATATTCCTGCCGGATCATATATTTGGATGTGATCCCTTGCCAAAGCAACAGTGTTGCTAGATTAAAACTCCTCTACATTTCTTTAACTCTATTCATTATAGATCTTTATAGGTGTGGCTACTATGCCTCAAGATCTGGATTAAAGAATGTGCCATTCCAGACCAAACCTCTTATGTCATCCCACCTCAAACAAAAACATGGTCAGGCCTGTCACAGCAATACCCAGTCCCTGGGACCAACTTCTGTCTTGGTTTGGGTTTCACTGCTGTGAAGAGACAGCATGACCAAGGCAACTCTTATAAAGGACAACATTTCATTGGGGCTGGCTCACAGTTTCAGAGCTTCAGTCCATTATTATCATGGTGGGAAGTATGATAGCATCCAGGCAGACATAGTGTTGGAGTAGGAGCTAAGAGTTCTACATCTTGATCCAAAGGCAGCAGAAGTGGACTGAATGTGTTTTACTTGGAACATGGTTTGAGCATTTAAGATCTCAAAGTCCCGATTCCACAGTGGCATACTTTCTTCAACAAGGCCACACCTCTTCCAATAAGGCTATACCTTCTAATAGTGCCACTCCCTATGGCCAAGCATTCAAACACATGAATCTATGGGGCTATAGGGATTATTTAAACCATCACAGTGTGTCTCTGCATAGATATGTGTGGCTGTGTAGGTGTGTATAAGTGTGTGTAAGTGTAGTCTCCAAAACAGCTTGGGTTTCAAGCAAAACCTATGTTCTCAACCTTGTAAAATCTATGAGAACAAAAGTGAGTGAAATGAGCCTGCCATTCTCAGATCATTTATGAAGGGAACATTGGAGATTTATTTTACCATAGATTTGGAGGACAGCTGGGACTAAGAGTAAGAAAAACAGGAAATGAGGAAGCAATCTGAAGGCCAGGGCTGTAGTCCAGAGGTAAACCTCTTCTCCAGCATACACTGGTGCTGGGTTGGATCAATAGCACATGGCAACCATGTGGGTTAGAGGGAACAATCTGAAAAATCTCTTAAGATAATGCAGAGACGATCTATAAGCATTTACTACAGTGCCAGTACTAAAACTCCTGGTCGCTTCCCACCAAAGTCAGAGAGCCTCAGTCTATCCGTGCCCTGGTCTCACCCACTGTTCTGTCAGTACCTGAGAGTACAGCCTTACACAGAGCCATTCCCACACATGACAATACAGGGTTCCACTGAGCCATTCCCACACATGGCAATACAAGGTTCCACTGAGCCATTCCCACACCAGAGACTACAGCCTTACACAGAGCCATTCCCACACATGATAATACAGGGTTCCTCTGAGCCATTCCCACACATGGCAATACAGGGTTACACAGAACCATCCCTACTGGGTCCTGGGTGCAAAGGCACCTGAATGTGACATTCACTTCCCCTTTCCTAAGAACCATTGTTTCCAGTTGTCCAATGCTCTTTTCTTATTGTCTGTGGACAATACCTCTTGCCTTTAATCCTTAGTCCACAAATCTGACAAAATATGCAAGATTCACCCTCCTTTGTTCATTTCTAACCACAGGTGAAATCATTTCACTCAGAGTTCATAGAATTAGTAGATTAATGAAAAGAAGTGCTCCTGAGAGCAGTTAATTGTGGATAGACTTTGTAAGGCCTGTGTGTTATGATTGCTCGAATTCCATGAGGAATGAGGATCCTGGGCTGTGTTCACCAGGCTTTCCTAAGCAGAACCATTAGAAGGACAACAGTTAACTGCATGCAATTATGGTCCTTGTGGTAGCTGGCTCTCTTCCACTTGTTCCAATGTGCGAGATTGGTCAAATTGTCAGGTTGGAAGGTGGCAGAATTCCTCGTCCAAGCCATCACTCACTGTCCCATCCTCTGCTGGGCATCATTGACACACTTGCTTGCTCTTTCTTTCTCTGTTTCCCCAGGCAGAAGCTTTTCCCCTAATGATTGAAGGCAGTGTCTTTGGATGTGAATAATTCCCTTCATGTTTGTTAAATAACTCGAGTATGAAAATATACCGTAATTTTTATTGAAATAGTTTTTCTCAGGCATGAATCTCCAGATTGGTTCTCCAATACCAAGTGGTCAGCCCTGAAATCATATACATGCAATTATGCTATCTGGGCCAAGCACTTTTACTTATTTAGGAATAAATATTCATATATATGTAACAACAGCTAAAGAAGTCGAGGCTATGAATTTGTGAGAGATCAAGGAAATGATGTGATTACATTTTAATTCCAGAAAAGAGAGAGAAGATATATACTGAGTATCTCCAATCAAAAAAAGTCAATCAAACCTGGCAGTGGTGGTGCACTCCTTTAATCCCAGCACTTGGGAGGCAGAGGCAGGCAGATTTCTGAGTTCAAGGCCAGCCTGGTCTACAGAGTGAGTTCCAGGACAGCCAGTGCTACACAGAGAAACCTTGTCTCGAAAAACCAAAAAAAGAAAAAAAAATTCAAGTGAATTCATGTTGACATTATGCCCCAAGTAGAGAATTCCAGACTTAATCTAATGTGATAAGTTCTAGGCAAAGACAGGTGCATTCATTAAAATATATAATACATATTTAATTATATTCAGGCTTTATATACAAGGTGAGTGTTTGTGTGTATTTGTATGTATGTGTGTGTCTGTCTCAGTCTGTTTATCAGTACATCTGTGTATATTTATATATGGATATATGTTTATATGCACACACACACACACACGCACACATGCACACACACACACAGTTTGTTTCCCCACGTCTGAGAAAAACAAATATAAAGCCAGTCTGGTCCCAAGCACTAGGTGTAAGGGGCAACCAGCCAGTGTTTCAGAGGAGCCATGGAGTGTTGTGATGGGAAAACCGAGGTCCTGGATGCTTAAAGGATGCTACTGAAACCTGCTGCTCTGGGTCTGGGCTAACCCAGAAGTCCAGTCCCGTGACAGAGCCACTCTGCCCCTCCCGGGCCAGATGACTTCCAAGACTTTACTGGCTGGTTTCTTCAGGTGGAACTTCAGGTGCTCTGGTTCTTGGAACTCTTGCTTTCTGTCCCTAGGATTGAGGTCAGAGTGAGAATTTTGTTGGCTACTCTTGAGACACACACAAGTGTGTATATACATATGCACAGTCCCACCAGCAATGACAAGGCAAAGCAATTTGGCCCCCACCCCTTTTGGTTCTGTCTTACTACAAGCAGCTGGCAAATTCACCTGAATCCTGACATACAACGTATTTTACTGATACTGAAAATTCTAAACATTATTACTTACTTCTTATATGTGGACATTGCAGAAATATGGAATGTATATTTCCATATTTAAAATAAAGAGTGGAAAATACCATTCTGTCACTGTATCTCTTTCAAAAGACCACAAATGTCAGTACTTGTTCCTTTGACACCCCCTGTCCCCCCTCCCCTCAGTTTCTTTGCAGGGAGCATCGGGAGACGCTGGGTCTGTTGTTGCAATTGCGGTCTTGTTTTCTATAATGGGCACTTGTTTAAACAAAGAAATACTTATCAGAGGAAATGATAACTGTGATAAATTGCCATGGCTTTCATGTTTCCTTGCTGTTTCTTGTGGCTGCTAAATCAGTCTGAACAAAGCGGAACTGCATGTCCTCCCCAGCGGAGCCTCTTTCTCCCACTGACTCTTTGTACGTTTCCCCTTTTCTTGGACCCTGTTCATTTGTTCCACATCCCAGGTATTAATCCCCCATTTGTTCCTTACTATTTACACAAATTTCCACGCAGATCCTACTCCACATCCTGTAATGCTGTCCTCCATTTGCCTCTCTTCCTTTGCATCTGGCATTGAAAACAGCTGCCACAGAAATGTGTCTCTGTTCCCTGCACAGAAACCCCACCCATGGGAGAATTAATACCCCCGAGAGCTGCCACGCTTGATTGGCAAGCGACAAGTGTGCACACCACGGTGCAAAAAGGTGCTGTAAAGTTATGTGCACACGCACACACTTTTGTGTTTACAACCCATTGTTAGAGTGTCTTGGACTTGACTTCCGGTGACAACAGAACATGTTTACAATGTCTTCTGGCTGTCAGGCCCTGGCTCAGCCTCTCCTAATTTTCCACTTAAAGGCCAGTGCTGAAACAGGAAAGACAAGACATTACATGTGCAGAGGGTGACCGAGAGGGTTTTATGGTATTCCTAGAGGAATTTACTTGATTACAAGGCTGGTAGAGTTGACTCGACAATGACTGTCACCAGCTCACACTGCTTTTTCTGGACACTCAAGAAGCGAGCCAGCTCTTGTGGCTGGCGCTTTTTAGAAATGCTTGGAATTTGTAGTCTGTGTTCTGTCCGGTAACTTTCATCTTCCTATCTTCGTAGACTGTGAGTCCCAGAAATTGATGACCTTGTTTGGTGTTTGGTGGTGGAAGAAAGAACACACCTCATGTGAGTAAGTAATTGAATGCTGGGGAGTCTTCTAGTTTTAGATTCTGGCTTTTCTCTTTTTTCTTTTCACTTCATTTCATTGTTTGTTTGTTTCTTTATTTGATGACGGTTTGGGATAGACAGATAGGCAATGACAGGTGGTGGCCGGAATCCCTCAGTTCAGTAACTTTATCTAAGATGAGTGACAGCTAACCACAAAGTATGGATACCTCGGGGAAGTGAGCAGGAGGACACACATGCCACTCAGCCACCCACACATGTAATTCTCCGCCAGGTCAAGAATAAAACACAGACTCTAGAATAGTGACACGGGGGAAGTTAGCATTATGAGTGCTCATTGGAAACATTTAATGTAAAGTAAAGAATTTGAATGTGAAAACAAGCTCAGCATATATAGTCATAAAACAGAACATACAAATTCTGTACTGGTTTTATTTTGAAGATAATACTTGGTTCCAGTGTGGATGTGGCTCTATTTCCCTGAATAATTTGCAGACTTTGTACAAAACGTGTTTCCATCACTCTACAGACTCACGTGCTCATTTTGGTTCCCAATATTCTTGTAGTGTGTGAACTAGAGGAGGCATTCACAAGTGACCTAAGGTGCCAGGGAGGCAAGTACATCTTTGTTCAAACTGGAAAAGGTATCCGGCTTATCTGACTTCCTCTATCCCGGGAAGGAACTGTTCTGCAGCTCACTAGCTGGTTTGCCTTACAGGTTTACCCACGGTGGCGTTTCCCACTCTGGAAGACAGTGTTGTGCTGCTAGGAGCTACAATCTAGTAATCTGGATTTTAGCAGCATACTCTAAGAGAAAAAAAAAAGTAAAACCTACGTGTAAGAGGATATGTATTATGGTGTTAAGGAAACTGGTAACAATGTAGAAACGTAAGTGTCCTCACATAAAGGAATGTTTAAGTACAGTGTTGTTGTAGCCATTTAAAGACAAGCTTTTTAAGGCCACTTAACAGAATGGGAAAACAGATTATCATTCGTGAATAAAGCAAAGGATTCCCAATTATATTTATGATATGAACCCATTTTATGAAGAGAAAGAAACTGCTGAGGAAGAGACTGGAGTGAACGGCCACTTCCACAGGACCAATGGCGACAGTTGGGTGAAGCTTGAAGTACCATTTTTGGATGACATGCGAAGTAACATTTTTTTATGTGTTTGTTATTTTTTCTGCAAATACTCTCCAGTGAGCTAATATTAGGAGATTTTATACATGTATCCCCACAGCTCTTTAGCAGTCCAGTGAAAGCTTACAACTCAGTGGTCCTTTGCCTCCAAGCCACATGCGTTTTCTTGTAAAGTTGGACCTTCAGGCTTTTGATTAAACAGAAGCGAAAGCTTCCGGGGAGGCTGGATGAACACTGGATGCTTTAGCTGGGAGAGTATGTTTCCATCCTATTTCTTAACACAGTAGGGTATCCTAATTTTACCAATGTTGTTCCTGTCTTGCTCACCGAATGCTCTGTTTGTGCCAGTGCTGAATGTCTTATTGAAGGACCAGACAGACAAGCCTGAGGGACCAAGACATGATCTAGTGATGGGTGAGGGCAATGCAGAGATAGGTAGACTCCGCTTGCTGTTCACTGTCCAGTGGCTCAAACTGACTTCCTGGGGCCTCTAAGATGATGCCGGTGGTAGGAGGAGACTTACAGTTTCTTGGAGGTAATATTAGCACTGCGCCATCCACCCTTCAATTCAAATACAAAACAGACAAAAAGAAACATAGCTGAGAGGAAGATAAGGAGGCTTGGGAGGAGTCCCAGTAAATGTGACAAGTGTAAAGAATTTCTTAAAAATCTAATCCAGTGTGACGTAGATAGAGTTAATTAAAAGAAGGTAGCAGGAGTCAGAATAAAATTCTCCTCTTAGAATGAACAGTTGGTAGCGTGGATTTTTGTGAGTGAAGGTGACTTCCAAAAGCTCCCTAGCAGCTTTCAAATTAAATAAATGGGGCAACTAATCAAAGAAGGAAGCATCTACTAGACATTCACTTATACACTCAATTACTTTTTATTTATGCTTCGGTTTCCTGTAAGAATTTCTTAAATTGACTGTGAAGTAGCTGGTGTGCAGCCTTTGTAACCTGGACAGATCTGGTGTGAAGGGAACAGTAAGTGGCGGCGTGCAGCTCTTTAGAGTGGAAACCATTAGCATGTACTGATGTCGAGTCTGCAGAAATGAACCCGTTCAATGGAAATGTAAAGGCCAATTAGGGCGTCCATGAAAATCAATTAGTCAACAACTATCAAAATTAAAAACATATATTTCTAAGTTATTATAGATGGGCCTTGCCAATTTTTCTCAATGGGGACCATTACAAACCCTTAAAGAGCAAACAAATAAGCATCCTTATTCTGGAGAACAGAAGGAATGCTTAAGGGCATGGAGGATTACCCAGTGATCTACTGGCTCTGGCATTGATGACCCTTTGCTCTATCTGGGGTCACAAGCTCTCCCCTTGAGAATGCCAGTCATCCTGAACTGAATCAACACAGAAAAACCTACATGAAGAAGTTATCGTCGAGCAAACAAAAGCAACATCCAAGAGAGTTTTTGAACAGAATAAAAGAAAAGCAATGGTCTACCTGGGAAATAAGCAGGAGGGTAGTGCACTGTTCACCAGTAACGATGGGAAGCAAGGGGAAATGGTACCGTGTGCCATGCATGCTCAGAAAAGAGTAAGAAAGAAACAATAATGCTGAGCCAGCAAAAGAACCATCAGCAGTGACGGTGAGCAACAGCAGACCCAGCCTAAACCCAGCTTAAGAAAGTTCTCTCTGAACAGGAAAGAAACAATAAAAGGAAGGACACTGGGACCCCAGGAAGGAAGAAAGAAGTGTCACCAAAAACATAGCCAAATGCTCTAGGTGTCCCCTTTCCTTCTGAGCCTTTTAAATTATGTGTGGTGTTGAAATGATGATGATGATGATGGTGGTGGTGGTGGTGATGATGATGGTGATGGTGGTGATGGTAGTGGTGATGGTGATGGTGGTGGTGGTGGTGGTGGTGCTGATGATGATGATGGTGGTGGTGGTGGTGGTGGTGGTGGTATTCCATCATGTCTGTCTAAGACAATGTAGAAAGCTGTTGAGTATATTTTACATGAGAATGGAAAAATACCAAGACGAATACATTTTCTGGACTTAAGGTAAAATGCCACCAGTAAGACTATATCTGTTTTGTACACATATGCATAATACTCAGAGCAAGCACTAGAAATTGTGCCAAGAAAAACATTAAGACAACGTGAAATTCTACATTTCTAACCCACTTGGAAAAACATGTACAATAGAAAAAAAATGAGAGTTGGAAAAGAAATAAGATGGTAAACTTAGAACCAAGCAGCAGTAGTCAGTGGAGTAAATTCAAGTAAAGACATCAAGTGTCGGGCTGGAGAGAGGGCTCAGCGGTAAAGAGCACCGACTGCTCTTCCAGAGGTCCTGAGTTCAATACCCAGCAACCACATGGTGGCTCACAACCATCTGTAATGGGATCTGATGCTGTCTTCAGCTGTGTCTGATGACAGTGACAATGTACCCACAAATGTGAAATAAATATATTTCTGGCAAGCAGGGCCAGAGTGAGCAGAGATGGGGGAAAAAAGAGAATCAAGTGTCAGGGTAGACTTTAAAACTAGCAAATGTGTGTATTACAGGAAATGCACCATGGGACTAGCTAGCGAGATGCTCTACCATCGAGAGTGCTGGCTGCAAGCATCCATATGTGTGTATTACAGGAAGTGCACCATGGGGCTAGCTAGCAAGCTGCTCTACCATCGAGAGCGCTGGCTGCCCGTGCAGAGGACCTGGCTGCGAGCATCCATTTGTGTGTATTACAGGAAGTGCACCGTGGGGCTAGCTAGCGAGGTGCTCTACCATCGAGAGCGCTGGCTGCAAGCATCCATATGTGTGTATTACAGGAAGTGCACCATGGGGCTAGCGAGCTGCTGTACCATCGAGAGCGCTGGCTGCAAGCATCCATATGTGTGTATTACAGGAAGTGCACCGTGGGGCTAGCTAGCGAGATGCTCTACCATCGAGCGCTGGCTGCCCTGCAGAGGACCTGGCTGCGGGCATCCATAACGCAGCTTCCTACTCTCTGTAACTCTAGTTCCAGGGATCTGATCTGAAAGCCTTCCACTGGCTTTCATAGAAATGAGCCATACATGAAGTAAAAATACGTCCATGCTGGAAAACAGTCCTACACGTAAAAGTGGATAGACAATCTCTTAAAAAGAACTCCACGTTAGTTATACATATTCTGCAAGCAGGATACTATCGTAGGTCAAATGTTTCATAGCTGAGTTCGTGTTTATGTAGCTCTTCTTGTAGCATTAAAAGTGCATATATGGGTGAAGGCTCTCTATGTACGCACCAGCTCCAAGGTGGATTCCTGGGGTGGGGGTGGGGCGCCCTTTAGCCAACAACTCAGTTAGATGTAACCCATTCCAGGTCCTTGAACGTCAATTGATGACAAGAGATTTCCAGGTGGGGCTCCGTCTCCCCACTCTTTGGTGATTTCATTTAGTATACATGAGTGACTAAGAATTCCTGGGCCTTTCTCTGTTGAGAGCGTTTGGATGACTGACTTCCTCTCACTTGTTGGTTTTCTGTTTAGAATTTCCTCTCTCTTTAAAACAGTGATTACATTTTAACATACTGGTGTGTGTGTGTGTGTGTGTGTGTGTGTGTGTGTGTGTGTGTCTGTCTGTCTGTCTGTGTGTCTGTCTGTCTGTGTGCTTGTGTGTGTGTGTGTGTACATGCACTACATTGCAGATGTGAAGGCCAGAGGAGATTGTTCAAGAGTCAGTGCTCTCCTTTGACCATGGTGGCTCCTGGGACTCAAGCTCTCACTTCAGGTGCTCTTAACTGCTGAGCCATCTCACTGCCCCCCCCCCCCACTTCTACTGAGTAATTATTTTTCTAGATTATGTGCTTCTAGGAATTTATCTTTTTTTTTCTAACACTGCCTTCTTCATTTGTATATAATAGCCTCTTGACATTTTAATTTCTGTGGCTTCCCTTATAATGGCTTTCTTTGTGATGTTGCATGTTCTTTTTTTCTTAGTTCATCTAGGTCATTGGTTCTTAACCTGTGGCTCATAATTCCTTTGGGTGGTGGGTCACATATCAGATATCCTGCATGTCAGATATTTACATTATGATTCATAATAGTAGCAAAATTTCAGTTATGAAATAGCAATGAAATAATTTTATGGTTGAGGGTCATCACAACATTCAGAACTGTATTAAAGAATCACAGCATTATGAAGATTGAGAACCACTGATCTGTAAAGATTTGTTAGTTCTATTGGACTTCTCAAAAAGTACTTTTACTTTATGTTTTAAAAATAGTGTCATTGGGAGATAATTTACATACCAAAAAATTTCCTCCAAGTTCATAAGCATGTATGTACAAAGTTTTACAACAGTTATAATAATCTAATTTTAGAACATTTTTAACAACAGGATGGCCTACTGACCTACTGACCTACTGACCTACTGGCTATCTTTCAAAGTGTTCAGAGAAAAATAATTATCAGTCTTACCCAGTTGTGAGTCCTGCTAGCTATAATAACAACTGGCCTAGTAAAACATGCACACTGGTGGATTTAAGTCCTGTTCCCAAAGGCAAAACCCATATCTGAGCAAGAGCTTGTGACTAGACAGGCCACAGGCTCTAATGGAGAATATAGTACTGTTCTGCTACAAGGGTATCTTTTAAAATGGAATCCTAATGACTCATTATTCCCATAGATTAATGCCCCTCTCAGCTTGCATTAGACAAGCTTCTATTTGCAGTAGATGGTGCTTAACATAGAGACCTACAAACTTTGGGTGTAAATCTGTGACTTCTTTGTGTAAACTCTTACCTGTCAGATGGTCCGGTCTCTGAGATCTGCTCCTCCACCTACTTGTTACGAACGTCTTATGAAAGGAGCTCTGCCTGTCCTCTCTGACCATGTATGTCTACAGGCCAGCTTCTGGAGCAGTCCAAATGACTTTCATCTGGCTTCCTCTCCAGTGTCCATCCCACGTCAGCTCTGCCCATGAAGTGGATTCCTGAGAGCTCTTTAATATCATTGCATTAGTAACCATGTGTAAAGATGACCATGATTGCTCAGATATGAAAGAGTTCAAAAACCCCCAGAATTAGCTGAGCAGGGAGGGCAATATTCTGAATGTGCTGCCAGACCCTTGGATAACATGTAAAGCAGGGACAGAATGTGTGTTCATGAGCCCAGTGTTGGTAGATTGGAAGGTGACGTAACACTGCAGGAACTCATGAAGAAGCATGAGGTATCATGCCAGGGGCGAGCCTGAGCCTCCAGGCAAGGCTTCTGGCCATGGGGAGGCTTGCATGTTTCCCAAACTGTACGTGTCATTGATCGTTAAGTCACACCCTGTAGTTGCCAACACCATTGTGCAATGTGGCTTTGCCCAAGAAGCATTGTTGAATACATGGCTCTGTTGAAAAAAGTTGAATTATGTGGTATAATGTGTTTTTATCTGAAGTAGCTAGAAAAATAAGATATTTAAAATGTAAGAACTATGTGTTTCTAATATAAGGTTGCAGAGTCAACTGTACTTCAGGGAGTAACATGGGTCTTCATGGTCATCCAATAGCCCTTGGGGGTGGAGAGAGAGAGAGGGGGAAGGGAAGGAGGGAGAGGAGAAGGGAGAGAGAGAGGGAGAGGGAAACAGGGAGGGAGGGAAGGGGAGGGAGAGAAAGACAGGGAAAAAGAGAGAGGGAGGGAAGGAGGGAGATAGGGAGG
>NW_022196915.1:63774473-63816057 GCF_008632895.1 Mastomys coucha
CAGAGGGAGAGGGAGAGATGGAGGGGGAGAGAGAGATGGGGGAGAGGGAGAGGGAGAGAGAGGGAGGGAGGGAGGGGGGAAGGAAGGAGGGAGGGAGGGAGGAGGGAAGGGGGAGAGGGAGAGGGAGAGAGAACGAGAACATGATTTGTGATTTGATTTCTCTTATTATGAAGTAAATCTGTAATGGCGATTGCATTCAGACATCCAGAAGAGCCAGAATCAGATGTATGGCAGAGGCATGTTTGCAAGATTCTTTCTTCAAAGTCTTCATGTATGTCAGGCATTTAACATTAAATATTTACACTTAAGGACTATTCTGAAGCACTATTGATACCTGACAGATGGATTTATGATTCTCTGTGTGTGTGTGTGTGTGTGCCTATCTATGCCTCTGTGTGTGTGTGTGTCTGTCTGTCTGTTTGTATGTTTGTATCTGTGTATGTGTGAGCCAGAGTCAAGGTACGGCATGGGGTATTTCCTGTGAATCCTGTGCTGGAGTATTACTGGTCAAAGTGGGAAAGCAGGGTACCTCCTAACTCAGTTTCCCATATATTTTACTCCAACATTTGTAAATCAAAATTCAATAAAGCTCTCACAAGGTATGGCAAGAGCTAACTGTCTTGCCACGTTTACTGAGCTGTTTCTATAGGGCATTTCTGTACTGGCTTAAAGGCGCTGGCAGCATGGGACTCTGGTGAGCATTTTGCTCAGCGCCACGACAGCTTTACTATCATCCTGCTTTAAAGTTGTCTCAATTTGACAGTTCATCTTTCTTATACAGCTGTGTTTTTTTGGCAGTGAAAGGTTTATTTTTAATATCTACACTGGAAATTGTTACTTTGTTTTCAAACAACTTGCCTATTCTGGTAAATACTAACTGAAAATTGAATAATTAGACAATGGACTTGTGGGAAATATTTTAATTTGAAAGGTTAAGGAAGAAAACCTTTGGTATCTGTTTTGTAACTTTGCAGTTTCATCTGTGTGAGCTGCCTCCGCCCTCCTTTGATTAGCTGATGCTATCCCATGATGCAAAACTTAAAAAAAAAGTGAAATGAAGAAGATCTAATTAAGTAAATGTATTGATAATTAATCACTGTGTGAATACCTCTATGTTCTTAAGGGAAAATAAAAATTCTAAATTCACTTAGTGCAGAATGTATCACAATGTCCATATGAAATAGTACCAAACAGTTGTTCTTCTGGGCATGTTGGGATTCAAGCTCCCTGAGACAAATTTATTTGTCTGTGGGATGTGTGTGTATTAGAGGGATGCATGTGTTTGAGGAGAGATGGGAGCAGCGAGGGATGGTGAATGGACAAATATAAACATACACAGTTGACTATAAAGGAGACGTACCCACGTGCATGTGATCAGCAGGTTCCTTGTTTGGGAGAGCTACAGCCCCATTCATTATGCGCAAAATGCTGGGAAAACATTACACAAATGCCAGGAGCAGCTTGACTTATAATAACACATCGGAGGTTATGTCTGGACCTTTCCCGATGGCCAGAGCAGATGGTTGATACAGTGTGCTGAGAGAAGGCACTTTGCGATTCCCAATATTTGGAAATCTGCCATGTTAATTTGAAATAGATGAAAATGTTAACAGAATTTTTCACAAACTCATGAGAGGCTAAAACAATTCAGCACCATGGAAGATTGGAATTTATTTTCTGATCAAACAGCTCTACAAATAATATTTGAAATTCAGACAAATTGACTTAAGTCTTCCCTGAATGTATAGGCGATGTGCATGATGAAGCGTTCTAGAGTAGAGGGGACGAATGCCTTTCCTACTTTAGTAGTGTCCAACTTCAGAATTTGTGTTGCTGTACCTTACGTTAATTTTTAGGCCATAACAAAATAATAGTCATCTCTTTTCTTTTCTTTTTTTTTTTTTTTTTTGGTTTTTCGAGACAGGGTTTCTCTGTGTAGCCCTGGCTGTCCTGGAACTCACTCTGTAGACCAGGCTGGCCTCGAACTCAGAAATCCGCCTGCCTCTGCCTCCCAAGTGCTGGGATTAAAGGCGTGTGCCACCACGCCCGGCTAGTCATCTCTTTTCAATGCAATTATAATTGTGTTCAAATGTAAATGACTAAAAGAAAATGGCGAGGTCTGTGTTAGAAATGAGAGTGATTGTTTCTTCAGTTGCAGCTGTGAGGTTGCATGGAGACAGTCGTCAGGCGACCTGTGCTGTACTCCATGACTGCCTTGCCTTTTCCATTTGAGTCTTAGTCTATGAGCTGTTGACAGGAGCCAAGGGGACAGCACTGGGATGGTGGTGGTGCAGTCTCTGGAAAGACAGTCACTTATCCTTGACAGTGCAACTCTCGGCCTTGTTCATTATGCTCAGAAGTAAACTCTCTATAAAAATATTAATAGGGACCCAAAATCTATTTTATCCACTTTGAACCAGTGGATAGAATTTATGAACACAATACAAAATATATTAAAGGTATTTTTTCTGGTTTTTTTTTTTTTGTGTGTATGTGTGTTTATGTGTGTGTGTGTGTGTGTGTTTGTGTGTGTATGTTTATATATGTGTTTTACTTGCAGGTTTGTATGTATACATGTACATATGGAACCCAGAGTTTGATGTTAAGAATAATCCTTTGCCAGGTGGTGGTGGCACATGCCTTTAATCCCAGCACTTGGGAGGCAGAGGCAGGCAGATTTCTGAGTTTGAGGCCAGCCTGGTCTACAGAGTGAGTTCCAGGAGAGCCAGGGCTATACATTAAAAACTCTGTCTTGAAAAACCAAACCAAACCAAACAAAACCAATCCAAACAAAACCAACCAACCAAAACAAACCAAACAAAACAGAATAATCCTTCATTCCTACACCTTATTTATTGAGATGGATTTTTTTTTTTTTTTTTTGGTTTGGTTTTTCGAGACAGGGTTTGTTTGTGTAGCCCTGGCTGTCCTGGAATCACTCTGTAGACCAGACTGACCTCGAACTCAGAAATCCACCTGCCCCTACCTCCCAAGTGCTGGGATTAAAGGGGTGCACCACCACTGCCCAGTTTTGAGGTGGATTCTTAAGGTCAAGCCCAGAGCTCACTGACATGGCTAGTCCACCTAGCCAGCTTGCTCTGAGCTTTCTGGTCTCTGCTTTTAGAGGCTAGAATTACTTCTTCATCCTCCCTGCATTTGCATGAGCCCTGGGAGTCCAAATTCAGGCCCTCATGCTTGCACAGGAAGCACTTTGACCACTGAGTGATCTCCCCAACCAATAAAGGACTTTTAAGATATCATCCTGCATAGTTACAAATGAGTGACTTAGGCAGAGAGAAGTCTAATGAATATCTCATGCAGAAGTGCAAGGGAGGAAAAAAGACTTTCATCCATACAGAGTCACAAAGTGAAAGTAACCAATTGTGATCTGTATGTTTGCTGGCCATGAAGATGAGCAGTATCTATATGTACCAACATGATCATAAAAAGGTGCAGAGGTTGGGGAAAATGTCAGGTGAAAGAATGGCCTATGGCTTGCAGGGACTAGGCCTCCTGCATTGATTGAGTGCCTGCCCCATGGCAGGCCATCCATGGGGCACTTTATAGACATTGTGAGAAGAGAACAAGGAAAGATAGATAGCAGGATGATGGGCAGAGAGGAGATTAGGAGGGGAATGTAAGTGATGCCGAAATGCGTATGATGAGCAGGAGGTGGGCGCTCACATCCTTGCTAACAAAGAGACCATCTCCTGGATTGGTTGTTACTCTGGGTGTCAGGAGAAGAGGGCTTCTGTGGCTGCTGCGTGTTACTCCATGCTGGCTTGGGCCTCTTTTGAGCTTATGCATAGTACATGAGTCCTGGGCAGGTCTGTAGTTCACGTGTGGGATGAGGGGCGATAAAAGGAGGGGTGGACATTAGGAGTACGTCTGTTTATTCATCCGTCTGTCCAACCAGGCATCCTCCCACTGTCTAATTCAGGAAGCAGACAGTGATTCATAGCTAGTTCTTCCTGTGATCAGTAGCCTCAGCCCCTGTGAGGCACTCACTTCTAACTACAGCTGTGTTCAGTGCTGGACCTCAGAACAGCACGTTCATAACGAGGCCTCCAAGTTACCAAAGCTGTAACTTAAATCCCTTAGTATACACTGGCAAAATACATTCTAGGAAGGTTTTCATCCAGCCATTAAATTGGTGGCACACTGGGAAAATAAACCAGTTTTTAGTCATCATTGTATCTTTGACATCTAGGACAATTTTATATCATATATCACATATATATGATATAAAATGCATATGTGAGAGAGAGTGTGTGTGTGTGTGTGTGTGTGATATTTGGCATATAGATTGTAACAGGAATGGTTTAAATTTCTGGTTGACTATATTGTGTGATATCCAGACTACCCCTTTTCAGAAAACCCTTCCAGAAATGTCATTCTACTGTGCCCATGCTCTTACCCATCCTCCACCCTGACAAGGAGATGGCACTTTCATGTATTGAATTAGGAAATCAGATGCTGGGGATGAAGTTTAGCTCAATAATGGAGCTGTTACTTAGTGCATAGGGCTCTGGGTTCTGTGCCCAGCAACACACACACACACACACACACACACACACACACACACACACACACTCATACACATGAACAGACACTTCAGTTAATGAGATGTCTTCAATAATGAAGACGGTATGTTTAGAAAAATGGTCCCTGCTCCTGGTTTTCCTGCCTGACTCAGTTAGCTCTATTCCTTCTACAATATCCTGTGCTTACAGTGAGATTTGGCAAATTGACACACAAGATGGACCCTCCATCGACCTTCCTTACCTAGCTTTGCTAGGACCTCCTCACATCAGCCATGGCCCAACACTTACCCTGGATGGCACTAAATGTTTCTCCAGTAGAATGAGCATCCGGTAGAATGAGTCTGAGGACTGTAATGTTAGAGACTGGCAATTGTGTGAGCATTGGTTTCCATAGTGGTAGCATGAGTGTGATAATGTATGCTCTACAGAATTATTTAGTTGAGGCATATGAAACACTGTTTGATGTCCTGGGAATTCTTGAGCATGATATTCACAAGGGGCCGGGGTATCTATGTTCATACCCACCTGTGACAGCATTGCTTCAGGGCTCATGTTAAATTGACACCATCAGTGATAGTTAAATAAACAAAAAAACAAAAACAAAAAAACCAAAAAACCAAAAAAAACATAAGGAACTATTTTACAAATAAAACTCTGGCTTTGTTCACTGATTGCTCTGGGGTAGGGAAAAGCACATTCTATGAAGGAGCCCCTGTATAGAGTAAGTGCATTCTATGAAGGAGCCCCCGTATAGAGTAAGTGCAAACTGCATCCTCTTGGCCCACTTAGTCCAGTGCTTTGATGCCATCATTTTCCTCAGAGATCCTCCTACCTTCCCCCATGGACTCCTCACCTCCTCCACGGTGTTCCCCAAGCTCAGCAACACCCCCAGATTTCCGTCTAAAGCCGATTAAAGTGCCATTAAGACTTGTGAGTGGGCCAGCTATGTCCTCTCAGAAACAGGTATCTGTCTGTTCTGCACCAAAAGCATAACAAAAGTCCACTGCATGTCCTTGTCAGCTGCCTGTCACCTCTACGATGTCTCAGACCGCGCGGGAGCCCGTAAGAAGACGCGTACTTAAAGGACTCTTGTTGGACATTTCCCTCAGGTTACACAAACATTTCCTAACTTTACATAGCCTCATCATAGCGTCTTTGGTTTAGTGGTTCGCTCTGGGAAGTTACGGTGAGAGTGAGAGGCCAGATTTCTTGTCTTTTTCCCAGTCTACTCTTGCTGTTTCTCGGTTCAAGGGATGTACAGAAGCTGGGAAACCTAGAAATTTATAGATCTATATGTGAACGATGTAGGCAGAGTAGGTCCAAGGACATTCTTGTGTTTCTTAATGAGAGGACATCCTTGGCTCAACCCTCAGAGCAAAGGTTTGGTATTCTAATGCTATTTCAATTTGATTGAGTATAGGAGATAGAAAAAAATACTAACTTAGCCAATGCTATTCTTACGTTTCCTATGTACCTAGCATCATAGGTTTATTGGTGAAAGAACTGAACTTGGCCTTTGTAAAGCATATTTTCTTGTCAGAGAGAAACCAGGCAGATCATGGTCTAACCAGGCATTCTTAGAGAAAAATCATAATATTAGCAATTTGGCTCTGAGATCAAACAAAGCCTAATGTGTAATGTTTCTTGGTCATAGCCAACTCTGGGAAATGATTGTGACATCAGTGAACAAAAGCTGGGAAGAAATGGGTCCAATCAAGTTGTGGAATGGGAGAGAGATGGGCAAAGCAGCCAGTAGATAGAAGAAGAGCATGGGATGTGTGTTAACATGACATGTGGGGAAAGGGTAAGAGGGCGTGCGGGGGGGGGGGGGGGGGGGGGGGTGCGTGCCACCAAAAAGAAACTGGATAAATTCCAGGAGTGGAGGATCCAGCATGCGCATGCCTAGGGATAAAAGAGGTCAGTGCATCAGGAACAGCAAATGTGAGATGTTCATGGACCTATCCTGGGAAGGGCTCACAAGGGCCTTGTTGTTGGGGTGAGATGGGAGACTGAGCAGAAGAGCGACATGATCTGAGCAGACTTCGAAACCAAATCCCAACTCCTGAGAGCTGGTGTAAGTGATGGCGGCGGGGCCATGCTAGGTGAGTTAGAAGCTGATAGAGGTGATACAGGTGGTAATCCAAACCCACGATTTGCTCCAGGGTGGGGAGGTGTATTCGGACCCTGGGTTTATGTTATATAAGAGCCACTGTGATGAAGAGGTACGTCACAGGAAGAGGCGAGTCAAGGAGGGCACTGACACTTTGGTGTAGAGTCAGACAGACCTCAGGCTTTGTTCTGTATCCAGAGGCCCCGCTCCCACTTCTGTCTTGTCCACGGGAATGGTCAGCGAGATCCACAGCGGCAGATCCATGTCCTTGTTGTTACCCTGTTGCTCATGACTGGCACAGTGCCTGCTGCACTGCTGGTTCTCAGCCCATGCTCGTGGAATGTGCACCCTTCTAACTCTTCATGATTCATAATCTCCATAAACCTCTAGGATCTAAATGCTAGCCCCCCACTTTACATCTCAGTGTGTAGAAAAGTGAAACATGGGGTTTCTGAAGTTAGGTATAGCCAGCATTTAGAGGATATCATCACACCGCAGGCATATCACAACGGCCCATGTCGCTTGTCCTGTAGTATGCTGCTGAAGTTTGGAATGCCCAGAAAGGACCTTGATTTGCAGCAAACAGACTGGATTATTTCTGCCACTTTCATTAAGACTTTGTCATTAAGCGCCACTTCTTGAGTGACTCCAAAGTAAAGGAAGGACTTCTATGTCTAGAAGTAAATTCTAGCTAGGTCCAGCTGCATCGCTGCAAATGGAAAGGCTCTGTCCCCGAGGACCTTCCCTTCTGCCAGTGTTATTTCCTATGATGACCGCTGTTCAAAAATTCTGAAGGAGGACTGTGGAGTGGGGAAAGCAAATGGGCCTTGGCTGAGCTGTGTGGGAATCAGACATGTAATGAAGACTCCAGCTCCACCGATAGATCCTTTGTTCCTCTGCCCCAGATTTCCATGTCTGTATTAACATGACCCGAGTGGTGGCTAAGGAAGATGTGGATATGTTGTGGCATCTCTTTTTTTTTTTCATCATTAACAATTTAAAAATCTTTTGAAGGCCAGCGACTGAGTTTAGTTGGGAGTGAATAAGAATTTGATAGAGAACATCAACAGTTCTGAGGTTTGTAGCTTGTAGCTGAGTAGGAAAACCCAGGTACCTTTCCAGGCAAAGGTAGAAATCACACACATTCTGCAGAGGGATCCACAGGAGCAGTTGATAAGCGTCTGTCAGGGGTTGGAGACTATGGGATTGACACGGGTGTGCAAAGGTTCTTTTGTCATAGCCTGGATCTCCATCTCAGCCAGTGAGTGGAATGAAAAAGAACAGATGCAAATGTGTTGGTGGTTTCTACAGTTGATTGTTTAAGAATGTGTTTTTGCTTAATTATAGTAATTATATATGTTATATACATATATATATCTCATATATATGTTATATATATATATATATATATATATATATATATATATATTGTGTCCAGAGCCAAGTCCCTAGGGAAGCTGATCGTGAAGCATCCTGTTGATCTGAGAACAGGAAGCCTGCAGTGTTTTTTGCCTCCACATCTGTGAGAGGAGGGCAGGTCACAAGATGCACACCTTTCAGCAAGTGCTAGTGAGGCTGAGTGTGACATAGAATCGGGCGCAGATCTGACGATTGCTCAAGCTGATACCTCCACTTGTAAACTGGAAACCATGTTTTCTTCTTGGGGTTATCATGGAAATCATTAAGTTAATTAGTAGAGGCCAAACTAGGGCCTTAATACCCTAACCACCTTCTGTGAGAGCCAACAGTCAGACATTGTGTGTCCTCTGTCAGTTCCCATGCTCTCTGTACTAATATACTAATATAGTATATTAGGTCAACCTAATATACTAATTAACCTTTAGAACTGAAGCATGTTAAAAACAAGAACAACAACAAAAATAAAAAGCCAAAAAAGAACAATTCAGAAATTGCTGCTATATTACTTGTCATTTTCCATGGCTTTTTGTTTTTGTTTTTTACAAATGTAATTCGCCTTATATGAAGTTGCCACTCTTGACATCTCTTGTGTTCACAGACTGATCTTTCATAGTGTCCCACCGGGTAGCCACACTCCAGTTAAACTCTGGCATTTACACTCGCTGACAGTGTAAACCCTCTGTGTAGAGTTGCTCCACTCTCCTGAACCTCAAGTTCCAGACTTCAGAAGGAGCAGGCATACTTGAGTAGGAGTATTTCTGCATCTTAGAAGAATTTCATCTGCCTTCTTTCCTTGCATTCCACATCCCTCCCCCAACCCACCCGAGAGCAATTGGAACTTGTGTTGCTAGGGTCAGTAAGAAGGGGCCGCATTTACCTGCCCACTCTCCAGCTGCCGCTCTGCTGGCTGGTCTTAAAGCTTTAGTGGGTTTCAGTCCTTTAACTTGGGACCGACTGTCTCAGACATGTCACAGATTTGACATCAGGAGCAGCAGCATCCTTAGTGTAAGGTGGGTTTTTAATAGTCCAAGACACCCTCTAGTGAGGGTGGCCTAGTGGATTGTGTCAGATGGTGCATGTGTGCACGTAACAGGAACTGAATGACAGTAGATGGCGAATTACAACTGGTGCTTCAGGGTGTGGAAAGCTGCTGTTTTCTGACCTGGTCCTTTCTGATCCTGGGCAAGGAACCCCCTGTGTTAGTTCATCCTAAATTCCCCTCTTAAGTCACCTAGGAAAGGGCTTCATTTCATTGTAAGGGTTTCACTGCAGACAAAGTGACCAGGATGCTGAGAACATTGCAGACCCAGAGGGCCCAGGAATCCTCTCCAACACTCTCCTCCCTCACTCTCATCTCCTGAATATTTCATTCCAAGCCTATCAGTAGGTAAAGGAGTGTGATAGTTTTCTTGCTTTGGTTCTTCTCCCTAGAACTCTGTCAGCCCTGGGGACATATTTCAGATAAAAGAGTCGAATCTCTTTGTTACCACTGATGAACCCACAGGTAGGAAAGTGACACAGTCATCCCTGGTGGTGGTTTCTAGCAGATCCCAGGCCACTGGTCTCTATGGCAGCAATTATTAGCAAACATTGTAATCCAATTATAAAAGCAGTTTTTGGAATTAGCTCACATTTCTCCTGTCAATAGATTAACAAAACATTGCAGCTGAATATGTTCCATGATGGTTACTGATTTTTTTTTTGAGAATGTCAAGTACATAAAAATACTTAATAAAACAATTTCTGAAAGCATATGGAGGTCTGACAAAAGGATAATTATGAGGCAAAGTTCTATTATAGTGAGATCAGTGATGTGCTAGAGGATTGTTGACTTTATCAGATTCAGATTTGACAGTGGGAGAGTTTGTGATAAATATTACTGTTCTCAGGGCTCTGCCTCTGCAGAAGAGAAGAGACCTGGCAGATGTCAGCACATTGCCTTAAACTGGCTTAGCTGCCTCCTGGAGGCTATGTTTAGGGAAATCTTAATCCACTCACTCATCGGTCCCCTCCCTCCATGTTGGTGAGTTTTTACTACATCACTTTGGCTCAGGGTGGATCACACATGAGTACCCGCCCAGGAACTAGCGTTGGATCCTAGAGTGAAAGACACACACACTTTAGCTTATTTTTAGATGCCTTGGCTACCTGGGCAATTGGCTTTCTCTTCTGCCACACCTGCAGCCCATCCTTCTTCCCTGAGTCATGGCAATTCTCCTGCTCTCTGTGTCCTCTAGGTGTCCCGCCCTGTGCCCAACCATTGGCCTTGGGCATCTTTATTGATTGATCAAAAACCAATTGGGGACAAGGACCTTCAGTGTCTGGATGCGCACATCCCCAATTGAATCAAAGCATTAGAACCAATCTCCAGCACCTCTATTCCTAATATACTTCATTATGGTTACATTTTCAGCATAGAAAAATATCTATTAATATGTCTTGCATCGTGATGTACAACATACTGAAAATCCAATCAAACTAGCTTTAACAAATTAACTTTAATCACATAAGAATAGATAGTAGCATTTCCTAATTGATGAGCAGATAAAGCTGTTATTTTTTCCCCCCTGCAGTTTTGTTTCTTCTCTGTTTTATACTAAAAATGTGATAATGGCATTTTAAATCATCTATGAATCAAACCACTGGAATGTTCCCCTGAGTCATTCAATCATGAATTTTTACTTGTTGCAGATGGCCAACATTTTAAATGACTATACTATAGACTAAGAAGAACTGATTGCCTCAGTAAACATATCGATTAGCTGCCATACATTAATATGATTCTTGAATCCAGAAGTCTTATTTAAGCTATCTCTATACCTTGTATACATTGTTGGGTTCCTTCCCCATCTCATGTGTGGTGATTTGTTCAAGTGGGTCATTTCTCAGCAGAGATGAATAATTAGGAACTTACTGATCACACAACATAAAAATATATGCAGAGCCTTTCCATCTCTGATTTTCCAGACTTTATTCTTTTTTCTACTGCAATCTGTTTGCATGAGACTACCTC
The DNA here is from genome assembly GCF_008632895.1 of Mastomys coucha. Taxonomy (NCBI): domain Eukaryota; kingdom Metazoa; phylum Chordata; class Mammalia; order Rodentia; family Muridae; genus Mastomys; species Mastomys coucha. Next base: position 63,785,560 of record NW_022196915.1, read on the forward strand.
CACCTACCTCCATTCCCTGGGATCTCTACCTCTTGATGCTGAGCCAGGGTCTCCTTAGCCATCTTCTACCTACTCTCTCATCTTTCCCTTCTAGCCCATCTTCATTCTTTTGAGCCAGACAGCAATCAGCAAGAAACACTTACTATGTGGGACTCTCACACTGGCTACAGTGGACTAGGATTCAGGTAGGCAGCTTTTACTATTCTTCCTGCCTTCCATTCTCGTTCTTCCAGAATTATTTTCAGTCCTTATCTGTATGCCCTATCTGTAGGAATCCCCCTTCCTACCCTGACTCCACTCTTTGAGAACTTCAATTCTTGATGTAAACCCCAGGCCCTAGCTCATTCCATTGCTTCTCTCAACCTTTCTCTTGATCCATCTTCATTTTGTTCTGTTCTCCAATGAAGCTCTCTACCAGGGACCACCACACAATGATCCAAAGTAGGCAACAGCAACTAAAGAACAAACAACAAAGAGAAAACCAGTTACAAACACCAAGAAATACCTCAAACATCAAAAGTCAAGATGTCTAGATCCCAGGGCAAAAGCACACGCATGACAGCCTAGACAATTTGCCTCTTCCAATGTTGCCAGCAAACATTGTAATAGTCTCTGAGAAATGCAGATTAGTTGAAGAAAAACACAAAGGCTTCAAAAAAGCAATTACAAATATGTCCAAGGACATTAAAAAGTACATGAACATGTGTTAATGAAGATGATAAACAAACAGTTGAAGGGAATAATGAAAACATTTCAAGGCATAAATATAGAAATAGAATCATCAAAGAAAAGCCAAACTGAAATAAAAGCAAAAATGAAGAATTTAGAAAGTCAAACAAAATCCTCAGAATAAAGCTTTACCAACACATTACAAGAAATGGATGGAAAATTTTGGGTCTTGAAGATATGATAAAAGTGTCTATCTCAGTCAAAGAAAATGTTAAATAAAAAAATATCAAGGCACAAAATATCCAGGACATCTGGGATAGATCAAACATCCGGACATCTGGAAAAGATCAAACCTATGAATAATAGGGATAGAGGAAGAAAAAACCCAGGTCAAAGATGCAGAAAATATTTTTAGCAAAATCATAGAAGAAACTTTCCCAAATCTAAAGGGGGTTGCCTACCTAGGTACAAGAAGCATACAGAACACCAAATAAATAGGATCAAAAAGAAGAAATTCCATGTATCACATAACAATGAAAACACTAAACAAATAAAGTAAAAAGAGGATATCAAAAGCTACAAGAGAAAAAGAATGAGTAACGTAAAGGCAGACCCATCACAATAACATCTGACTTCTAAAAGAAGATTCTAAAACCGAGAAGGTCATGAAGGATGTTCTCTAAACTGTTAGAAACCATAGATGCCAACTTAGACTGCTATACCCAGAAAACCCTCAATCACAGTTGAAGGAAAAAGAAAAACATTGCATAATAAAATAAAAATTAAGCAAATTTTGTCTGCCATCTAGCTCTACAGAAGATTCTAGAAGGAAAACTTAGTCTGAAAATGTTAACCTCACCCAACAAGACACAGGTATAAGTAATTCCAGAAGAGTAAATAAAAAGGATGTTGTAGCAGCAAAATGCCAGTAATCAATAAGCACAGTTTATTTATACATCCCAATATTAATGATCTCGATTTTCCAATAAAAAGATACATAATAATAGACAGATTACAAAACAGGATCCATCTGCTGCATCCAAGAAACACACCTTAACATCAAGAATAGATATTACCTTAGGGTAAAAAGGATGGAAAAATGTATTCTAAGTAAATGGACCTAAGAAGCAAGTAGATGTAGTTATTTTAATGTCAGACAAAACTAAAACTAATCAGGAGAGATTCTCATCAAAGGCAAAATCAACCAAAAGATATTACAACTGTAAATATTTATGACCCATACATAATGGCTCCCAAGTACATAAAAGACACATTACTAGTGGGTCACTTTAATATCCCATTCTTTCCTAGAGACAGGCCATCCAGACAACAACTAAACAAAAAAGTGCTGGAGTTAAATAACAGCACACATCAAATAGTCGTAACATTTATGTACAGAAAAATTCTCTCAAACACAAAAGAATATACCTCTTCTTAGCACTTCATGGAACTGTCTCAAAAACTGAGCACATATGCAGACACAAAGAAAAGCTCAACAGATGCAAAAAAATTGAAATAACTGCATCCAGTTTGATTTATCATTGATTAAATCTGGATATCAACTGTGATAGAAACAACAGAATGTACACACACTTATGTAACGTGAACAACTCACTATTGAATGAAAAATGAGTCAAGACTGAAGTCTGGAAAGAAAGGAGAAACGTTAGAATTGAATGAAAATAGAACACAACATACCCAAGTCTATGGTACATAAAGAAGGTGGTTATGGCAGGTAAGTTCACAGCATTAAGCACTTGCATCAGGAAACTGGAGGGATCTCATATTAATACTTTAACAGGATAGCTAAAAGATCTAGAACAAGGAGAAATAATACTCCAATAAACTAGAAAAGAAGAAATAAACTTTTGGCTGGAATAAACAGTATAAAGACAAACAATCAAACAAAAAACATTAGAAATAATTAATGAAAGGAAGAGTTGGATTAACTCTTAGAGAAAATCAGCAAGTTTGACAGACCCTTACATAAATTAAGAGAAGAGATAAAAATCAAAGTATTTCTACTCAAATCAGGAACAAGGCAAGGTTGTCTTTATATCTCCAAATACTTGATGTCTTAAGTAGAGAAATAAGAAACAGAAGGGATTCAGATAGGAAAGAGTGAAGTCAAAGTATCTTTATTTGAAGATCGTATGACTTTTATACATAAAGGATTTGAAAAACTCCACCAGGAAACTTCTACAAATGATAAACCTTGTCAGCCCTGTCACAGGATACAAAATTAACACACACACACACTCACACACACACACACACACACACACACACACACAGACCTATTGCCTCCGTATATACAGTTGACACATATATGAGAATATCAAAGAACCAGTATCTTTCATAGTAGCTTTAAAAATAATAAAATATCTTGGGATAACTTGAGCCAAACAAAGAAAAACTAAAGACACTTAGTTTCAAAATAGAAAAATATTCGGTGCTTGTGATTGTTTGTATATGCTTGGCCCAGGGAATGGCACTACTTGGAGGTGTGGTCTTGTTGGAGTGGGTGTGGTCTTGTTGGAGTGGGTGTGTTACTGTGGGCATGAGCTTTAAGTACCTCCTCCTAGTTGCCTGGAAGTCAGTCTTCTCCTAGCTGCCTTCAGAACAAGAGGTGAAACTCTCAGCTCTTTCTGCCCCATGCCTGCCTGCATGCTGACATGCTCCCAACTTGATGATGAAAGACTGAACCTGTAAGCCAGCCCCAATTAAATGTTGTCTTTAGTAAGAGTTGCCTTGGTCATGGTGTTTGTTCACAACAGTAAAGCCCTAATTAAGAATGCTCATGGATTGGTAGGATTAATATAGCAAAAATGGCCATCCTACCAAAAGCAGTCTATAGATTCTATACAATACCCATCAAAATCCCAACATAATAATTCACAAAAATTGAAAAACTAGTCCTCAAATTCATATGGAAACACAAAAGTTCCAAGATACCTAAAAGAATCCTGAATAATAAAAGAACTGTTGGAGGTATCACCATTCCATATTTAATGTTGCATTTCAGAGCCATAGTTGTTAAAAACAGTTTGGTTTCTGCAGTGATAGACATAGTAGTCAATGGAATCAAATTGAAGACCCACACATAAGTCCACATACCTATAGATACCTGATTTTGACATAGAATTAGAAATACACTAAAAAAAAATAGACAACATCTTCAACAATTGATGCTGGTCAGATGACATCATTATTGCTGCATGTACAAGAGTAAAGATAAATTTGTATCTATCTCCCTGCACAAAATTGATCTCTAAGTGGATGGAGAACCCTAACATAAGATCAGATTCCTTCAAAGGAAGAGAAATATGCTCATGCCCTTGGTATGATTAGGTCCCAGCTAGCAGGGGCCCTCAAGAGGCCTATAAAGCAGTCTAGAGGCCAATCATCCAGGGTGTTCCATTGTGGAACTATAGTTGGACACTTGGTTGAAGGTGATATCTGGTAGATAGATGGACATATGGGGGATGTCAAAGCCAAATCTGGTTTTGTACTTGGAAATTTCCATGGGCAGAAGTACCTTCAATTTTTATGGTAAACCCTGAGCATCCCATAAGCCTTTGGCAGCATCAATGTGGGTGTATTGATGTTTTAGGGCAAGAAAAGACATGTGGGAAGGAAGACAGAGACAGGTCAGGATTAGGACCCATTCCTGACCACTGTCCTTCAGTTGAGTGTTTCCATTTCCTCCCTCCCTCACTTTCTCTCACAGTGCATCATTCCTGTGGTGATAACGTACTGTCATGAGTGTTGGCAAAATGTTACTTCATTTTTGAAGTTTTATATAGACGAAGTGTACTATATCTTACTTGTTTATTAAACACAACATTATTTTCTGAGATTTATCCTCACTGATTTTAGAAATGTTTTATGTTGGGTGTCTGAGTCTGGCCTAATACTATTTTCTCTTAAAATTCAGCTTCTCCCTCATGTTGCACCTGGTGGGAAGCATGGAGCTATTTTGCCTGGGAAGGATTATATCTAAATTCCATCCATTGGTCTCAAAATCTGACTTTCTGGACATAGGACTGAGCCTGTGGAATAGCAGATTAGAAATAAGAGTGCCCAGTATCTTCAACATCTGTGGGGCTAGAGACACCCTGTTTCTGTTGTGTGTCTATGGGTGCCCAGTAGATCGCTACCTCCAAGAACAAGATCTTAAAATCAATACAGTCAGTCTCCTGCATTTAAGTGGAGGCAGCTACTCAGAAGTAATGTTTTTTAGGAGGTACAGGGGATTGAAGCTTCAAATCACTGCCGTATTTTCTCATATTGGTGTACTAGGCCATGTTTCACAAAACTACTGGTCCATACTACAAACTTGTGTTTTGACTTTATTATTTTAATTCTTTTAAATGTATTTTTATTGTAATTATGTATATGCAAGTGTGTTTCTCTGAGCCTATACGTGCACAGGAGTGCAGTTGCCCGTGGAGGTCAGAAGATGACATCAGATCTCCTAGAGGTGGAATTCCAAGCTGTTGTGAGTTGCCCACTGTGACTGTAGAGAAGGAAATTTAGCTCCCCTTCCAGAGCAGCGTGCTCTCTTAACCAGTGAGCCACTCTCCAGCCACGCTTTAAAGAGGGATTTCCTCAGCAGTACTCACAACACAAGAATGAAGATAGAATGTAAGCTGGAAACCGAGAGATATAACCTTATTGGCCTGATTATGAGTGCTTAAGCTAATACTGTGATCCATATTTTTCTTACTCCAAAACTACTCATTTACGTGTTTTGTTTTGGTGAATACTCTTAAGTTTATCTCTAGCGTACATAACAATTGTAACTGTATCTATATGATATAATTTTGCCAGGTTGATCCGAGAAAGTAAAAATAACAAATTTACATAAATTAATTGGAACAAAATCTGAGTTGAGAATTTTTTTTCCTCCAAGAGCCATTTAGAGATATTTTGTTGGTGTTCAGTTTGTGCCCTTTCACTTCAGAATTAGGATTTGGTTTGTATCTCTATTGCTCTCTCAGAAAGGACAATATTTTACAAGGCCCTGCTCCCTTCAGATGAGTCTTTTATATTATCATCTTTAAATACTAGGAAGTTTAGAGAATCAAAGTAAACACCCTGCGACTCTAGCCACATGATCTAAAACATTTCTGGTGCTATGACTTCTACTCTGAAGTTTTATCAATGGCTAGTAGAAGATTATTTTTTATAAACAATTAAAGTATCGTGTACCCATATAAATATGTAACAAGTTTAAAAAGAAAGACAACTGCTGGAGAAGATTGTGGAAACTTGATTTGAGTCTATGCTTCTAATTATAGATTAGGAACATCAAGTCAAGTTGAACTAAACTGTCAGTGCATGAGACAGCTCTTTGAGGATTTTATTAGTTCAGGAAAAGCTGATAGACTATCCCAGCCATCATAAAGGGTAGAATTGACATGTAGGCATTTTGCAGGTATAAAACCATTCTCACCTGCCACTCAGGGATATAAATCAGCAATATAGGGCTGTTATCCAAGAGGTAGACATGATCTGCAATTACATTAACCAAAATGCAGGACATGAGAGCCATGAAATAAGTCATGCGCTGTGTTCAACATAGATAAGACACATATTAGAGTCTAATTTTCAGCTCCATATTTTAAATACACTATTAGGAAACTGGAGATGGTCCAGAGAAGAGGAATGAAAATTATTTGAATGTACGAAAATTTGTCCGTGTTGAAAACTGAGATTAACATTCTATATAACCAAGAAAATGAAGCCTATGGAATAGCATAGAAGTAGGGTTGAATGGGTCTCCATCTTTGGAATAACTGGGAGTGATTTATGCCTGTGGCCTTAAGTGTATCTTTTAAGGTAAATTTTAGCATTAGAAAAAGGGATCACAATACAAGATTCAACTCCTCTATTTCTCAGAACTTATACTTGCTTACTGCACATATGAGAGTCAATGGGGGTCTGACATCAAACTATGAAAGACTTTTTTGTGGGGGTGGGGGAGAAAGAAACATAATTATCATCTTGCTATTAAGACATTATCATATTTATGTCTCGGAAAACTTAACAGTGATCTAGAAGTGCAGCATTGCCCAGGCCAAGTTTGGAGAGAAGAGTGGCCTAGGATGAAGGACTAGGGAAAAACCACAAGGTGGAGACCAGCCTCTGGGGCACTCAGAGAAGAGTATACTGAATGTCAGATGCAGGCTGCATGGGCATGCAGGAGTCATGTGACAGGGTATGAGTGACAGTGATAGACTAGTCAGGGTTTTGTGAGATGGTACCATAGCTGGGGAAGAGCCTTGGCTGCTCTGTTTCCCATCTCTGTTCTTAAAAGTTACTACAAATATAAGGACCTAAAACCTGAATAGCTGTAATTCTGAAGGTTAGCAGTTTGAAGTAGACTTCTATGAACTGATATCAGGGTGAGCTGGACATCATGGGCAAGAGACCTTCCCAGACCCTTGTCAGCTCTGTGAGGTTCTTCACACTTAACTTCTTTCTGCATGGTTGCTTTCTATCTTCAAAACTAACAATGACAAGAACACATGCTTTTCACGTTGAATCTATCTCCCATTGCCCTTTCTAATGCTGTCAGGATAGTGAGATTATGTTGGACCCATCCAGGTAATCCAGTATAAGCTCCCGACCTGGAATTCTGGGAGTTAGTCTGTACTCAGCTCACTGTGGTTGAGAACGAGACAGTAAAGTTCATGCATACAATCTTTTCAATAAACTATGCCAGCTGGTCGTCTGGTTCCTTTCTAAAGATAATGATTCATGGGTTGGAAACTTGGGTTGACTGGAGATAAAGCCATGTTGAACTGTTTTAGTGAGAGAAGATGGAAAGGAGAAATAACCATGAGAAGTCCTTACTAGCGAACTTTTAAGTTTGTCCTTGGTCCAAGAACCCTTAAAGTATTACTCTAGCATTACACATAAAACATAAGTTTGTCATTGCATTAGTCTTCGTTGCTTTTAAACAGTACCTATAACAATGGAAAACTGCTGAAATTCCAGTTCCAGAAACTATATGTAGAATACAGCCTTTGGATGTTATTCCACCCAATGTCCATGTCTCATGTTAAGCCCTATACTTCCTACTCTGAGTTTTCTGCTTCTAGAAAACCTTGGGTGTAGTTCTTACGGGACTGTTACCTCTGTACACAGTGCACCTTGAGAGGTGACACTCTGTGTCTGTCTCACAAGCTTACACACTTTTACTATAGCATTGGAACACAGGTGTTTGGTGTTGATGAATATGTCAAGAGAATGGATGTAAGCTGAGGGAAGCTTACATGAAGTCTTCCTTCCACATCAGCCATGCAGGGAGGCCAGCAATCCCAGCCTGGTTCTTCCACCATCCTCACACACATCCTCCCACCCCTGCCCCATGTGCCCAAAAGTCATGGTAGGAACTCTTTCTGGGCTTCTGCAGTGGCAGTAGCTGCCAGCTCCTCCCTAGCTGGAGGTAATTAGAGTTCCTCAGTCTGGGGTTGGAGCAGGCTTCTTGCTGCCATAACTCTGCCTGCAGGAGGAGAGAGAGGAACAGGCAGTGCCCATGCCCTGCTGGTTTTCAGATCCCACACCTTCACCCTGTGCACCTGCAGGAACACTGGAAGGAAAAGCCACCGCTCACAAATCTTTGCAATACTTTGGGTTTTATAATCTGAGTTCTTATGTGTTCAATAAACAAAATGTCCACGTATGGAAGCATTTAAGCTTGGAATGCTTCAAATACAAGAACACATAAGGCCTGGCCCTTCCTCTCAGCATGAGCATCTTGTCTTAGAGGAGAGATAGAGCCTGTATGCAAATATCTGCAGTGCTGTAGTAGAAATAAGGAAAGTGTGAGGTGCCAGCAGGAGAGAGCTCCTGGTTTGGGGGAGAATCCATCATGAGGCTTTCCTTAGGAGTTAATATTTAAATAGGAGTTTTACTCAAGCACCAGATTTTTTTTCCAGCTAACTAACTTTGAAAGTGCTGGAAGTTGCTATGCAGGCTACTGAGGTAGAAAATATATCAGTGGCCTTACCCAGTACTGGAACCTCCATGCTTCTAAACTGACCTAGAGGCAAGATGCATGTATTGACCCAGTAGGGGCATGACTGCTATGGTAGCTAACAACCTTCATGACTGGATTTGAGGCTTATGTCTTATGAGAGAATTTCATGCCTTGGTCAAAAGCCCCTGGCTTTAGAGTCATAAGCCCCAGAATAGAACCCATTGTTGATATTGTCAAGCTGGCTTCTATGTATTTATGTTTATGCCCATAGACCTGGGCTGCTCTCTTCCCTGTACAGAGAAGCCTCCTTTGCAGTGGTCTACATCCATTCAAGAGATGTAAAACTGAGACATGTTACATACACACACACACACACACACACACACACACACATGGCAGGGGAGAGGGAGAGATGGAGAAGGAGAGGGAAGGAGAAGGAAAGGGAAGGAAGAGGGAGAGAGAGAAAGGGAAAGAAGGAGAGAGAGAGAGGGACAGAGAGAGAGAAAGAGAGAGAGAGAGAGAAAGAGAGAGAGGAGAGAGAGAGAGAGAGAGAGAGAGAGAGAAAGAGGACAGGAGAGGGAGAGAGGGAGAATAAACACCATTGCCACTACCATCAAGTCTCAGGGAACATGGAGGAAGAAAGAATGTAAGCTCTGGAGGAGTGCTGTGGAATGCTGTCTTCTGGACGTGCATAGCTTTTGCACTCAGGTACTCATAAAAGCTGTGGTTACCACAGCCCCAGACCTGTCCATGATCAAGTCAGATAAGATTCCAACACAGATAGGGAAGCACTCTCCAGGCTGTATCCCACACTGAGGCATTATTAGCAGGTGAAGGAGGACGAGGAAGGGAGACTCATTCTTCTTTGAGGGGTACTCTGAGGGTCCTTTGAGGGTAGTTTGGCCTCTGTTGGGCATTGTGTGTTTCAATGGATGGTTCCATAGCCAAGCACATGGGCAGCACTAACTGGACTTAGTTGAGTATCAAAAAATAAAATAAAATAAATAAAAGTAGGAAGGGAGGGAGAGGGAAAAGCAAGGAGGGAGGGGATATATGTATGATGTAAGGAGAACAGTGTTTGGAGATGTCTAGGGAGATGCTGGAGCAGAAAACAGGGATAGAAATGACATATTTCATTGTATATAAGTATGAAATTCTCAAAGATTAAAAAAAAGAATTTTGTGAGTACAGAAGATACTGGAAGCAGTGTGTAGGGGTGAAACTCTGAACCTAGTCAAAAATTAGCAGGGGTCTGTGGGGTGCGAAGCTGTGTTGTGCATGGTCATCCCCAAATTATGGAGAAATATAAAATTTTCAGATTTGATTTTTGGAAACTCATTAGTAACAACTTTATATCATAGAGATATAAGAATGTTTACTTTAATATGGGGGAATCTATTTTTTTAATATATGACATAATGTAGATTAAATTTTATACTCCTTTGATAGCTACTAAAAAAGAAGGCATTTTCTGTTTCCAGGGAGGCAGATATGATATAAATTACCTGTGTGTGTTTATACATGTACATTTATACAGGAATATGTAGATGGAGGTCATACTAGATATGGTCTATCATTTTACTAGCATTACCAGTAACCTGTGAATGAAAGGAGAAGCCTTGTCCCCTGTCACTCATCCTCTCTGTGTTCCCTCCACAATCCCTAGCCGCGTTGATTTCGCAGGTTGAAGGTTCTGCATTCTGCATGGCTGCCCCTTACACGTCAGGCATCCGTCACTTGCTGTAAAGACCAGATGAGTGTTCCTGCTTAGTTTGATCATCTAAAGCTTCAACAGTGGTGGGCAAGTCCACGCCTTGGTTGGACTAAGTTATACATCTCTCTTATTTTCTATTTGTTCCTTACTCATGTGTCAAGATGGTTTTTGGAGATGAGGGTCACAAGATTTCTTTCTTCTTCCTCCCAGTGTCTTGAATATTCTTTCTATGTCTTTCACTGTTAAAACAAGAACAAGGGAAAAAATTCTTTCACCAGAGTATTAGGGAAAATATTTCAAATCAAAAACGACTGATTTTGGAAAATACATTTTAAGAATCTTTTCCTTATTCATTTAGTAATTCTATATGTCAATGATGAATTTTTCAATTAAATATTAGTACAGAGTCAGAGGGTTGGCTCAGTGGTTAAGAGTATTTGTTCTTGCAGAGGACCCAGGTTCGATTCCGAGCACCTACACAACAACTCACAACATGTGTAACTCCAATTCCAGGGCTTTCAGTGTCCTCTTCTGCTCTCGGCAGGCCCTAGGCACACATGTGGTGCAGACAGAATAAAAGAAAGTCAAAAAGTTTTAAAATTCTACATAGCAATTTTAGTTTGGGGCTCCTGAATAAAATAAAGCCAGTGATAGTAGAAGGAACCATTCAACCCTACAGAGTGCTAAAATTGCTTATGTCTGTTTCCCCGCCCCCACATTCTGCCTTATGCTAAGGTGCGTGATACTGTAAGGTATACTGGATAAACCCACTCATCTAGGAACCTTAAAATAAGCTCATACCTCATCTTTCAGCAGGGACTCCTAACTTTTCTCACCACCTGCTGCAATTAATCTTGCAGAAGGGCAAGCCATATTAAACTGGCAAGCTCCTGAATGCCAATAAAGCTTACTCGAGAACGTGTGTATGTGAAAATTTAAAACTTCTCAAGGTTCCAGATTAAACACCTACAAATATGTAAATATGTATCCACGTAGGGCGGGGGAGCAGAATATGTGCCCATTTCTCCTCTAAAAATAAGGCCTACAGTTCCTTGAGTTCTAAATGCGCTTACTAAGACTGTGCAGACAGTCCAGGAGTATGGGCAGCCCGGTGGAGCTTTTGGCTAGCTCATCAAAATTTGAACAACCCCCCGCTCCCCCAAAGCAGGGATAGGATTTGAAACAGCTTAACTGAGGCTAACACACACTGACATCCCGTCTTTTGTAGGGCGGTTGAAAATGACTTTCACTGCTATAGAAGGGAGAAGAAATGTGTATTTTTAGGAATTCACCTGAGCATCAGAACTGTTCGGAGAGCAGCTATTCTATTCTGGTCAGCTCCTGAAAACACCCCACAGGACAGCTGCTCCAGATCCACTACGTTGAGAATTAAGTCGTACTGCTCTGTTAATACCATGTCGAATTATTTGTTGATGATAAAAGAGCTTTCGGCCATTTACAGTTAAAAAAAAAAGAAAGAGGTGCCGGAGCTCCGGAGGGGTGACTGGCCCTGTACACACAGACCACTTAGAAGTCTACTAGGATAAAATCCCAGTGCAGAGGAAAGTTAATGGAGACTGCCAGGTCTTACTCTTTGCTGATATGGCAGATGGACTCTTTCTCTCAGAGCCATTACTACCTCAGGTGATGTCCTGAGACTGTAGCTCTAGAAGCCCACTGACCCCTTCTCAGTCTACAGCTGCACTGGGTTTTTCAGGTTGCCTTGCCTTTCATGAGGGGTAGTACCCGGTGCCCGGTTGGGTATCCCTGCACACGCAGTCATCCCTTGGTGCCCGGTTGGGTATCATCCCTGCACACGCAGTCATCCCTTGGTGCCCGGTTGGGTATCCCTGCACACGCATTCATCCCTTGGTGCCCGGTTGGGTATCCCTGCACACGCATTCATCCCTTGGTGCCCGGTTGAGTATCCCTGCACACGCAGTCATCCCTTGGTGCCCGGTTGGGTATCCCTGCACACGCAGTCATCCCTTGGTGCCCGGTTGGGTATCCCTGCACATGCAGTCATCCCTGCCCTCCCCTCGGCCCCCTTGCTTGTCACATTGCTTGTCTTGAGACAGGCCTTGAGAGTTTACTCTAGAATGTCTGTGGCTTGACTGTTTCCTCTCGGATGCTGCAGCCTGTGTTGAGATCAAGGCTTCTTGGGGTTTGTATAAATTCAGCTGCTTCCTTTCCAATTAAGAGCCATAGCGCTGTTGTTCAGTTTTGCTCTGTATTATTTTAGTCTCATGTAAAGATCTCGGGGTCTTTGAATTTTCTCTCCTTTAGCCTTATGCCAGTTGTCTTTATCGTGAACATTCAAAGCAAACTTAATTCTGATTTCTCTGTTTCTAAGAACAGCCTCGGTCCTGGTCTCATTTATTTTCTTTCTTTCTTTAAAAAAAAATATTCATTTTATTTCACATGCATTGGTGTTTTGTATGCTTGTGTGTCTGTATGAGGGTGTCAGATCCCCTAGAATTGGAGTTACAGACAGCTCTGATCTGCCATGTGGTGCTGGGAATTGAACCTGGGTCCTCTGGAAGAGCAACCAGTGCTCTTAATGAGACATCTCTCCAGTGCCTGCCTTCCTTTCTTTCTTTCTTCCTTTCTTTCTTCCTCTCTTTCTTTTTTAATTTAAAAAAGAAAGCACTTAGAAATATTCAGAATGTCAACAAAACAGCTGCTTTTTTTTTCTTGTTCTATTTTCTTTTCTTTCTTTTTTTTTCAACTACAGGGTGGCATTTTGTTAACAGAACAGTGGTTATTTTCATATAAGCTGCGTCAGAAAGAACTGAAGGTTAAAAAACAAAAACAAAACTAGTGTTCCCGTATATAACTAAATTGTGTGCTGTGCACCAATAAGAACCTGCTTTAAATTTCCATATCGACTTACAACCCCAAGACTGTCCTAGGCAACTTTAATGGCTACTGAAAATACCACCAGGACAGGGCTAGCTAGAGACACGTTCAATAGTTTATTAACTATACTAGGAGGAGGGGATGACATGGAGCAGGAGGAGGAAGAGGGTGACCACAATGTACAGTTTTAAAACAAATCTTGCCCACCCTCACCTTTCAATGTTTTTTTCTTTAAAGGATAAAGGGGTGGATTGTGTATGGGGAGCTGAAATGCTTTATAGACGAGAAGAACCCTGCACTAGAACCAACTTACATATCACCTCCCTCATCTTCTCATCCTCCTCTTCCTTCTTTGTTTGTTTGGTTTCTTACTCTTCCAGCCATGCAGACCCGCTTTTTTTTTCCTGCATCGGGTTTCCCTCTGGTTCTCTAGGAAGCAATACCCTTTCCTCTTTCCTTCAGCCCAGCAGCCTTCTCACATGGCTGCTTGTCCTCCGCAGAGGAGGTGTCCCAAATCTCTCCCAGTACCATTGCAACCTCACCAATGGATAAGCAAGGATGTTGGCTTTTGATCTGGGGACGTGATTCAGAACAGAACAGGAAGAAAGCTGAAGGAGGCCTTTGTGTGCTTCAGGGTTCTTGCTCTTCCCTTTTGGTCTCCCCTTTGGATGTAGGTTTGGATTTCTCTTTCATAAGGAGCCTTCTCAGCTTTTTCCGTGTCTTCAAATTCCCCCTTTTTTCTGCAGTTTGGTCATCCATCTTTCTTGGAGCGCTTCTTAGGAACCCCCACCCCTGCCCCGAGAAGCTGATGGAAGCATCCGGATGCTTCTTTTGTTCCTCTCGGCGAGTTCTCACAAAGAAGTCACATGATGACATCATTGCCTCGCAGCTTGTTAGGATCTGGGCTCCATTGAGATGGTAGTGGGTTTTCCTCTGCGAGGCACAGAGTAGCCCAGTGGCTGACCGGCTCTTACTTGCCCCAGCACTGTCTCTGTGGAGCTCAATGCACTACAGTGGCTGGCCAGTTCCCATTTTCATCTACCGTTGATTTACTCTGTTCTCTTTGGGAGACAGAAACAGGTCCCTGTTGTGAAGGCCAGCAGAAAGACTTGACCCTGTTATGAAAGCAGTAAACACGCATCTGCCAGGTACTGGAGGCTAAAAACAGTACACACACATCTGACTGTGTTGGTGTGTATGTTCTAGCCTCAGTGTATAGTGTTTTCATGGGCATAGGAGCTTAAGGCTGGAAGATTGGAAGGGGGATATTAAAGGTCAGAAAATAAAGTGGCTTTCTGATGCATGAATCTTCTTTGCAGTATTTCCAGGAAAATACAAAATTGTCTCCATTGAGCATCTCTTGAGTACAGATAACTTATTCCCAAAGCCAGTTGTTTCTCTTCAAGATAGAAGTTCTTATATCTGTTAAGCCACCATTCCTTGTCTATAACTTTAACTAGACTAGAAATAAAACAGTGAAACTAGAATTCCTATCTCCTATTGCCTCTGGCCTTGTGGGCTTACTTAACTCCATGGAATCTGAACAAACTTTTGGAACCAAAATTAAAAGGAGGAAATGAGAGCCAGATTTGATACCTGAATTTCTTGAGCATCATTAACTTAACAAAGGAGCCTACTAAGGTATGGCACACATAAGTATTGCACATAAAGCTGTGGCCAGAACATGCCAAGATGTCCTCCCACAGAGAGAGAGGGAACCAGAAAAAGTACCCAGATAAGGGAGAAGGCACAGGTGGGTAATGACCAGAAAGCAGAAAGACAAGTTGACTGGATGGCACCTTTTGGGTGGTCCTTTCAACAGGATGTCTTTCAGAAGAGGTAATGTTTGGCCACTATGACCACTGTGACCATGTGGCCAATATTTGGTGTTCTATTCACTCTCATCATAAAGAACTGAGTTGCTCAAACCACAAATCATAAGAAACTCAAGAATAAGGAAGATCAAAGTGTGGATACTTCATTCCTTCTTACAAGGGGGAACAAAATACCCTTGGAAGGAGTTGTAGAGACTAACTATGGAGCAGAGACTAAAGGAAGGACAATCCAGAGACTGCTCCACTTGGGAATCCTTCCCATATTCAATCATCAAATCTAGACACTATTGTGGATGCCAGCAAGTGCTGGATGACAGGAGCCTGATACAGCTGTCTCCTGAGAGGCTCTGTCAGTACCTGACTAATACAGAAGTAGAGGCTCATAGCCATCCATTGGACTGAGTACAGAGTCCCCAATGAAGGAGCTAGAGAAAGGACCCAAGGAGCTGAGGGGTTTGCAGCCCCTTAGGAGGAACAACAATATGAACTAACTAGTACCCTCAGAGCTCCCAGGGACTAAACCACCAATCAAAGAGTACACATGGTGGGACTTATGGCTCTAGCTACGTATGTATAGCAGAGGATGGCCAAGTTGGTCATCAATGGGAGGAGAGGCCCTTGGCCCTGTGAAGGTTCTATGCCCCAATGTAGGGGAATGCCAGGGCCAGTAAGCAGGAGGGGATGGGGTGGTGAGCAGGGGGAGGAGGGAGGGAACAGGGGTTTGTTTTAGTTTTTGGGTTTTTTTATTTTATGTTCTTTTTTTTTCTTTCTTTCTTTTTTTCTTTCTTTTTTTGGAGGGGAACCTGGGAAAGGAGATATTGTAAATAAAGAAAAAAAGAAAGAAAAAAAAGCACTGAGTTGCTGGTGATAGAGCTGCTCAGTGGCAGAACATGCACATGTGTATCATGTGCCAGGCTCTGAGATCAAACTCTAGCACAGTGTCGTCAGGCAGCATGGACATCTTGGACATCTTTCCCCTGTGCCTTATGTGATTGCAGCCATCTCTTGATTGAGATGAATTGTGTTGAGGCTTCCAAGTCTTAAGTGAGGCCAGCTTGTCTTCAACTTGATGGGCCACCCTCTCTGTCAACCTCTTATTCATGTGAAATTGAGTTTTCGTCTCTGTATCTTGTATTAGAAACCTAATGGTTTCAAATGGCTGTCTTACATGTTCTTTCTCTCTCTCTTCCTCCCTGTAATGACACATCACACATGTCTGGTTATTGTATTGCCTGTAGAATTTATTGATTCACTGCTTCCCATTCTCCCATTTCTTTAGCTTCACAATTTAATCTGTCTCTGTGCCATGGCTTCTGTGACCACAGAGATGACTTGGAGGATTATGGTTTTGCTTTGTAAGAACTATTCATTAGAGTATGCACAAGGACACAGGCAGTCACCAGCTAACAGAAAATGACGTCGACGTAAACCAGGGATAATATAAATGAGCTTTGGGTCTAGAATATTTCTTGTAAGAGTTGCATGGTTAAAAACAAAACAAAACCCTACTTACCTGTTGACAGACTGTCTGAACCCTTCAAGGCCATCTTGCTGTCCTTTTGTCCTTTCAGGCTTTTCTGAACATTCATTTTGTTACCTGAGTCCCTCCCACTTGGCTCTCCACCTGCCTCATGAGCAGCTGTGGCCCAGATCCAGTCCTGCGACAGAAGGTTCCCCCCATGTCATGACATACCTAAATCTGTCTTTCTGTATTTCTGTACTAAACTCTCTGAGGTTTGGGACAGGGACCATGTCATCCCCTTCTTTGTTTTATTACTATTTGTTATCAGGTTAAAAGTCATGTCACATAGAAGTGGCCGTTTGAAAGTGAGTGAGTCAGCGACATTCAGTACTTGACAGTGTTGTACAATCACTACTCCCAAATATTCTCACAATCCCAGAAGGAAACTCTATCCTTGCTTGGCAGCTGCTTCCTGTTCCCTTCCTCCCCAGCCTCTGGCAAACACTAGTTGTTACATTTATATCCTTAGTGGTTTGCAAAGTACCTTGCCAGAATAAGTGCTTAACAACTTTTTACTGGAGCAATATAAATGGATTAAAAATTCCAAAGAGAGAGCTGTCTTGATTTCAATTGCTTTTCTCATCCAGACAATGTTGGACAGACCAGGCCATGTGCCGGGGCAGAGCACAGGAAGTGAACAGTGCAGCTATATCCTTGTTGTCGCAGAGATGATATAGTCTGACTCAGGATTGCATTAGTAGATGCATTATGTGCTTTGCTCATGATATTTGAATTTTCTAGTAGCCAAACACATTCATTAAATTTTGCTGCTGGTAAGGTTTCTGCAAACCAGTAACTGAAATCCACCCAAATGTACTTTTCAATGGTACTGAAGAGCAGAAGGCTGCTGTTTGGTCCCAGTGCTAATTCAGAGCACCAGCAGGCTGCATTCCTAGTGGAGCAATGGCGTGCTAATTCTGCCAAATTCCTGGTGAATTCTACATTGAAGCCCTTTTCAATTTGAACAAGGCACATGCATTAGTTACCTTCCTCAGTGCTGTGAGAAGACTCCCATCAAAACGACTGGAGGTAGGCTTTGGATAGACCGACAGTTTGGAGGTGTGATCTGGCATGCTGGAAGACTTTTATCAGCAAGAGACTGAGGCAGCGAGTCACATGCCACCCACAGTCAGAAAGCAGAGCCTAATGGCTACCAGCACTCAGCTCACTGTCAGCCTGGTTCTTATGCAGCCCAGGACCCACCACCCTGGACTGGTACTGCCTATATTCATGAGGTTTTCCCCCCTCAATTAACTTAGTCTAGAAATTCCTGCAGAGTCGTGGCCAGAGGCGAATCTGGATCCTGCCAAGTTGGCAACTGGCCGGAACCACCCATTTTGTGGTTTCAGTTGCTACATGTGGCTCATGTTCTCCCTGTTGCTTCAGTTCTTGGGAGTTGGTGGGGCACTGGAAATGTAATTTCAAGTGTGGTATGTGTCAAATAAAAATATAAGATTCTACAGGACCATACTCAAAGCTCAGAGAATCCAGTATCATTGTGAGTCGTGGGAAGTCTCTGAAAGTAATCAGAGAGCTGTGTGACAAGTTGTGATGGTTTGAATATGCTTGGCCCAGGGAGTGGCAGTATTTGGAGGTGTGGCCTTGTTGAAGTAGGTGTGGCCTTGTTGTACTTGGTGTGCCACTGTGGGTGTAGGCTTTAAGACCCTCATCCTAGCTCCCTAGAACCCGGTCTTCTGTTTGCCTTCAGAACAAGATGTAGAACTCTCATATCCTTCTGCACCATGCCTGCCTGGATGCTGCCACGCTCCCACCTTAATGATAATGGACTGAAAGCCAGCCCCAATTACTGTTGTCCTAATAAGAGCTCCCTTGGTCATGGTATCTATTTACAACAATAAAACTCTAACTAAGACAGAAGTATGTTGGGTCTTAAGAGTAGTGGGTGAGGTTACATATACCCCACCTCTTAGTTTTCCTTTCTTTCTTTCTTTTTCTTTCTTTCTTTCTTTCTTTCTTTCTTTCTTTCTTTCTTTCTTTCTTTCTTTTTCTTTCTTTCTTTCTTTTTGTCTGTCTGTCTGTCTATCTGTCTTTCCTTCCTTTCTTCTTTCTTCCTTTCTTTCTTTCTTTCTTTCTTTTTTTGAAAGTATCTAGTACCTTTATTTATTCATAAATAGCAAAAAGCAAATAAAATGGCAAAATGGTCCCTCATTCATTCGTTTACACAAATACTCTCCCACTAATCTTTCCAGTCTGGCAGATGTATCCCTAGATCCTTGGCAGATGCACCCAGGCAAGGCATGACTTTAATGCTATGTGCTCCAGATTCCCTGGAGCTGAGCTGTAGGATGCAGCCTCCTGCCATCTCTTCATCCTCGAGGGGCCTATGCAGACCACCTCTCCACATGAAGTATTTCCACTGGACTCACGGAAGATGAGCAATCCTGCCATGCCAGACCAAAGTTAGGGCACTCCACCTGCCTCTTAGTTTTCTATTACTGTGACAAACACTGTTACCAAGGAACTTAGAAAAGGAAATGTTTAACTGGGCTTACAGTTTCAGAGAGTTATAGGCCTCAATGGTGGATCGAGGCATGGCAGCAGGAAGAGCAGAGAGCTCAAATCTGGACCTGCAAGTAGGAGGCAGGGGGACACACAGAGAATGGAACCAGTCTTTTGAAGCCTCCAAGCCTGTCCTGAGTGACCCTTCTCCTCTAACAAGGCCAGATGTCCTAACTCTTCCCTAACAGTTCCACCAAGTATTCAAACGTATGACTCTATGGCACTCTCAACTTTCCTAATACTATAACCCTTTAATGTAGTTCATCATGTTTTGGTGATCCCCAACCATAAAATTATTTTCATTACTAGTTCTGTAACTTTGCTACAGTTCTGAATCATAATGTAAATAACTGTATTTTCCAATGGTCTTAGGGCGACCTCAGCGAAAGGGTTGTTGGACTCCCAAAGGGGTCACAACCCATAGGCTGAGAACTGCTGGCTTATGGGGTCGTTCTCCTTCAAGCCATCATACTGCCTCTCTGCCTTCAGCACCCTGAGACTGAGCTGTACCTGTCTCAGTAGAATAGGGATGAGATTGCATTTGCAGTTCTTAGACTTTTGCTGTTCATAAATTTCCATTGTTTTTGTTCTTAACTTTCTAAGGATTGTGTTGTGTTAGAGAAAACATTTCTGTCAATGTATTTTCTGTCACAATATATCCATTAGCCCAAGTCAGTTCATTTGAGGAGAATGTGAACTCTAAAGATTCCTTAGGGTTTTTGTTGTTGTCGTCATTTCTTTTTGTGGCTTTAAAAGTATTACTTTAAAATACAATGCACTTCTGGCCATTGTTTTCAGGACCCTCGCCCTGCCCAGGCCCTTACCTCTTGAGCATGGGAAAGTAGGTACACCTCCCTCCCTACTTCAACTCCAGTGCCACAGTCTTGCTGTCCTCATGGGATGATTTTACACGGAGGCACAAGAGTAAAATTCCTCGGATCTTCAGGGGCTCTGTTGAGCAGGGAGAGCCATATGTGGCATTTTCTAAGTGACCGAGGCCCCTGTGTGTCATTCATCTGGTGGCTGTCCTCATCCTGCTGCTCTGAGCCACTGGGACACACGGTTTCTTCTTAATAAATTAAGAGTGTCTTGTAGTGTGATGCTCTCTAAAACAGTGTACAGGCAGAGGGGTCACCAAAGGCATAGTTACATCTTAGGGACCATTAATAAAACAAATTCCAGGTGGCAGGAAGGTGCCTGGAAGGATGCTCAGGAAATGGTCAGAGTCACCTTAGACTTCCATGGGTGCCCATCTCTCCTGTTCCCACCGCCTGGCAAGGGGCCCACACACAGCCACCATGTGGTTTCCTCACATCTCTGTTTGGTTTTCTGAGAATCAGGTGCTTTGGGGTACCTTCTTTCTCAACTCTACTATGTAAAGCAGCTAGTGCCTACTTCCTTTCCCAAGAACCACTCAGAGATGAAAAGTCGAGATGGAACCAGGCTCTGTTCATTCCACAGAGAACCTGAGTGAGCCTTGGTCCCCTTCAGGACACCTTCAAGGTGGTTCTTTCTCAGTGTCACTTAATATTTAAAGACAGATGACTCACTCCATTCCCAATATATTTTTAAATTATAGCCCTTTTAACACTTAGCTGGTATATGAACTTTAGTCCAATCAGCAGTTTTGAACAATCACCTACAATATGCCTGGTCTCTTCCTCCTGTCCTCTTCCCAGGATCCATTCCTGCTTCGCTGGCTGCTCTCCTTGCCCCAGGCCCCATGTCTGGCCAAACTGGCTGAGTCCTTCTACCTTCCATCCTCTAACATTGTCTATGTTCTTAGTCTCAATTCTGATCTTATGCCCCACTATGAAGAAATCCCACAAGGGAAGGAAACAAAACGCACATCTCTCTAATAGGTCCTTTTCCATCCCTGTCACATTTTCCCATGACCCCTAGCTTCTAGGATGGGAAGAGGAGCAGGCAGTGTTTTTTGGTGTCGCACCACAGATGCCAATCTAAACGGCCCAGTCCTCCTCGCCCAGTGTCTCTGTCCGAAATCCAGTCTGTGAGTGTTCACACATCCTTGACAGAAGAGCACACTGTGATGCAGATATTGGTCTCTGCAGATCCCTCAGGCTTGATGGGTGTTTAGAGAACACTATGCTCTGGTAAGGTTCAACAAGGCAAATGAAAACTCATGCTTTAATCAGCCGTGGGAGTTTCAGAATTCTGAATGTTCTTCCATCTCTCATAATTTCAGTTTATAGTGAATTGCAGGAAGTGTGGTGTGCACATGACGTCATCCCCATTACCACCCTCGAGGCATTGACTTTAGAGGAATGAGTGTGTCCCACACTGGGGGTCAGTTAACTGAATGTGCTTTGGTTGGGAAGGCTCAGGCTGGAAGGATCATCCCATGTGTAGATCCTGCTGACAGCGATGCACTTTCACTAATGGGATGTGGGAAGAGCTGTTTGGCATTTCAGTTTCCTGAGTGTCACTTGCGTAACCTCTCACAACCCCTACCCACCTTCAGAGTCTGTCACGTGGCCTCTCACCCCGCCCCCACCCCACCAGTTCGACACACGTATTATTTCTTTCTAAATAGCACTTAGTCTGTCATATGGAGCATTAGCCTTGAAGATTTGCAGCCCATGTTGTAATTTTTTGAGGATGAAAATTGGTTAAATGACAGGAGAAATATGCTAGTTCACAAAGAAAATTCTTTGTGAGTTTCATTTTCTGTTCTAGTCATCCATACCCTTGTCACTAACCTCATTAGGTCAAGGGCTCTGAGGCATTTTGTACGGAACTGGCTTGTGTTCCGATGACTGTGGCACAGAGTTTTAGAATCTGAGCAGTGTCTTTCCTTTCTGTTTGGGAGAATAGTCATTTTCAAATGCCTCTGATTTTTAACTTGGAAAATTAATATTGCCCCAGGAGCCCATTGAAGCTAGATACTGCAGCTCCTTCACATTTACCCCAAGTCTGAGAATTCCACAAACTTGAGCCAGCAGCGTTGAAGGTCTGGCAGATGAATTAACGTCTTAGTCAGATCGAGAGTTGTTGGATGTTGCTCTTTTACTATTACTACTTTTACTTGGCTGATAGTTCCCAGCCATCTGAGGCAATGTGCCTGTGCCGTGGATTTGAATATTAAAAGACTCTTTCCTTCCTGGAATAATAATGAGAAGAACAGCCGAGTTCATGTTGATTGTGGACACAGAGAGAAACCTCCATATCGCTCTGGGCATGCCTGGGTAGCAGCCTTGTGATACCCTGCTGCCAGCGCACATCAGAAATAGTGGTCAGCACGGAACAGATGCTGGTGGGAATTGGGTCAGCAGAGCAGCAGAGCATGCACAGGACTCTCTCTTCTTGCAGTGACAAACATCACACTTCCTTCATGCTAATTTTGACAGTGACACCTTGCTCTGAAACATGGGTTATCGTGAGGTTCAGAATCAAGAGGTAAAAGTCAAACTAGCTCACGAGGATTTATAAAATGCCACCTCCTCATTCCCATAATCCTCATGCTATTAACGTGTAGGGTAGAGAAAAACAGACTGGAAAGGAGTTGCGAGTTCTCACATAGGCATTGTTGAGACTTCTTGGTTGTAGATGCCAGAAAGGGTGCTAATTCATAGGGACCATCTGTCCTCTGAAAGAAGTCACTCTCATAAGAGAAATGGACAGCAGGAGGACATGGAACAGTGACATTCAATGAACAGTGACATTCAATGAGTCCTTGTCACCAACAGTCATTAGCATGCAAGTCGGCTGTTAGTTTTCTGTGTTTTATGTTATAGTCTTGACCAAGGAGGAGCTCCTGGAACAAAAGAATCAGTTAATATCACACGAGTTATTATTTCTTTCTGGAATGCTTTGTATTTTTAGCACCAATGAGATCTTGCTCTGTCCCAGTGTGCCTCTAAAAATTTAAAGAGAATCAAAGAATGCATAATTTATATCTGTCCCAGAGGCAGCAGAGTGACTCACTGGTGTCCATGAAGGAGTGACTTTAAATTTCATCTCTTATGCAAGAGGTGATTTTATGTGAAAACTGCAAGAACTGGCCTCAGGGATCTCTAGGTAATTATCCCTCTAACAGCAGAGAGAGGTTCCAGTGGGATTATTGCTTAGAGCAGTGGTGGATCAGCAATGCCCTGGTGAATCATGGTGAATCATGGTTGCCACAACGGAACACATAGCAACGGTTACCCTGCACAGAGCACACCTCACATTAGCCCCCAAGAGTTCCACTGAGGCTTATGTGTCTCCAAGGGCAGCTGAGTCTAGACTTCCTGTGGAAGAATTCAGGGCAAGAATGGGTGTGATGTCTGCTTATCACAACAGTCCCTCAAACTTGTTTTCTTCACTTTGGTCCCCAGGGCAGTTGGATAACGAAGCCAGTGAATCCATTAGTCCTTGACTCCCTTCTGCTGCTTGCATTGCACCAGAGACTCCTCACCCAAACCCTGGACATATGGAATGCTGGATTTGGAAGAGTCTTGGTGACTTCTAAGAGAAGCGATGTCAGAATTATATTCTTCCATCCTCAGCTTTGTAAAAATCTATGTTTTGTTCTTTGAGCCAATCTAGTTTTAGCATTTCATGGCAATTGTTTTGCTCTCTGGGAGAATTCCGATGCCAAGGCACGAAATCATACAGCCTACCTAGAAAGGGAAGGGACTTCTCTAAGCAACAAAAGGCTAGAAGACCAGGGAAGACCTATTTCTCTATTGCCTCTTGTTTATCAATGTATAATATATGTTACCCCTTCATCTCTAAAACAAGGGCTGGAGTCTTAGGTTCCTTCTCTCTTTTTTTATATAACAAACTCCATCAAAAATGATTTTAATCAATAATCACTCAGCACAGCTTCTCCCATGAGTTCAGATGTCATTAAGCAAAAACAAGAGTCTGACAAATTCTATTAGTGTCCACGGTGATATTTGTTACCAATATGGCTGAACTGGAGAATGTGGCACACACACACACTCCAGCCACTCAGAAACAGATGATTCCTCAGCCATCCACCAAGCTGAGCTGCTTAGCCCCAGGCCTGTATCTGGGCAGCTTGTGCAAGGCATAAGTCACAAGGCATTGCACAGTGGCTCAGTCCTGTGCAACTGGGGAGTTTATGGGAGGAATGGCCACACTTCCACTCCATTCTTCCTCCTAAATGAACTAAGCAGATAAATCACTAGCTCTCAAGGAGAAATGAAAGCAGAGACTACCCTTTACAGAGCCTACTTTGCCTCCCTACTCTGGAAGTAGGAGGGATGGGGGAACAGGTACCCCCTTCAGTACCATCAGGGATAGTGGAATTGCCTTTCTAGTTCTTGTAGGAAGCACAGTATCTACCTGCTTTTGCTTATTTGTGAATGCATCTTTACCCGTTACTCATTTATCTTCCCATCCACTGCCCATCTTGGCAGGCACAGAAGGCTTCCTCCATAGTCAAAGTCTCCGTGGTGAGTCTGGATGAAACCTAGCCATTTGCCCTGACTGCAGCTCTTTTACCTGGTCCGTTGCCTCCACAGATATAGCTGTGAGTTAGGATCTGCTCTCCCGGGAACACTCTTCCCTGTAAATTCTAGAGGGGTACCATGTCTGTTTAGTTTTTGACCTATGTGACCATCTTGAGACCCTAATCTGGTTGATGCTCGTTCTTATTCTAAATTCCCCTTACCTTTGTTATTCTGGGCTTCTCCACTCTTCTCTATTGTTTCCCTCGGTCAGTCTCTCTGTAGTTTCTTCTGGGCTCCTCACATTTTAGACTAAATGTCAGATAAGCTATGGAATTCTTTTCTCACCTCCTTTGCTTGTTTTTTCACTGCTTCCCCTTTCAACCACTGGCTTTCAACCTTACCTAGTAAGGATAGATCCCAAATGTCTATCTTCAGCTCAAAGCATTGTGTTCAGCTCTCTTGTTTGAGGTTTCCAATTTTATGTTTTCTTCTGTAGCATATCTAACTGGTAGTTTTAAATCTGAATGTTTTCAAGTGAAACAAATTATATTTTATGTTATAATTCTTTCCGATTTTTCATTTCCTTTCTTGGTTAAATTCATCAATATTCCATTTACTTCCTAAATAGAAAGTCTTGAAGACATCCTCAGCTATTTTTAGTGTCCTGAACAATGTTGGATAATAAAGAAACAGACACTGAGAAGGGGAGCCATGAGGATTAGGAGTTCAAAGTCATCCTCAGCTACATGTCAAGTTCAGTACTATATTAGGTTACACTTGTAATCAATCAACCAATAAATAAATTAATAAGAAAGGAAAGGAAGAGCAAAGAACACTGAGACAATGCTGAGTATTTTGCTTATGATAAGTTTATAGACATTAGTTTGAATTGATTTTAAAAACATAGAGTTATTTGTGACTATAGAACTAATTATGGATGAGTCATAGACTACCTGAATTAGTCAGGGTTCTCTAGAGTCACAGAACTTTTGGGATGTCTCTCTATATTAAGAGAATTTATTGTCTGTAGTAAGATTAAGAGAATCTTACAGTCTGTAGTCTAGCTAACCCAATGACGGGCAACTGTGAATTGGAAATCCAAGAATCTAGTAATTGCTCAGTGCCACCTGGCTAGTTGTTTCAGCTAGTCTTCTGTGTAAGCTGGAATCCTGAAAAAGTAGGTTCCAACAGATGTGCTGGCAAGTGCAAGCAGGTGAAGAGTGAGTCTTCCTTCTTCCAGTGTCCTTATGTAGGCTTCTAGCAGAAGGCATGGCCCAGATTAAAGGAGTTACCACCATCACTGGATCTGGAACTTGCTCCTGTCCCAGGCTGGCCTTGAACTCAGAGATCCATTTGCATAGACTACCTTGCCTTGGCTTGAGCTTTTTTCATGGCCACTAAGCCTCAAGATCCCAATGTCAAAATCCAGGTCAGAAGCCTGTGTCTTCCAGGCTTAAGATCTGGATCAAGGGTGTTTCCTGCATTTCTGGATTGTAGTTTATTCTAGATGTAGACAAACTGACAAAACAGGAATAGCCATCACACTACCCAAGAGAAGGTAATGATTAACTTTTTCTGGGCATGATACAAGGTAACTTATGAACTCAAATTTTAAAAACGATGTTTGAGTTTTTTTTAATTTTTATTTATTAATGATTTTATTTGTTTACATTTCAAATGTTATCCCCCTTCCCGGTCTCCCCTTTGTGAACCCTGCACCCCTCCCCTTTGCCTTTAATAGGGTGCTCCCCAACTCATCAATTCCCACCTCACCCCTCTAGCATCCCTCTCCTCTGGGGCATCAAGCCTCCATAGGACCAAGCACCTCACCTCCCATTGATGCCAGATGAGGCACTTCTCTGCTACATATGTTGTGGGAACCATGGACCCACCCATGTACACTATTTGGTTGGTGGTTTAGTCAGTCCCTGGGAGCTCTGAGGTGTCTGGTTAGTTGATAGTGTTGTTCTTCCTTTGGGATTCCAACCTCCTTCTGTTCCTTCAGTCCTTCCCCTAACTCTTTCATTGGGGGCCCTGAGCTCAGTCCAATGGTTGGCTGTCAGTATCTGCATCTGTTTTAGTCAGGTTCTGGCAGAACCTCTCAGAGGACAGCCATACCAGGCTCTGATCTGAAAGTACATCTTGGCAATCTGGGTTGTTTCAGCTTCTTATGTATTATATATTATAAATAAGGCTGCTGTGAGCATAGTGGAACATGTGTCCTTGTTATATGTTGAAGTATCATTTGGGTATATGCCCAGGAATGGTATAGCTGGGTCTTCAGATAGAACTATTCCCAATTTTTTTGAGGAATTATAGATTGATTTCCAGAGTGGTTGTACCAGCTTGCAATCCCATCAGAAATGAAGAAGTATTCTTCTTTCTCCACATCCTCATCAGCACCTGCTGTTCCCTGGGTTTTTTATCGGAGCCATTCTGATTGGTGTGAAGTGGAATCTCAGGGTCATTTTGATTTACATTTCCCTGATGGTGAAGAATATTGAACATTCCTTTAGGTGCTTCTCTGCCATTAGAGATTTCATAGGTTGAGAATTTTTTCTTTAGGTCTGTACCTCATTTTTAATTGGATTATTTGGTTTTCTGGAGTCTAATTTCTTGAGTTCTTTGTATATTTTGGCTATTAGCCCTCTAGCAGATGTAGGGTTGGTAAAGATCTTTTCCTAATCTGCTGGTTGCCGTTTTGTCCTATTGACAGTGTCCTTTGCCTACAGAAACTTTACAGTTTTGTGAGGTCCCATTTGTCTCTAGTTGTTTTTAGAGCCTGCACCATTGGTGTTCTCTTCAGGAAATTTTTCCCTGTGCAAATGTGTTCAAGGCTCTTTCCCACTTTCTCTTCTGTTAGATTCAGTGTATTTAGTTTTATGTGGAGATCCTTGATGCACTTGGACTTGAGCTTTGTACAAGGAAATAAAAATGGATCAACTTGCATTTTTCTACATGTAGACCTTTAGTTAGACCAGCACCATTTGTTGGAAATGCTGTCTTTTTTCCACTGTATGGTTTTGGCTTCTTTGTCAAAGATCAATTGTGTGGGTTCATTTCTAGGTCTTCAATTCTATTCCATTGATCTACCTGTCTGTCTCTGTACGGATTCCATGCACTTTTTATTACTATCGCTCTGTAGTATAGCTTGAGATCAGGATTGGTGATTCCCCAAATGGTTCTTTTACTGTTGAGAATGGTTTTTGCTGTACTGGGTTTTTTGTTATTCCAGATGAAGTTGAAAATTGCTCTTTCTATCTCAGTGAAGACTTAAGTTAGAATTTTAATGGAGATTGCATTGAATCTGTAGATTTTTATCTCTTTGATTTCCTTTTGTTGTCTAATTGTTCTAGCTAGAACACTAGTACTCTACTGAATAAATAGGAAGACAGTAGGCAGCCTTGTCTTGTCCCTGACTTTAGTGGGATTGCTTCAAGTTTGTTCCAATTTTATTTGATGTTGGCTGTTAGTTTTAAAAAAAATGTTTAGATATGTACCTTGAATTCCTGATCTTTCCAACTCTTTTAAAATGAAGATGTGTTGTATTTTGTCAAAGGCCTTTTCAGCATCTAATGATATGATCATGTGATTT
The DNA here is from genome assembly GCF_008632895.1 of Mastomys coucha. NCBI lineage: Eukaryota > Metazoa > Chordata > Mammalia > Rodentia > Muridae > Mastomys > Mastomys coucha. The sequence goes on from NW_022196915.1 coordinate 63,813,684, forward strand.
TTTTTCCTTTGAGCTTTTTTAATATAATGGATTAAGTTGATGGATTTCTGTATATTGAACCACCCCTGCATCCCTGGTATAAAGCCTACTTGATCATGGTGAATGATCCTTTTGATGTGTTCTTGGATTCAGTTTGTGAGAATTTTATTGAGTATTTTTGCATTGATATTCATAAGCGATATTAGTCTAAAGTTCTCTTTCTGTGTTGGGTCTTTGTGTGGTTTAGGAATCAGCATGACTGTAGCTTCATAAAATGAATTAGATAGTATTCCTTCTGTTGCTATTTTGTGGAATAGTTTGAAAAGTATTGGTATAAGTATTAGATCTTCTTTGAAGGTCTAATAGAATTCTGCGCTAAAACCATCTAGCCCTAGGCTTTTTTTTTTTTTTTTTTTTGGTTGGAAGAATTGTAATGACTGCCTCTATTTCCTTAGGGATTATAGAACTGTTTAGATAGTTTATCTGGTACTGATTTAACTTTGGTACCTGGTATTTAACTACAAAATCGTCCTTTTCATCTAGATTTTTTAGTTTTGTTGAATATAGGCTTTTGTAATAGGATCTGATGATTTTTTTGAATTTCCTCAGTTTCTGTTGTTATATCTCACTTTTCATTATTGATTTTGTTAATTTGAATGCTGTCTCTGTGTGTTGTGCTTTAGTTAATGTAGCTAAGGGTTAATCTATCTTGTTCATTTTCTCAAAGAACTAGCTCTTAGTTTTGTTGATTCTTTGTATAGTTCTCTTTGTGTCTAATTGGTTGATCTCAACTCTGAGTTTATTTCCTGACAACTACTCTTCTTGGGTATATTTGCTTCTTTTTGTTCTAGAGCTTTCAGATATGTTGTTAAGTGGCTAGTTTAGGATCTCTCCAATTTCTTTATGAAGGTACTCAGTGCTATGAATTTTTCTCTTAATATCTCTTTCATTGTGTGCCATAAATTTGGGTATGCTGTGCCTTCACTTTCATTAAATTTCAGAAAAAATCTTTAATTTCTTTCCTTATTTCTTCCCTGACCATGTTATCATTGGGTAGAGAGTTATTCAGTTTCCATATGTGGGAGTTCTCTTGTTTTTGTCATTATTGAAGACCAGCCTTAGTCTGTGGTGAGCTGATAGAACACATGGAATTATTTCAATCTTCTTGTATCTGTTGAGGCTTGTTTTGTGTCCAATTATATGGTCAGTTTTGGAGAAGGTACCATGAGGTCCTGAGAAGAGGGTATATTCTTTTGTTTTAGGGTGAAATGTTAGATATCTGTTAAATCCGTTTGGTTTATATCTTGTTAGTTTCACTGTGTCTCTGTTTAGTTTCTGTTTCCATGATCTCTCTATTGGTGAGAATGGAGTGTTGAAGTCTATCGCTATTATTGTGTGAGGATCAATGTGTGTTTTGAGCTTTAAGTAATGTCTCTTTTACAAATGTGGTTGCCCTTATATTTGGGCCATTGGTGTTCAGAATGAGAGTCCATCTTGGTGGATTTTTTCTTTCATGAATATAAAGTGTCCTTCCCCATCTATTTTGTAACTTTTGGTTGAAAGTCTATTTTATTGAATGTGAGAATGACTACTCCAGCGTGTTTCTTGGGACTCTTTGCTTCTAAAATTTTTTCTACCCTTTTAGTCCTGTCTTTGTCACTGATGTGTGTTTCTAGTATGCAATGAAATTCTGGGTCCTATTAATATATCCAGTCTATTAGTCTATGTCTTTTTATTGAGGAATTGGGTCCATTGATGTTGAGAGATATTAAAGACCAATGATTGTTGGTTCCTGTTATTTTTGTTGTTAATGGTGGTGTTATGTTTGTCTGTTTCTCTTCTTTTGGGTTTGTTGTGAGATAATTCTTTTTTTTTTTGTTTTTTGTTTTTTGTTTTTTGTTTTTTGTTTTTTCTTGGCTGTAGTTTCCCTCATTTTGTTGGAGTTTTCCTTCCATTATCCTCTGTAGGGCTGGATTAGTGGAAAGATAGTTTAAGTTTGTTTTCCTCATAGAATATCTTGGTTTTTCCATCTATGAAGACTGAGAGTTTTGCTGGGTACAGTAGCCTGGGCTGGCATTTGTGTTCTCTTAGGGTCTGTATGACATCAGCCCAAGATCTGGGATTAATATGCGTGCTCCACCACTGCCCGGCATTTCTTTGAAGGTCTTACAGAATTCTGCACTAAACTCATCTGGTCCTGGGCTTTTTTTGGTTGGGAGACGAATAATGACTCTTTCCATTTCTTTAGGGGATATGGGACTGTTTAGATCGTTTATCTGATCCTGATTTAACTTTGGTACCTGGTATCTGTCTAGAAAATTGTCTATTTCATTCAGATTTTCCAGTTTTGTTGAGTATAGGCTTTTGTAGTAGGATCTGATGATTTTTTTTTTTT
>NW_022196915.1:63816067-63818704 GCF_008632895.1 Mastomys coucha
TCCTCAGGTTCCATTGTTATATTTCCCTTTTCATTTCTGATTTTATTGATTTGGATACTGTCTCTGTGCCCTCTGGTTACTTTGGCTAAGGGTTTATCTATCTTGTTGATTTTCTCAAGAACCAGCTCCTGGTTTGGTTGATTCTTTGTATAATTCTTTTTGTTTTTACTTGATTGATTTCAGCCGTGAGTTTGATTATTTCCTGACTTCTACTCCTCTTGTGTCTATTTGCTTCTTCTTGTTCTAGAGCTTTCATTTTTGCGGTCAAACTGCTAGGGTATGCTTTCTCCAGTTTCTTTTTGGAGACACTCAGAGCTCTGACTTTTCCTCCTACCACTGCTTTCATTGTGCCGGATAATATTGTATATGTTGTAGTTTCATTTTCATTAAACTCTAAAAAGTCTTTAATTTCTTTATTTCTTCCTTGACCAGTTATCATTGAGTAGACTGTTTCCATGTGTATGTGGGCTTTATATTGTTTATGTTGCTATTGAGGACCAGCCTTAGTCTGTGGTGATCTGATAGGATGCATGGGATTATTTCAATGTTCTTGTATCTGTTGAGGCTTGTTTTGTGATTAATTATATAGTCAGTTTTGGAAAAGGTGCCATGAAGTGCTGAGAAGAACATATAGTCTTTTGTTTTAGTATAAAATGTTCTATAGATATCTGTTAAATCCATTTATTTCATAAGTTCTGTTAGTTTCTGTGTCTCTGTTTAGGTTCTGTTTCCATGATCTGTCTATTGCTGAGAGTGGGGTGTTGAAGTCTGCCACTATTATTGTGTGAGGTACAATGTATTCTTTGAGCTTTAGCAAAATTTCTTTTATGAATGTGGGTGCCCTTGCATTTGGACCATAGTTGTTCAGAATTGAGAGTTCATCTTGGTAGATTTTACCTTTGATGAGTATGAAGTGTCCCTCCTTATCTTTTTTGATAACTTTAGGTGGAAAGTCAATTTTATTCGATATTAGAATGGGTACTACTCCAGCTTGTTTCTTGGGACCATTTGCTTGGAAAATTGTTTTCCAGACTTTTACTCTAAGGTAGTGTCTGTCTTTGTCACTGAGGTGGGTTTCCTGTATGCAGCAAAATGTTGGGTCCTGTTTATATATCTAGTCTATTAGTTCATGTCTTTTTATTGGAGAATTGAGTCCATTGATGTTAAGAAATATTAAGGAAAATGATTGTTTCTTCCTGTTATTTTTGTTGTTAGAAGAGGAGTTATGTTTTTTGTGGCCATCTTATTTTTGGTTTATTAAAAGAAGATTATTTTCTTGCCATTTCTAGGGTGTTGTTTCCCTCCTTGTGTTGGAGTTTTCCTTTTATTATTCTTTGAAGGGCTGGATTTGTGGAAAGATATTGTGTGAATTTGGTTTTGTCATGAAATACCTTGGTTTCTCCATCTATGGTAATTGAGAGTTTTGCTGGGTATAGTAGCCTTGGCTGGCCTTTGTGTTCTCTTAGGGTCTGTATGACATCAGCCCAAGATCTTCTGGCATTCATAGTCTCTGGAGAGAAGTCTAGTGTAATTCTGATAGGCCTGCCTTTATATGTTACTTGACCTTTTTCCCTTACTGCTCTTAATATTCATTTTTTGTTTTGTGCTTTGGTGTTTTGATTATTATGTGATGGGAGGAATTTCTTTTCTGGTCCAGTCTATTTGGAGTTCTGTAGTCTTCTTGTATGTTTATGGGCATCTCTTTCTTTAGGTTGGGGAAGTTTTCTTCTATGATTTTGTTGAAGATATTTACTAGTCCTTAAAGTTGGGAATCTTCACTCTCTTCTATACCTACTATCCTTAGGTTTGGCCTTCTCATTGTGTCCTGGATTTCCTGGATGTTTTGGGTTAAGAGCTTTGTGCATTTTGCATTTTCTTTGACTGAAGTGTCAATGTTTTCTAAGTTATCTTCTGCTCCTAAGATTCTCTCTTCTATCTCTTGTATTTTGTTGGTGATGCTTGCATCAGTGGCTCCTGATCTCTATCTCCAGAGTTGTCTCCCTTTGTGATTTCTTTATTGCTTCTAGTTCAATTTTTTAGATTCTGGATAGTTTTGTTCAATTCCTTCACCTCTTTGGCTGTGTTTTCCTGTAATTCTTTAAGGGATTTTTGTGTTTCCTCTTTAAGTTCTTCTACCTGTTTCCACGTGTTCTCCTGTATTTTTTTTAAGGGAGTTATTTATGTCCTCCTTAAAGTCCTCTATCAGCTTCATGAGAGGTGATTTTAAATCCAAATCTTGTTTTTCCAGTGTGTTGGGGTATCAAGGACTTGCTGTTGTGGGAGAACTTGATTCTGATGAGGTCATGCAGCCTTGGTTTCTGTTGGTAAGGTTTTTGTGCTTACCTTTTACTATCTGGCTATCTCTGATGTTACTTAGTCTTGCTGTTTCTGGCGTGAGCTTTTTCCTCCTGTGGGTTTGTAAGCCTGTGTCAGCAGTCCTGGAAGACCAACTCTGCCCTGGCAGGACCCTTGCACAGAGGGCTTTGGAACAGCCCTCAAAGGATAACATTCTTCTAGTGATTTATTGATATAATTTTATACAACATTTAATTTTTTCTCTCAGTTATTTTAAAAAATACCTCGGTGTAACTCTAACTAAGCAAGTAAAAGATCTCTTTGACAAGAACTTCAAGTCTC
>NW_022196915.1:63820830-63830287 GCF_008632895.1 Mastomys coucha
TTTTTGTTTTTTGGAGGGGAAACTGGGAATGGAGAAATTCGCATATAAATAAAGAAATAAAAAAAATTCCCCCTTTTATTAAATAGAAATAGTTTCTTTCCCCAGACAATATACTCTGAATACTGTTTTTTCCCTTTCTATTCCTCCAAGTTCTCCCCTCCCTCCCTTTTTCTCCCCTCCCTTCCCTTCCCTTCTTCTCTGGATCCACTCCCTTTCTGTCTCTAATTAAAAAAAGAACAGGCTTCTAAGAGCCAACAACAAAACATAACAAAATAGAGGATAATAGGGCAAACTAAAAACAACTCCATCGAAGTTGGACAAATCAACAAAAGGAAAAGAACCCCAGGTGAAGGTACAAGAGTCAGAGACCCAGGTGTTCACACACTCGAGTCCTATAAAGATACTAAATTGAATGTAGGCTATTGTATCCATGCAGAGGACCTGGTACAGAGTTATGGAGGCCCCCCATGCTTTCTGCAGGAGTCTCTGTGAATTAATTAGCCTTGCTCAGTTGCTTTAGAGGGCCTTGCTCTCCTGGTGTCCTCCATCCCTTCTGCTCTTGAGCTCTTTCAGGCTTCTCTTCCATGGGTATCCCTAAAGTGAGGGATTTTTATAGGACATTTTTATATATGCTGGTTGGTGCACTTCCCTCAGGCACTTGCTGGGTTCCTGTCACTGTTGGCCCCTTGCTTCCCAGCCCTCCCCCAGGTATTCTCCTCCTGCTTTCCTCTCATGCAAATTGTTACTCCCTCTTTTCTTCTCTTCCTCCCTTTATATCCTTCCATAAACCTCCCTTTCTGCAGCAGAAAAATAAAGCCTATTCTCACATCCTTGTAAGTATTCAGCATCATAGATTTTCCATGTGTGATTGAGTTCAATATGTACTCATGTGAGTGCACACATGTACAATTTTTAATTTATGTTCGTTCTAGATATTCATCTTAGGTCTTCATATCTGGGGACAGCCCAATAGGTAAACTGAACTGTCTCCACAGCCCATGGTTTAGGTTTTCTTGATGTTAGCCATTCTGACTGAGGATATATAGAATCATAAAGTCCTGTTAATGCTTAGTGTGTGTGTGTGTGTGTGTGTGTGTGTGTGTGCAGGTCAGAATGCAACTTTTGATATTTGGTTCTCTCCTTCCACCATGTGTTATTAGGAATCAAATTAAAGTTGTAAAACTTGATAGCAAGGATTTTTACCTTGCTGGCCTTTAAAAATTTTTTTTTTGTTGTTCTTTTTGTGATTTGAAATAGGGTTTCTCTATGTAGTCCTAGCTGTCTTGGAACTCACTTTGTAGACCAGGTTGGCTTTGATTTTAGGTATTCCTCAGGGATTTGCCTGCCTCTGCTTCCTGAGTTCTGGAATTAAAGGCATGTGCCACCATGCCTAGACTTTTTTCAGTTTTTATTCTGTCAAAATACTTTCAGTAGGTATTTCTCTGATAGGTAGAAGCATTGAATACTTTAAAATATTTATTGGTCCCTTTTGCTTCTTTTGAGAAATGTATGTTCAGTTCACTACTACTCTATTTATTGACTGGAAGATTTGGATTTCTGTTTAATTTTCACAGTTCTTTATGTATCTTCTATACTAATCCAGGTCTGAGGAGTAGCTAGTAAAGATGGCTTCCATTCCATAGGGTATCTGTTCACTTCCTGACAATTTCCTTTGCTGTGTAGAAGCCTTTACATTCACATGATCCTATTGGTCCATTCTTGATGACATTTCCCTTGTTACTGGAACCCTTTCCATAAAGATCTCTCCTGTGCTTCTATGTCGATATATCATACTCTAATATTTCCAGCTTCCCCTGTTCTGTACACGGCCTTTGATCCACTCAGAGCTGAGCTTCTTACAAGGTGAGAGGTACAGATCTGGCTTCATCCTTCCAATGTAGATCCAGTCTCCCAAGAAATATTTGTTGAAAAGGATGATCCTTTACCAACGTATATGTTTGACACTGATGCCAAATGAGGTGGGTGTAGCTGTGTAGTTTATTCCTGCATCCTCCATTTACATATTTGGTTGGCCTTTGTATCTCTTTCTGGGTCAGCACCATGGAGCCTTTGTTATCTGACTCTGTTCTATTATTTGAATGAATATTGTGACGCCTCCAAGAACATTTTGCCTGCTTAGTATTAGATTTAATTAAGTATCCTAGTTTTTGTGTTTCCATATAGATTTTAGGATTTGTTTTTCTAGTACTATAAAGTGGAATATTTGTGTATTGAGTATATAAGGCAATTTTGTTAATGTCTACCTTTCCACACTGTTGAGCCTGCCATCTCTCCATCCTCTGCAGTTGCTTTCTTCAGTGTCCAAGTCTATGTTGTAGAGGTCCCCTCCCTCTTTGTTTAGGCATCTTCATGAGCATTTGGCTTTCCTTTCTGGAGGCACAGTAAACCAGGATGCTTTTCCTACCTTCTCTTGTGGCAAACTCATTGGTATATAGAAAATGCTGATTTTTGTGTGTTGATCTGGCATCTTGTCCCTCACTGAACGCTTTAGATTTAGTTTCCCTGTGGGATGTGTAGAGTACTGTAAGTATAAGATCATGTCATCTTCTGCGTGACCTCTTCCCTTTCTCCTTGGAGCCCAGTGATTTCTTCCTCTTACTGCTCTAGGATGTCAAGCGCATGTTGAAGGATGGGAATATATTCTCATTCCCGATTTCAATAGAAATGCTTGATTTCCCTCCCTCTAGTAATCACTAGAATGATTACTGTATTTATTTTAAATGTGGCTCTCACTGTGTTCTGATATATTGTTGATGTTCAGATATATAGAAAACACTAAACTAGTGTTTTCTGAACTGTACCTGGACTATCATCAAATGTCTTTTCTGCTTCTACTGAGACGCTTGTGTGTGATTCTGTCTTTAAGTCTGTTTATACGGTTTATTAGATTTATTAGCTCCAAGAGGGGGAAACCAAACTCATGTCCCTGAGATGAAACCCTGAGATGGTTATGATGTAGCATATCTGTGATGTAGTCTTAACGTCAGTTTGCAAGTATTTCATTGAGAATTTTTATGTTCATGGTCATCAGAGAAATTCCTCTGGCTTTTTTCCTGTTATGTCTTTATCAGGCTTGGGGCTATAGTTTAATATTTACTTTGCAGAATGAATTTGGTAGTGTTCCTTGCTGTAGTATTTTCCAAAACAGTTAAAGAAGCCTTAGTTCTTCCTTCACAGTTTAGTGTGATCTCTCAGTCAAGCTCATCCTGGACGTTCTGTGTGGGGAGACTGTTAAACTACTGCTGCATTTTCATTGCTTGTTCTTAACGGTCTGCTTAAGTTGTTTATAATTTCTTGATCTTATTTCATAGGTTATATTTATTTAGGAATTTATCTAACTCTTCCAGATTTTTCAGCTTTGGGGAATATAAGATTTCAAAGAATTGCCCAATGAATCTTTGGATTTCATTAAAAGTCTGTTGGAGCAACCCCCATGTCATATGTAATTTTATTACTGTGTGTCTTTACTCTTGTTTGGTTAGCTTTACTAGGGATTCGTGAGCCTAGTTTATCTTTTCAGAAGGCCAACTCTCTATTTGTCTGAATCTCTGCATTGTTCTTTTAGTCTCTATTTTATTAATTTCTGCCTAAGTCTATTACTGATTGCACCTCCTACATTTGGGCTTGGCTTCTTTTCTAGAACCTTAAATTGCATTATTATATTTTTTATTCAACATCTCTCTGATTTTTTTTTAAATGAAAGCACTCATAGCTATGAGCTATCCACTTAGAACTACCTTAGCTGTGTGAGAGGTTGGTATCATTTTTATTTAGTTTTAGGCATTCAAATTTTTTTCCTCTCTCATTTATTTAATGATCCTGTGTCTGCGGTTGGGCATGGTGGCAAAGGCCTTTAATTCTAACACTTGAGAGGGAGAGGCACATGAATCTCTCTGGGTTTGAGGTCAGCCTGGTTTATGTAGTTCCAGGACAGCCAGGACTATATAGTAAGATCTTGTTTGAAAAAAACAAAAAAACAAAAACAAAAAACAAAAAATGAAAGAGGTGGTACATTGTTCTACTACAGGTATTATGTTGTTGTTGTTGCTGCTACTTTTCTTGCAGATAAGAAAGGGATTGCTTTTCTCATTTTAAAAATATTTTTTAATGCTTTTTTTTTTGTGCCCGAGAATATGATCAGTTTTAGAGAGTAGATACTGAGAACAATGTACCCCCTTTGTTGGACGGAATATTCTGCAAATATGTGATGAATCCAGCTGACCTTTGTTATAACTTAGCTTTCAATAATTTTTAAGCAGTAATTTTCCTGGATATAATAGTCTTTGTTGACAGGGCTTAACATATATCATCCCATGCTTTCCTGGCTCTTAGGGTTGCTGATGAGAGATCTTGTTATTGCAATGAATTTCTCTTGCAGATGAGTTGGTGTGTTTTTCCCTTTTAGTTTTGAGCTTTCTTTCTTTCTTTCTTTCTTTCTTTCTTTCTTTCTTTCTTTCTTTCTTCCTTCCTTCCTTCCTTCCTTTCTTTCTTTCTTTCTTTCTTTCTTTCTTTCTTTCTTTCTTTCTTTCTATTTATCTTTCTTTTTTGGTTCTAAGTTTGTTTGTTGGATTTTTTTAAAATGTTTTTTCTATGATAGGTCATAGGGAGGGTCTTCTCTAGTCATTTCTATTTAGATGCCCGTTTTTCTGTGTTTGGGAAATTTTCCCATTCAATGAATTTCCTGCCTTTAGACTTTATCTCAGCTCCTTTTTCTCTGTGCTATCGGTGGTTTTTATGTATTCAAAAGAGGTCCTAATTAGATCAAAGAAGTATGGATCTAGAAAGGGCCAGCATGGGCTAACAGTGTGTACAGAAGGAATGTTTGAACTGCAGAATGGCTTAGTAAGGGGGAAGGTGGATGTGGAGGGGAACCTTTTAAGAGGCTATTGAAGTAATTTAGATGTAAGTGATGAATGGATTATAAAGGAAAACACTCATGTTTAAGGACTTGGAGCTCATCGGTGTCCATTAACTGTTTCTTAAAGCTTCGTTTTACCTCATAACACCATTCACTCAGTGGCTTTTTGAGATATAAATGTTTACTGTCTACACACGCTATAAGCACAGAGGATCTGACAGACTTATACCTGTGGGTAATGGATGTCATAACAATCATCACTTTGTACTGTCTTCCTGCCCAGCCTTGTCATTCTCCAGTCAGACCTCTGGGCAGCCAGCACTAACAGATACAACTTGGCTTTTGAATGAAGTGTGTCTAGTCTCATCAGTGGGATGAGTTTTCAAAGTCCCATGATTGTGGACATGAAAATAACAATGATAATAATAGTCACAAACTTACAGTTCAGTCCAGCAGCTTGACTGACAGCATATGGAGAAACATAGGCCCCGGCCCCAGCCAGGGACAGGTGTGGAGTTAGTGTCTGTGGCAGGGACACACAGTTTCACAAGCTTGCCTCTTACTTGTGCATTTTGTCTTTCTTAACTTATAATTGCTTTGACTACTAGAAGTTCAAGGGGAGTTGGCCCATCTAAGGAAAATGTTTCTGTGTGGAGGTCGTCAGACAGGCACACTGGTTTGGTTGAAGTCCGACTTTCTCCCATCTGGTGACTGGAGTGATTGGTCCCTACCTTCTTGTGGGAACTGTCTGACGTGGTTGCTGATTAACCTCCTTAGCACAGCTAGAATTTTCAGGCAGGTTTAGTGTGTTCTTAATGGATGCCATTCTCCATAGATAGTATATGTATCCTGGGCTTGTGTGTCCTCCAGAACGTGCAATGTATACGAGGCTAAGAGAAAATGGCTTTTGAATTAGCTTTTCAAGGCAAAACATTTATCTGACAGCTTTTACCAAAATATGTGGCTATAGTTATATGTCATCCTATCTAAGTCAACTTTATAAATAAGAGTGCCACTTGTCAAAGAAGTGAGAAAGGAGTGTTATTCTACCACAAAGGGAGATTCATTGCCTAGGGATTTTTCATATTATGTTTTTCAAGTACAATAGATCAAACTTTTTTATAGCAGGAGAACATTTCTGTGTGTGTGTGTGTGTGTGTGTGTGTGTGTGTTTTAAGAAGCCCAAAGTAAACATGTTTAGATGTCAGGATGCTTTAAAACCTAAATAGGCTGTATTCTCATTAGAGATCAGCCTGGCTAGAATTCATAAATTGAAATATTCTGCCATAAAGTTTATTGTAAACAAGAATCCCAGAAAAGGCATGTGTGCTATTCCATAAATCTCAAGCTTTGGGTTTTACACGCAAAGATGCAGGAAGTTACATAATCCAAGCCTGATGTGTGGTATCATGATTTACAAATCTACTTTTTAATGTTTCTTCTCGTTGTGGACTCTGGGGAGGAGGCGTACAGATTGAACCCTGACCCCTTCCTCGGGAGCAGACTTGTTGGTCCTTAAGTTCTGCGTCTTTAAATTCTGATCATTCATGGCTCTCATGCTCCTTCTTTTTATAAAATTAATTAATTATTAGGGCACAGCTAGACAGAGGTAAAATGATCTTTGAGAGTTACATTAATCATTTCAAGTAATTAAAAAATTTTAACAAAGCGCTTTAGGCAAGCAGTTTATTAGATACAATTCTGTTCATTTTAAAACATTAAATATTTAAAAGTACGCTAGAGTGCTAGATAAAAGAGAGAATGATAGAACTCGTTGGGCCGAAGATCACATTTTTTTTAAAACAAAATAAGATTTTACAAAAGGATCGTTGGGCTGGGGAGATGGCTCTCTATGCTGTGCAAGCCTGAGGAGATGTCTGAGAGTCCCCACAACACACATAGAGCTGGGTGAGATGCTCGCCTCTGTAACCCTGCGGGGATAAGGCTGCAGGGGAGCTGGATTCAGGAAAATCCTCATCATCTTAAGGGTCAGCTAGTCTTTGAGTATGCAGTGAGCATCAACCAAGAGACCCTGTTTTAGGAAGATGAAAGGTGAGGACCAAGATACACTGCCCACTGTTTTCCGCAGAAGCACCCCAGCATACCCACACCTACATATAGATATATACAACACACAGACACACACAGAAACAGACTTATACACACACACACATACACACGCACGCGCGCACACACACACACACACACACACACACACACACACACACACACATGAATTTAAAAAGTGAGTGCTGGAGCTGTCCTCTCAGTGGCACAGCACTTGACAAGCAAGTACAAGGTGCTTAATTTAGTCCCTGGAATTGGGAAAGCAAACCCAACAGAACCCTGGTGGGGAGGAAGCTCTCAGTGCCGACTGTCTATAACACACGTCATTCAGTAGCAATTCTAAGGGCACCAGGGATGCTTAGATTCCTTATGACTAATGTTCGCTTGCTTGCTTTCACTCCTGGCCTCCACGCACTGGAGTAGCAGGAACACACACTTGTGCTTTCCCCCCTTAATCCACTGTTGTGCATTTTAAAAATTTTCTTGGAAAACCCAATCCACAATAGGCGTGCAGTACTTTGTTCAGATTATGAATAAAAAAGTTAATATCTTGGATAGAAAGACACCTTTGCTTGGCTCTGTCTGCTTCTGGAGGAGGATGTTGTCCTGCTCAGTCTTGTTTTAGATCGTCTCGACGATTCTCGATGATTCTCAACGCGGTCACTGGAACTAAAACAGGTAGGGTTTAGTCACAGGAATTCCAAATAACCTAACTCCAAAAATAATAATGACCCACCCTTTCATTTTACAGGGGTTTATATTTTGCAAATCCTTCTGTATAAACATGAACATTGACGCTCACCCCATGTAAACAGTAGGCACATTTCAGCAAACTACGGAACTGCTTAAAGATCTAGTCGTGTCAGCATTCCACCCTGATAATGGCAGGCCTGAGAGAAGTTAACTTGTTGAAGAGGGGGGGAGTTTCTTTTGGATCACAGTTGTGGAGATTTTTATGTCTTGACTTGTTGCATGTGTTATTTGGGACCTTTGGTGGGGCAGAACATCTGGCAGAAGTGTAAGATATGACAGTCTCACATCTGGAGCCAGGGAAACAAACAAACAAACAAGCATGAGGAGCTAGTCCCCAGGGACCAACACCCTCCCGTAGGGACCGGTTTCTCTATCCTGGAGGCCTGGAGGCTACAGTCTGCCCACTCAAGCCAGCCTGGGGCAGGGGTTTTCTTAGTACCGCTTCAGCTGCCAGGATTTTTTTTTCCAGTTACATTCCAACAGAAGACAGACATGATATTGACATTGAGAATAATAATTTGTATATTCTAAAGCCATAAAAATAAAATATGGTTTACCCTCAATAAATTGCTTTTGATTTAGATCTTTCTTGAAGATCAAGTAGAATAAAATCCATGGGATAAAATAACTTCACAATTCCCATACCTCTTGGCTGGTGGTTTCTTTAAGAAACTGCTGTGCTTGAAATCTTGAAAATATTCAATTTGTAAAAAGTAGAATTTTCTTCCTTTTGACTGGAACAACCAACTTTTTTTGAGAAAGCAGTGCGGTGGTTTGGAGAGCGGGCTCAGTGATGGCCGCTCTTGCAGAGAACCCAAATTCATCCCTCAGCATCCAAGTTCCAGGTGTGTCCGTGCTCTCTTCTGCCTTCTGTAGGCAACTGTACTCACATTCTCACATACACAATAAAAATGAAAATAAAATCTTTTTCTTTAAAAAAAAAGAGAGAGAGAAAGCAGTATGACCTCATAGGAAAGTTGACTTTATTACTTTTAAAAAGTTTTTAGAAATCTGTTGTCAAATACCAACTGGCATATTAATTCATGGTAATAAATAACAAATGAAGAAGGCATGTAAATGCTGACATCCCTGAAGCAACTCATTTACATTTCATTTGTATTAAAAAGTCTAACTTTAGCAGCAAAAATGTGTGGCTGAAACTCAAGAAAGCAGACAGTTCTTAAATGTCATAATCCCAGTGACCACCAGTCATAAGTCTTAACTTACTACTGTAATATTCCTGGTAGTTACAAACATTTAAAAACAAGAAACAAGACAACCACTGAAACAGAAACAAATATAGTAAAGGGTGAGTGTCACTTTCTGTCCACCAGTGATTTTATTTTCAGAGAGACCGTCAGGTCAGGGCCCTTACTCATGTTTGAATCTCAATCCTGAAAGGCAGGTAGGTGCTGTTCCAACCACACATTGCCTTGGTTCCTCCCCCTTCTTCCCACCCCTCACTCCCATCCTGTTTCAATGGAAGCTCACTCTTTGATTTGCTTTTGTCCCACTCTGCCAACCTGGAAATTCAAACAAGATAAGGAAACCAAAAGCAGATCTTTTTTGTCTCCCTTTAGCAGTAAATTCCACTGACGAGGTTGAGGGTGGACATTTCTGGGGCCCAGTTCCCTGAGTGTTATCCTTGTTGATGCTAAAGCTAGGAGCCCCTAGTGACTCTCTCTTTATAGAATACTTTCACTTTCTGTTCAGTGAGGACTGGAATAGCTAGAGAGAGAGAAAGAGAGAGAGAGAGGG
>NW_022196915.1:63830487-63902022 GCF_008632895.1 Mastomys coucha
GGGAGGGGAGGGGAGGGGAGGGGAGAGAGAGAGAGATCTCCAGGCTATAGAGCCAGGAGCAGGGGACTGGCCAAGCTTCTCTTAGCACATACCAAGAAGGGCTCACAATTAAAACTGGAGTGTTTTCAGTCAGGAGTGAATTTACCTTCACTTGCTCTGCTCCAGCTTGGCTGACCTCCTCTGTTCCTTGTCCAGCCTCAGCCTTCTGCTCTTGTGTGTTTCTCTGCTGGGTGATCTCATCTAAGCCACCAGTCTAGCTTTTGACTTCCTCAGAGAACTGCCTGACCCTAGGACAATGACCTCTCCTGTCTTCTTGCTGGCACCCACTGAAGCAATCTTAGTCACCCACACAGAGTTCTAGGCTGTACCCCAGTCTCTTCCCCTAAGCCTCTTGGCCAATGCTGAAGTGAAAGCTCTGGGAGAATGGAGAGAGTGGAGATTTTGTTCTGCACTCACCTGTTGCCCCCTCACCGCAGAGCCTCTGGTAGCATCATAGGATGCCTGTGCGAAGCACTGCATCTATAGCAGCATCAGGACCACACTCATTCCTGGTGGGATGAGGGTCTGCAGTGAGCAGCCTGCAGGGTTCTCCATCCTCTGTAGGACTGTTCCTGTGAGACAGGCTTTTCAAACATTCCATGGATACACTTCATGGAGCAGCATTCCTTTATGAGTTCGGGATTAGCTGTTCTGAGAGCAGCAGCTGATTTCATTTCCTCCCTGAGAGGCAAGAAAAGCACTGTCTTATTTCAAGGAGCAGAGAGCCTCTGAGGTTAACTTCTTGGCCACATACACTTGTAAGGACAGCTCCTTCTGTCCTGAGGTACTCAGGGAAGCTTAGAGCTCACAGTGTTTCTGTTGGCATTCTTCTCTCTTTAAGGGCACACCCATGCCAATCTTTGCTTACTTAAAGCCTCTTATTCCTACCTTGTCAACTCCCTCCTGTGTCTCTTGTCTGCTTCTTCAGGGCCCTTTTCCATGGCCTGTAGTACATCCGTGTCTGCCATAAGGCCTGTTGGACAACATCCCATTCTAATCCATGTTGTTGTCCGTATCTGTGATTATTAAGCTGACGTTTGTATCTGTGATTATCATGCTGATGGACTACATTTATTTGAAGCTCATATGTGCCTCTCAGGGGTTTCTCTCTACATAACTTTATCACCTACCACGCTGCTGCTTTGAGTTCTCTGTCACCTGGGCCTATCACCATCCTGTGGCTGAAGACCGTGAGGCCACAGGGGAAGCACTTACCAGGGAGACAGTTGGAATCTGAAACTTGCAGCCTTTCTGTAAGACCAGCTATACAACTCACCTGCCCTCAGGCCCGGAGCAGGAGAGCTCCTTGCTACCTGGGCTGGTTCCCTGGCCTTCTTTGCATGCTAATGGCTGGTATGATGAGGGTGCTGCACAGAGCAGAGCCAGTAAGTGATAGTGCTAGTAAACTGAACCCTAAAATAGAAGGCCTGGCTAATTCCTTGTGAAGATACAAAGGTAACCCTAGGGTCTTGCTGGATGGACTCTTTTACAATAAAACAGTAATTGCGAGAGCTGCCCTTGGGTCACACACTTGGAAGGGAAGCAAGGAAATAAATAAGAACAAGATAGGGCTTGGTAACTTTTGAGGGACTTACAGATAGACACACTGCAACAAGTGGGGATGGGGGGGTCACTCTACAGAGGGTGCTGCGACTCTATAAAAAGTAAGAGACATTCACTACTGAGTTCTGCTGGCCATGTTACATAAGACACACATAATCCCTGGTCAGAGCACATCGTGACTGGGTTCAGGCTAATATGTTCTACAGGAACTGATGCATTCTTTAAATTGCCTGTAAGCGGCTCACAAAGTAGCTCAGTAGGCAAGCAAGCATGAAGACCTGGGTTTCCATCCACATAAAAAAGCTGCATGTGGTCATGTTTCCCTTGGAAGCCTAGCACAGTAGGAGGCAGAAGCAGGGACTCTGCAGCTTGCTGGTCACCACCAGCCTGGCTCCATTTATGATAAGAAACCCTGTCTCACATGAATGAATAGATGTCAGAAATCTTCCTCTTGCCTCAGCTTATATTCATGTGTGCACACCCATATGCCTGCATGGTCACATGTACATGTGTGCACCTATACCACACACATGCCTTGAACACAAACATGCATTCACACAAATAAAATACCTCTCATTCTAGATGACTGTCTCCACTCCCAACCAAAACAAGCTTTAGCCAGGTGGAAATTAAGAAAAATACTTTGGGGCTAGCGAGATGGCTCAGCGGGTAAGAGCACTGACTGCTCTTCCAAAGGTCCTGAGTTCGGATCCCAGCAACCACATGGTGGCTCACAACCATCCATATTGAGATCTGACGTCCTCTTCTGGTGTGTCTGAAGACAGCTATAGTGAATTATGACAGAGCGAGCGGGGGGGGGGCAGAGCAAGCTCACGGCTATCTGTACAGTTTCAGTGTACTCATACACATAAAATAAATAAATAAATCATTAAAAAAAAAAGAAAAAAAAAAGAAAAATACTTTGTAGTACCTGAAACAGATGATGGCTAGATTTCTTTGAAAGGAGTCTTAGATGTATCAACTGACAAGATCCATCAGCCCAACAGGAGAAAACAAGAGTATTAATGCATAATTCAAAGGAAAGCTACTTTTTGATAAGCATTGCCTTATTAATAATGTTTAAAAAAAGATTGCAATTTAAAAGGCAGCCTTTTCAGTTGTCATCTGATGACAGTTTAAACTATTGGTGTAATCTCAGTGATTAAGAGCCTCCTGCTGTTCTTGTGGAGAACCCAGATTCCATTGCCAGCACCCAGATGGCTCACAACCATATGTAACTTCCATTCACATAGATACAGCGCCCTCTTCTGGCCTCCAGTGGCAATGCACTCATGTTATAGTTGCATATACACTCGATATACAGTTGTACACATATTTTTGATACCAGTTAAAAATAATCTGCCACAATTTTGGAAGGAATGCATATTGGGAAAATGAATGCACTTTAGTTGCATTTATCCTAACACTAGAGCTGTAACTGTGCTAAAGCATTTTGCATGTGTTTTGTAATAGTCAAGACTTGGAAGAAATATCAAAGTGTACCAGTAGGAATACAGATGATAATAGTGTATCTTTTCAGCATGACATGGTGTAGCATTGTATTAGTGAGACTTTCCCTGCTATGATACATTTTTTTTAAGAAATAATTTAAAAGGAAGAATGATTTATTTTGACTCAAGTTTTTGGATGTTTTAGTCTGTGGTTGTCTGAACCCATCCCTGTGGGGCCTGTGATAAGGCAGTTCATCATGGTGGAGCATGGAGCAAGTGATGGAGAAGCAGACATCTCATGGCATTTGGGAGGCAGAAAGAAGAGAAAAGACAGGGATCAAGATGTAGCTTTTCAGGGTATGCCCCCTAGTGACCTGTTTCCTCACCTCCTACTTTACTCTGCCCTAATGATGCCATCATCTGAATCCGTGGTTCCAGGGATCCATTAATTAAATCACAGCCATCGGCATGCTGACACTCCCCTCAGGTCCATCATCTGTGATCCAAGCCTTCAAGTCAAGAGTCTATCGGAGGTGTTTCATATTTAAACTCAACAGCCAGCCGCTAAGCAAAACAAGCTAGTCTGTGCCCGTAGTAAAGAGCAATGGTGCAGACATATTCTACGTAGTGTAAGCACACTTAAGTGGAATAAGAAATGCTTCCGAAGAGCTTAAACAGGTACAAGCAGATAGGCACACTCCCAAGTATACATTTATGTATGTTTGTATGCACATGACTGAACCTGCATGTTTACATGCATATGGCTGAACATAATATTGTTTATGTTGAATCTTTGGAAGGTGGAGCTGGTGGAAATGAAACTTCTTGGCAGGTTTTATTTTTTTTTTAATTAGTTAAAATTTCTGGTTCTGTCATGTAGTACTTCTAAGAAAAGCCCTAGGGCATGCTTGACACTCTTACTGTGGACACTTTATGCTAGTGTTTCTTAAAAGCTAGTTAGCAATTATCCTGTCCCTACTCGTAGGATGTTATGATTTCTATTGGATATCAAACTTCTTGGTTAAAGCCTGGATCCAAGCTGTGTTTTGCTAGGCTCGTATTCACTGGATGGTCCCTCCCATGTTGCTCTGCTGGGTAGGTAGGTGTGGTTCCTTCTCTACTGTTCTGTCCCCCCCGCCTCCTCCGTGCCAACTCATGTGAGGCTGTGGTGTCAACCCACATGTTCTCTATAGTTAGGATCCATGCAGTGTTGTCCATGGTTTAGTTACATGGGGTTGGGGTAGTTCGCATGTTAGTTACATGGGGTTGGGGTAGTTCGCATGCCCCTGGCAAGCAGCAGCAGCAGCATGTTTTAAGTGAGTGCTCATTTCCATGAGATCCATCCACTGAGTTTGGTTGGCCTGTAAATTGCCTACTGTCATCCCTGCCCTGCATAACGTAAAGCTGTGTGTAGAATACTAGGTTCAAGTCCTGTTTGTAATGAGCCAAAGTTAGAAAACAAAACAAGACAAAACAAAACAAAACCCTACCAGAAGAGACCTAGCACTGAAAATCAGTGGGGGTGGGGGGAGGGGACTAGGGGGGACTTCAATAAGAGTGCTTGTGTTTGGAGGGGCTATTTTGTGACCCATGTCCTTTGCACACTGGAGGGGTCAGCAGGCCAGAGGGCATGTCTCATTGAGAACCACTGACTGTGCCCTTGTTCTAGCAGGCTCTGGCCAGCACACTAGATGTGAGTGAGTTCCAGCCTTAGCTCAGAGGGAAGTGCAATGCGCTGGCAAAAGCCCCTGGTATCAGATTTTTACCCCTTGTGTGGCACCCTTTGGTTCTAGAAGCCAAGTGGTTTAGAGGGATAAGGGCATAAGTCAGAGGGTGAAAGAAGGAATAGTGTTCTCATGTGCGGAGAGGATGTAAGTGGTTAAAAAAAAAAGGAAAAAACCTTTTATCAAAAGAAATGTCAGTCCTAAAGACCCTGTTGGCTGGCTACTGAAAAGAAGTCTGCTAGCTATAGGAGCTTTCATATAAAAGTATATCACTCATTAATCACTGTATCTTTTGTTTGGCTTCCTATCTAAATTATGCGGCCATCATTACTTTAATGCTCATATAAACGTGGGTGCGGAGAGAATATAATGAATGGTCCCGCTCATGTCAGATGAAAAGTTAGAAGTGCCTCCCTATCACAGAGGCAGCAGTAAGTCGAGGGAAGTCTGCAGAAGTAGCTAGGGCAAGTGGGTGGCTGATTCATCGTGGTCTGGCAGGAAAGCAGTGAGCCGTCCCTGACACCAGCACAAGCCTTGATCCATTCCAGAAACATCCTGGCTCCCTCCGAGCACAGGGCTGAGATGCTGGTCCAGCCTTGCCATGCCTCAAGGAAGCGAGCAGCCTGCTAATCGTTTTCAAATTAACTGCTGCACGAACAAGGACACCCAGAGGAATAGTGAAACTGAAGAGTTCCTCTTGCTGGTCAAACGTTATCATCAGTCCATTAGTCGGTGGTCTTTGTGCTAAAAGTTTCACAGTTTTCAGAAAGGCACTTATGCAGGACGATGTCAGAGCAAACTTCATACTGAGCCGATCACCTGGCAGAAGATATTTTGTAGGCTCTTTGAGTGCTCTTCTGGGCAGTTCAGTTCCAGGCTGGTTTCCCAGCACCCAGAATGGCCCAAGCAGCATGGCACACATGCAGTTCTCACAGGGGTGGGGGTGTCTCCTCCCAGCACCTCCAGCTTAACTTCTCCTGATATACTGCAGTGGGGTACCTGACCTCAATTGTCCTGAACTGTATAATGAGGGAGATAGAGAGAATGTCGATGAGATGAATGCCAGGGCTGACTAGTTTACGTCTGTCGCCATGGATTCTTCTCGCCATTCTTGATTTCCCACCTCTAGCCGCAAAACAAGACTTGGGCTTTCAGCCTTGTCCTTAAGGCTGCCAAAGCCAGCAGGTGCTTGGCTGTGAAGTGACTTGGGATGCAGCCATTCCCAGTGATGGATGAGGCAGGCTGGGTGCTGCACCTGAAAAGGAGCAAGGATCCCTTCTTCTCTACGGTGTCTCCTCCCACGCAAGAGAGCTTGTCTACATAGTCATCCCTGCTCTTGCTAGGGAGTTCTCGTCCCAAAATAACCATCCCGCTGGAATCCCTTCCCTGAAGGTGTGACTTGCTTCTTGCTCTTCTGAAGGCCTCTTCCCATGATAAGCAGGCATCTTGTGAGCCGCAGACTCATTTAGGGAAGCACCCACTCCCACCCCAAATCTTCTCTTGGTCACAAGTGAAATCTCATTTGACTCCACTGCCTGTTCAGGGGCGTGGAGCTGGGATAAGCATTCATATGACTCTCTGTGTTGCTTCCATCCTAAAAAAGAGGTTTGAGGCTTGAGGCTCAGAAGGTCCTGCCACTGTCCTGGCTGTCGGAGAGGATCCACCCCTCATCTGTGTTGTCAGTTCTCTCTTATTTGGGCTATGTGCTTCCAACAAGCTTCTTGTACTGATTGGAGTATATGTCCCTTTCTCCCCTTAGCTCCTCAAATCCCAAGCAGCCAGTTTTCTAACCACCTCCCTCCTGTGAGTCCTTCCCAGACAGTCTAGTAATAGAGATGTCTTTTGGAATTCTACCATGCCCTCCCCCATTGACACATCAGCATAGGTGGCCGTTCTGTTCATCACCCTTTCTATCACAAGCCAGATCTTCAGCTCATTAACTTTTGAGGTGTGTTTGCCTTTCTTAAAATTGTCGGGCTTTTCTGATGTTAGACACTTCTGGACACTTTTAAAAACATATAATTATCATCAAGCTTGCCTAATATTTAAGTGCTTGAAAATATTTGTTCAACTAAAAAAAAAAGCCTTAATTAATCACAAATGAACACTGCAAGTTGTTAGGAAGCTGCAAGTCTTTTAAACGCACCTTAGGACCAGAGCTCTTACTTCCCAAGCTGAGGGAGAGCCACAGTAAATTGAACTCCCAAGAAAAACTATTCCAATTAAGCACTGCAAGTACAAAGCAAAAGGGAGTCAAAATATTGTGTGTCTGCCCCATGCTGTCTCAGTAACTAAGGATGTACAACACCCCAAGGGATTGGCTGATTTGTATGGTAACACTCTGCCAAATGGTAATTTGGTTTTTACTCCATGTAAGAAAAGACAAATAGAAAATCAGAACGGCAAGTCCAGAAATTTGTTTTAATTGTTAGCATCTTTTCCTGGGACCATCAGAGAGTATGGGAATGATCAAAAGGTTAGAGAGATTTATTGTTGTTCACCTCTCCTGATGCAGGGAGAACTCAAGTCGGGACACTTGGTGCCATACAGTGAGTCTCCACCGCTGCCAAAGTGCTTTTCGTCTTAGGAAATGGTGTACCCAGAGGGCAATAATTTAAGAAACATAAGTGGAGGGGGGTAGAAAGATTGAGAACTATTAGTTGGCTGAGGAAGCCAGTTGTGACTCCAAGCCATCCTCTGCTTTGCTTTCCAGGCTCTGTGCTATCTCCAGAAAGCAGTCTGTCATCCAGAGCTGCAGTGGAGCAGATTCATGCATATTTACCAGTTGCAAATTAGGAAGTACAGCCCTGAGGAGGGCTGCACTCTTTGTCTTTCTGCTTTCCTTCCCTCACTGATGATGCACTGCACTTTATACACCCGGGACTCAGAGACTGCTCCAGGAACTTGTCATATTCTGTGTATACCAATAAGGTTTTTGTCATTGAAATGGAGTTTTATTCTCCAATTTAGAAACTCGTAGGGGAGGCAGACTGGGGTTTCCCTCCATCCTGTGTCAAGGGTTTGATGCAATGATTTATTAAGGTACTAGTGGAGATATTGATCCCGCTAATAGCTTCTGCCTGGCCTCCCAATGTTTTACATTTTCCTCGTCTAAAAGACCATATTCCCTTTCTCCTCATCTGATTGACCATAAATGCTTTGGCCTTTTCCTCAGTAATTATCTCACTCACCAAGGCAGTGGGTAAAAGTCAAGTATTTATAGACTAATTAGTGAAGTCAACGCGTCCAAATAGAATGTTTTGCATAATAGGGGGAAGTGCCAGAAGAGTACTGTGAAATTAGCAAAAGTTTGGTCCCCAGAAAGTGGGGGTGAAAAGGCGCGGTTAGGGACACATGCACTCCAGGTTGCAGCTGTCTTCTGTATGACTGCGAGGACACAGCCAAAGCCATGCTTTCTTAAGGCACCCTTTCTTGTGGCATCTCACCTTAGGCTGTTTTCCTTGTTGTTGTTATTATTTTATTTTGTTGTTGTTGTTGTTAAAATTTTTTCATGTTGTTTTTTTAACTTCTCAGTTATGAAAGCTTTAGAATGTTAGCAAATTCTGAGTCTACTTCAGGTTTATTCTGTTTTTAGATTTTATTTTGAGTGTGTGTGCACACACATGCATGTGTATGTATGTGCACATGTGCCCAAGTTATGCATATACACTGTGTTTATGCATGCAGCAGCTCGTAGAAGCCAGAAGTGGGTATCTGATCCCCTACAACTGGAGTTATAGACACTTACCAACTGCCATGTGGGTGCTAGGAATACCCCCTTCCCACAACACACACACTCCCACACATACACACATTCCCCCCCACACACACATTCCTACACACACTCACAAATCCTATACAAAACAAACAAACAAACAAACAAACAAAAAACATGAATTGCTCTTAACTTCTGGCCTATTTCCTCAGCCCTGAGATTTACTTTTAAAGACTTTACTATCTCCTGATAAGGATGGCATCATTAATACCATTTAAGTCTTGGTAGACTGACCTGATAAAATGCAAGGAAGAGCCATTTTCTTACAGGTGAAGCTCCTCTGTAAGGAGGAGCTCTGCTGTCTTGAAAAGTTGTAATTCTCACCAAATGTATAATGAACTTGGTTCTGAAAACAGGGGAAGTGCCACTGGTGTAATAAAATGTCCCTGGGGCGGGGAGTCAGGAAACCTGGCTCAAGGTGCCGAGAAGGTAGGTCAGCACAGAGGAAGCGCTGCTCAAGCCTGAAGTTCCGAGTTCAATCCTTGGGACCCAGGGAAAGGTGGGCGGGAAGAATTAACTCCTGAACATTGTCTTCAGACTTTCACATGTGTCCCATGACACTTGCTCACCAGCATATCACACACACGATACACATCATACATATGCACATTACACACACACACACACACACACACACACGATAATAAAAAACAAACAAACATTTTTAAGGTTAAAAAAATACCGAAGAACCTGGGTTTTCATCCTTCCTTTGTAACCAATTTCACATGTTCTTCCATGGGCCACACGTGTCTTTTGGGTACCAATTTCTTTTCTGTTTTGAAACTAGAGATACAAAACCATTATAGAAATCAAAGGTGATAATGGATGCTAAATTACTACGTAAAGTGTATGGAACTATAGAGAAGTCACTTAAAAAAAAAAAGTCGGGAGAAATGGTTCAGTTGTTAAGACCACTGAATGTTCTTCCAGAGGACCCGGGTCCCATTCCCAGCACCCACGTGGCAGCTCACCACTGTCTACGACTCCAATTCCAGGGAATTAAACACCATCACACAGATGCACATGCAGGCAGAGCACCAATGGGCATAAGATAAAGATAAATCGCTAAAGAAAAATTTACTCCTTTAAAATAAAATAAAAAAGCATTCCCGGTGGAATGGACGTCTGCTTAAGGGTATCTCTCAAGGCAAATGTAGGCAACTTGCAGCCCAGGATGCTATTAACTTAGTAACAGTGCTCTCTATTCGTACGTGTGCTCCCTCTGATTGAGTGGATGTCTGTGGACCCTATGTACACTTTGGGAGAGGTGAAAAACCTTACTAGAGTATGCAGGAGTGTCTCAGTATGAAGACAAGTGCAATTGCGTCTGTGCGCCCCCCTACAAGTTACCTTCGTACACTTGGATAGGTACTGTGTACTTTCTGGCAGTGCGCCAGGTCTAGAAAGAGGAAAGGGACCAACAACAAAAGCTCATGCCCACCTTCAGCGCCCATTTCCATGCCTTCCCCATACTGTGCTTTCTGATTGGTCAAGGTCCTGCGCATCTTTAAATCCCACTCCTTCTCATTCTTTGCAGGAACTAGGAATTTGCAAAACCAGAAGCAGGACTGAATCCCACAACAGAGATCAAGACAGGAGTGACCAGCCACTGTAAGTGAGCTGGCTCCCAAGAAGCCGGTGAGTGTTCCAAGCCACAGGGACCAGAGCTCTCCTGCTCTGACCTTCCTGTGTGTAGCTTAGAATAATGACAGCCCTGCACTCACTGCACTTGCGTTCTGATTGCATAGACTACCCAGCACCCGGTTTCCCACTTCTGCATGGTTGTCTCAGCAGGGACTGCCCAGTCCTAAAGCAAATACTGTTTGCCTTCAGTTGTGACGCCATCGTTTGAGTCTTCCTTCCTGCTGAGCGTGCCTCGCACTCGTGCTTAAGTTCCAGTGGCCGCGTGAGGTTGCCATCAAATGCTCACATTGCTCCATTTATTTCAGCGCCACCCAGTCCCATCTCTGCCCCCCCATTCTGACGTCTATAGAAAATCATACCCTCCAGAATCAACTTTGCTTCCTGGGTATGACAAGATGGCTAGTTTTGTTTTGTTTTGGTGGCAGTGGTGATGGTGAATGAGTAAATCAGGACAAAACCACATTCCTAAACTAGTTTATGATAGAGTTCCTGTGGCTGACAGAGCTCCACCCTTAACCAAGGGTGTGTTTCTACTCTAGAGCTGAGAGTCTTCAAAAGCATTTGGCTGAGGTATGATTCATCTATTCATTAGTCTTATCTGGATTGTGTGAGGTCAGGTGGGTCTTATGCGTGGGTTGGTCCTTCCTCACGTAATTGGAAGGTTTACAACCATCCAGTTATGACCTAGACAGAAAGTATTATATCAACTTTATCATGTATATTCTATTTATTCCCAGAAGTGGCCAAGGTCTTACTTGGGCTGGTCCTGTAGGCAGGAACAATCTCAGTAATTGGTGTGGGGAGGGGAGCTGTAGAGATGAAAGAAAGACAGAGGAGGGCGAAGGGCAGCCAGAGCTTAACCTTAACCCACACAGTCTCTGCTGGCCCTGGGAGTCTGTGTAGAGGACAAAGGGAAGGAGCTGGAAGCAGGGCACAGGTAAAGGGGAGAAGGCTCTTTGAATACAGTAAAAGCCTCCAGGCTAATGAATATGATATGATGTGTTGTTTATCTCCTAGACTAGAGGTGAGCCCTTTTCTGTGGCTGCTAGGATTTTCAAAAATGAATCAGCTTGTGGCTTCCCTTGTATGCCCCGCCCCGCCCCCCTTTTTCAGGACATCAGAGAAGTCTCCCTCAGCAAGACCGAGGCTGTCAATAAGAACTTCAGCACTTTCTTTTTAAGCATTTGCTTGCCTAAGTCCAAGCCCTCAAAGAGGGTTGTTGAGAGATCAGAAGTCTACCAGAACAACAAGGTTGAAGGGCTCTGGCCCATTGGAGAGAGGATGGAGACAGATTCAGGCATCAGGATCTGGGGTAGAGATAAAGGCAGAGACAGGCCACTCACGCAGGCCAGAAAGACTCTGAAATACAAGGAGGTATCAGTTTCCGAAACACAGCTACTGAGTGTGTGTGCATGTGCGTGCGTGCGTGCGTGCGTGCGTGCGTGCGTGCGTGCGTGCGTGCGTGCGTGCGTGCGTGCGTGCGCGTGCGTGCGTGTGTGTGTGTGTGTGTGTGTGTGTGTGTGTGTGTGTGTGTATGTGTGTGTGTAAAGAATTGAAGTGCTTAGTGAATGTCCTCTAACTGGAAATGCCTTCATTTCTATAGCTCAGGGGCATCCGTGCTGGCCACACTTCCCTGCTCTGCCTGAGGTATCCACAGAAGGATCCAGCTTAGGGGATCCCCGGGAGACTAGAGCAGCAACTGTGGCATCCGGACATTGGGTGTAATTGGAGTTGCTGTGAGGGTGCCACGTGCTCTTGTGCACTATGGTCCTGATACCATCAAATGCAGTCATTGGGAATTACAGCTTCTTAAATCTGAGTACATTACAATGTGCCTTTTTAGATAAAAGTGGTTTGGGTATATAAAAAAATGCTTCATAGCTTTGAAATATCTGTAGCCTTATGAAACAAACATGCCACATAGTTGTAAGAAGACAAGCCCCACACCTAATAGTTAATAGTTTAATAGTTCCTTCCTGGAGTCTCATTTTTGACCACTGCCAGCTCTGCTCTGTTCGGTGAGATCACTTGGAGCAGGATTTGAGAAAGCATTTCTTGGAGAGATTAAAAAAAATCTCTAATTTTACCTTAATTAAAAACCTTCCATCTAAAGTCTGTGAGATGGCTCAATAGGTAAAGGAGCTGGCCGCTCAGCCTGACAGCCTGAGTCTGAGTCTGAGTCTAGAAGGAGAGAACCAACTGCTTGCTATTTAATCTCCTTATGTTCACCATGGCTCCCACCCACAAACATAGCATATAGGCACACACATAGTAATAATAATTGAATAAGCTATATAAAGGCTCTCTTGTCTATTGCAGTTCAGGGATTCCAGGGATGGTACTGGACTCCCACAGAATTATGCTAGGAGACTATTCCCTAACCATGATGGATTACTTATGATCTGACTCACCAAAAAAAAAAAAAATTCAGTAGCCGTATTTTGTGATATGAAAGCCTTGCCCTCAATAGCACAAGCCAATGGTTTAAATTACTGTTGTGATATCACAGAAGGTGTATTGTACCAAGATAATTAACTCTCTTAAGGCAACACAAAGCACAGATTCTCTGCCATACACCAGTATCCTGAAAAGAGATGTTAGAGGTTTTAAGGAAAAAGTTATTGTGGTATTCATCCAGTGTGCAATTGTGAGGAAGTCACTTGGCACCCTGAAGGCCCCGTTTCCTTGTGTACTTGTGGTGACTGAGTAGCACCAAGCTACCTTGAGATGCATGTACTATCCCATCCAATCTCAGAAATTAGGTGGACTTTATCTATACTAGGGTATAAGGTAAGAAAGCTGTGTAGGCAGAACCCTTGAAATGCCTCACAAGGAACTGTACTCTGCCTCCTTGTATTGTCTGGTGGGCGGCCCTGTTTAGTCCAAGTCCTTCCAGAGCTAGAGTTGGGTACTTAGTTGCATTTGGACAATTGTTATTTGTGGACAACAAATTCAGTATTGTGCCTTATACCCTGAGCCTTCAAGTTCAGTGTTAGTTTCTCTTAAAACTGGAAGGAAGACATGACTGTGGGCTTCAAAGCAGCCTAAAGGGCTTTGTTATTAGAGTCCAAGCTCCCACAGTGGTCCTGAAACCTGCAATTCTAGAACTGGGTTACTATAGAAAGACATCATTTATATTGGAGACCTGAGAGGCTCAGAACACACATACATGTGCAAAAGCCTTCTGAGAGGCTTAAAACATACACAAAAGCACACACACACACACACACACACACATGTGCAAAAGCCTTCTCTAGAATCTACTTGGACAACCAGTGTATTTAAAGTAATTGTAAATTTCAGCTATGTTAAAAATAGAAAGTCATACATCACCATTCCCAGGCTGTTTTTGCATGAATTGTCTTCATAGAAGAAGTGAACCTTCTATGTTGGTGAAGTGGGGAGATGGACTGGAGATACAGATGGTAATAATTATCATAGTTATTTTACTAGCTTTGGGGTAAAACACAAGAACCAGTCCTTCTAGTGGATTGCCTTTACCAAATGTTAGCATTCAGTAGGCTGCTATTCTTATCTATGTTTAGGACTTAATGGTTAGCTAAAAACACATTGCCACCAGCCCACCATTTTCAGGGTTGCTCCCTCCCCCTGCAGATCACTGGGAGGCCCTGGAAACCTTGGGCAAAGACCATCTTTGTTGAATTATCAGAGATTTGCTTTTTTGGTTGTTGTTTTAATTTAAATCGCTGACATTTTGATGTGATATAACTAATATAAATTCTACAGCCATTCTGTTTTCTCTTAACTTGATTATAAAAGCAGCAGCTGGCTGGGTGTGGTGGTCCAAGCTTGTAATCCCAGCCCTGGAGAGAAGGGTGCAGGAGGATCAGGGGTTTAAGAATCATCTTTGACTACATAAAGAGTTCAAAGCAAACCTGGGCCACATGAGACACTGTCTCAAAATAAATACAAACAAGTCCTCCGCAGAGTAGAGCGGAATGAAGGGGTCCAGAATGGTTCTCATAATTTAAGTACCTCAGTCCACCCTTACCCTAACCCGTTGGCCCTCGGATTTCTCAGTTAAGTCTACCCACAAGTCCCCCTCATCTTTCTGTCACTTAGAATTAGGATTCTCTGACTCGAAACTCAAATAATTCTGAGATGGCTTGAGTAGGGGAATCTGGAGGGCCAAGGGATGATTTTACTTGTAAGGAATTTTGTTATTATTTATTTATTTATTTAAGAAGAAATGATAATATTTTCTTCATAGTTTGCTTCCTTGGAAAGGCTCCCTCCAAAAGCCTTGGCCTTTCTGCCATGGGTGTATTTGGCCTGTGTGATCCCTGGCCAGTCTCTTGGAGAACATACAGCCCTCCCTACACATGTAGAGCAGGGGTGTGATCACAATTTAGAGGATTCATCTGCCATAGGCTGCAGCACTGAGTGTCAGAGCTGACTTGTGTCTTCTGGGGTTCAAGACCATGCAGAGCCCCCCACTTTCTGAGCTACCTTTCTGGTGGTTTGCTCTCGTTTGGCCCTACTATAGGTTTTGTGAGCGTCTTAAACAGCTGGGATGGAGTTCAGCAGCTATCGTTTGTAATAGCTGATCACAGTTGTTAACTCAAAGGTGTCAATTCAGATAGTAAAACGTCCTGAGTTTTCTTACAGGCCAGATTTCCAGACAGAAGTATTCCCTTTGGGCCCATGTGACTGAAATGAACCACAGCTTTACCTGCGTTGATCTTATCTGCTGGCTATATAGCACAGTCACTTTCTGTTCCTTCTTTTTGATGTCTTCATCAGTTCCGCTTTTCAATCAGAGACAGCGTTTATCTTCACATCATTATCGAATATATTTAAAGTTTGCTTTTCTTCCACAGGTATCTTGTCATTTGCTGGCTGCATGTAGTAAGTTGCTATGTCCTACAGGGCTCTCTGGCTTTTGCGATTTCGTCTCTATGCTTTTTTTTGTCTTTGCTTTGTTTTCTATTAAGGAAACCAAAGAAGATAGAGCCTTAAGAAAACAAACTTGACAAAAACAAACAGAAAAGCAGGTGGCGTTGGTGGTAGTGGTGGTAAAACCCTTCTCTCCTAGAAGAAAAAAATCAGACTCCATTACCTCTTACTTCCCAGTCAGTGAACAGGCCTAAGCCAACTTCTCCAAGACATCAGTTGTCTGTTGTCAGCTCTGAGGCCAGAAGATGCGCCAGGCTGATTCTTCTGTGATTTTATGGTTGGCTGAGCCAGCTTAGCCAACAATGCTGCAGGCGTTGCAGGAACAATAAGCCTCAACAGACCCAGGAGGAGGCATTGACAGCTCAGATAGGAAGTGGGTGGTATCGGAGATGGCACCGGCTTCCTGGGAATCCCTCCGACAGTGGATCCCAGCAAACCCAGTCCAGAGATTCTCGAGGGAGGGGAGTGTATGGTGTTTTATTGATTCTTTCCTGGATAGTTTCTTTCTGTTAAAGTCACTAAGCTCATAGGGATAAGGATAGTTGTGAGAGAGCTTTTGTTGCTTACAGTTGGTTTATTTAGAAGAAATTGTCTCTTTTTCTCCATTGAACCACAAACAATGAGACTGAGGAGATGGGGAACATGCGCGTTAAGGTCAAAGTTTGTGGGTGTGGGTCTTCAGGAGGTGCCTGAGCTGAAGGTATACAGAAAAGACATTGGTTGCTTCAGGTTCCTCCTAACCCTTTCCCTTGCCCTGAGAGTGACACACGCTTCCCTTCTGTACTCATAAGCCCCTGGGTTTGTTTTGTTTGGTCTCTTCCAACCAATGTTTCTATGGGGGCCCAGAACTTCCTCACCACTGGATTCCCAGGAGCTCGGTATTTATTAGCTTACATCCTATAGGGTCTCCATCAATACTGACCGCAGGAACTTTAAAGACCTGCTTAAGTGAGGATCCAGCACCTTGTTTCACATAAGTAATTTTTTTTTTTTTGGTCTCCTGTCATTTAAGAGCAGGGTGTGCCACCAGGATCCATTTATTCCCCTGGAAATGGGGGCAGCGAGGGAAGGAAAGGTCACAGTTGGTCATCTGCTCCGGAGCTAGGAATGAGACTGGGGGGTTACATTTGGAGGAGGGGCTGTGAAGATCTGAAGCCCTGCATGGCTGGTAGGTTCCCAGTTGGAGGCCCTAGACAGGGATGAGGTGGTGATGGAGGCTGGAGGAGTTTTGTGTGCTCTCTGGGAGATGGGGGCAGTGAGGAAGGGGAAACCCCAGCAGGTGATTTGCTGCAGAGCTGGAATGAGACTTGGAAATTGGTTATGGTTACTTATGCCCCTCTCAGTACCTCTCAGGGTTCCTGAAGCTCAGGCTAAGGTGGCTACCTTCACTGAGTCAAGTAGAAGGAGGAAAATGTACAATTGGACGTCTATTACCTCTGTAGAGGAGATATGCGTAGCATCCTTTTCCATCCTCAGAGAGCCTGTGCCCTGCCACACAGCACAGACATGGAAAACATCAACAGCCCCTCCAAAAGCTCCGGCCTTGCTCTACTTGTGCCTTCAGTTTTATTTATTTATTTATTTATTTATTTATTTATTTATTTATTTTCATTCACTCATTCATTCAGTTAGTTCGTCCACTCATTCATCCTCCGTTCCTGCTGGTTACCAGAAAGTAGTACTAGAGGCTGGTTCATAGTGCCTTACTATCCAGGTGAGTCCTCACAAGGGCTGAGGCCTCAGGTCCCAGGGGTAGTTTAGGATCCTCCCCTCTTCCCGCCCCCACTGAAACTTTCCTTACGGGGACCTCCTGTCTATGGCATGAGAAAGGAGGCAGAAGCTTGACAAAGATTGCTCTCATGTGATTGTTCAGTTGCAGGACAGTCAGCCAATGGCCAGCCTAGGTCCACTGGACAAGGCACCCGCAGACAATTGCGTTATTTTCACTATCACCTTGAAGACTGTGTGAGGGAAAACTCAGGGGCTCCACCCACTTGGGGACCCTTTAGAGACAGCTGTCGTCTTACTCAAGTACAGATGGCCTGTTTTGTGCACGGTCTTACTTTCTTTGTTTTAATTCTGTCTGTAATTGCTTTGAGATGACAGAGATATGTTCAGAGGATAAGTCTCACCTCCCGTGGACCCCGTGGTACTTACGGCCAGTGGGGTGTCACTGGAGAGGTGACTTTGGAGGATCCCCAAGGGGGACTGGCTAATGATTTAGTGGACAGACCAATGGGTGATGGTGGGGTGGTTTCTAAACCCTGAAGGGGCAGAAGAAATATTTTTCAAAGAAACCAATTACTGACTCTATTTAAGTTGGCTCACCATAAGCTTGTTTCAAATCCAAAAAAACCAGTTCTTTCTTCTCTCTAAGTTCTTTTCTGTGGAGATAAGCAAACGCATCTTTCCCTGCCTGGGCTCCCGTTGGCCAGCAGGTGCTTTCAATCATTAGCTTCTTCCCAGAGCCAAGTATCACACATCACAGTCCTGCCCCGTAAGGTGACACTTGAGGAAACTTGACTTTTGTCCCCATGGTAGCTTATTGTTACTTGTGGTTCTTATTGTGCTTGTGCTCTGCCCCCAGTGTTTAGCAAGCTCCTCAGCACATAATGATCAGGCTTACCGTGGTTTGGCCAATAAGCTCACTGTGTTGACTTCTGTCTGCTTTTACCATGCACGCATCTGTGAATATGACCATGCCCTGGCCCCAAAGGGGAAGAGAATAGAGGAGCTGTGGTCTTCATGTCCGTGGAAAGCAGGATGCTTGTTTAGATTTCAAGAGGCCAAGAAGCAGTTGCATACCCAGCCTCTCATCTTATCAGAATTTTAACAAACTAAGTGCCTAACTTTTGTCCACATTTGGCACCAATCATCTCTTTTTAATGCTAACATTAATTTTCAGCCAAAGAAGCTGAAGCTCAGAGCAGGTGAGTGTCTCTCTGGGTCTGCAGCGCTGGGGAATTAGCCTCCCTGGCTGTGCACTTGTGTTTCAGTTGGACAGTAATTTAAATGGGGATGTGTTTCTAAGTCAAGCCACTGCAGTCGCTAACTGGTGAGGTCATCTATGGAAGAAGGTGAAGGGGAGAGATGACTGTGACAGTCTTTAAAAGTGTGCCTGTGACTAAGGGATGTGAAGACTGTTAAACAGAATCAGTGTGAGGTGTAGAAGATAACTGGGGGTTTCTGGACAGTCAGAATCCACGTTTTCGTCTATGTTCCATTTTTAGTAACAAAAAAAAAATGAAACAAATCTGTGCTTTATAATGAAGATAAAAATACAAGCAAAAAGATGACCAAAAGGTCTTTTGTGCA
This sequence comes from Mastomys coucha, assembly GCF_008632895.1. Lineage (NCBI taxonomy): Eukaryota > Metazoa > Chordata > Mammalia > Rodentia > Muridae > Mastomys > Mastomys coucha. Next base: position 63,848,916 of record NW_022196915.1, read on the forward strand.
CCACTCCTTAACTGTTGGAAGGAGGGGGCAGAGAGACTAGGTACTGTCCATTAGTGATTCTGGACCATGAGCCATGGTGTGTAAATCATTGTATAGAACTCAGTGCCCTCACTGACATATTCCTATACAATACACTAATGTTTTGTAATTAATTAACCCCGAGTTATCTTCTCCTTTCTCTTCATACACAGGAGAACCATCTTTATGGCAGACAGCAGACACTGTAACCCTCTCTCTCTCTCTCTCTCTCTCTCTCTCTCTCTCTCTCTCTGTGTGTGTGTGTGTGTGTGTGTGTTCCCTTCTTCCTCCCACATTTCCATGTCCGACAAATGTGCATCTTCATCTCTGCTGCAGACTAAATCTGTCTCCCCAAATTCATATGCTGACATCCTAACCATTGAAGCGATGTTGCTAGGAGGTAGGGCTAGGAGGTGTGCTTTGGTTCTGAAAGAAGCCCTCTCACAAATGGGGAAGGTCCCAAGGGCACGCCCTTCCCCACTGTGCTGTGGGAGTGCACAGCCTGAAGTCAGCTGTCTGTGAAACAGGAAGCAGCAGCCCCCCACCCTACCCTCATCCCCCACCCCCTTCGGGCATCAAGTTAGCCAGCTCCTTGATCTTGGACTTCACAGCCTGTTGTTTATTAAGTCCACGACCTTGTGCCACAGCAACCAAAATGCACTGCAAACCCCCCCAACCACACTCCTGTGCCGGAAACCCCAAAGACCTTTGGTATCTCCACTACTGCATTTTATAGCGGAGAGGTATATGCCCTGGCCCTTGGTGCTGTGCAGTGTGTGGCATGCTGAGGGTATTCCCACAGGCAAAGGAAGTCTCTGTTTTTAGGGAGACTTTTGGACTTAATTTTCATAACTAGAAAGAAAAAGTTTCACTGCAACGCCACAAGCTTTCTAATCCTATCAGGAAGTTTTCCTTTACATTTTGGAGCTCAAAATTTGAAAACCCGGGTGCAGTCTAGGCCTGTAAGTGCTTTGTGGGTTATCAGTTCTCAACTGTAAATTTGGTTTTTATCACAGGCATGCCTCTTTTGAAAGCAGTGGTGCTAGGATGTTCTATTAAAGACAGACACAGAAATTGTCTTTCTCTAGGATTATCTTGTCTGATTTTCTTTTTTGTGTATGTGAAAAATGCAATGGCACAGAACTTCTGGCTTTACTTTCTGGTTGACATTGGAGGCAATGTCAACCTGGCCTGAGCCGTGGGGTTTTCTGACTCAACTGTGGCATGCTTTTTGTGAGAAGAATAGTCTGTGGTGCACTGTTTAGTTACACTTGAAATCGTTTTCATTAAAATTCCAGAGAAAAGTATTAAGGAAAGATGGAAGAAGTTGGAACTAGAAGAGATTTTCAAAAGCTGACATTCTTTCAAGTGTATTAAATGAATGGAAATAAGACAAAAGAATAAACAATAAATTTGATAAGTGTTCTGAAAGCACTGGGTTTAGCTGTAGATATACATTGACCACAGGGTACTCCTGTTAATTAAGGCTCTGTATTGCTAAAACTCATAGCTTTCCTCCCAGAAGCCATCTTCTCTCCATAGGCAGGCATTGAGAGGGGCTCTCCCTCGGAGGCAAGCCTTTCCATCTGGCGGGATAGGACAGGGGGTTACTGGAATACTATGCTCTACTCTCTTCTTTCTTTTTCTGCTCCATTCTCATTACAGCAATTTCAGTTCAACAAAAGGACTAGTGATGTAGGTTGGGGGTACAGCGCTTGCTTACTAACAAAACATAGGTTTAGTCCCCAGCCTTGGAAGAAGCTTAGAGACAAATCCAATGCAGGATGTATGTGTAGTGGGAAGAATGTTTCTAATGGAGTCCACAATTCCTGAAAGCACTACAAGGATGCAACTTAGGCCAGTTTTCCTCCTTGCTTACTGGTCATTTTTTCCATTCCTTCAATTATTGTGAGCATCTCTGGTCCCCACCAGGGCCTTCCATATACTTTTGTATGAGAAATATCACAAGTTTTGTTTCTTTGAAAGGATCACCTTGAGAGACTACATGTGTATTATTCATTTTATACAGAAGCCAAAATTCTTTTCTCACATGGAATTTAAGAGTTTTATATCATGTGATTTGGGGATGATCTTCAATGGAAACATGTCTGGTAACATGATTTTACTGAAACCACTGTTGACTGAGAACGTTATAGTTTCCAGAGCACTCATAGGAATTTCATTTAAATTTGGTTAATCGTCCTTTGGAGATGGGAAGATGATAAGACTTAAAGCCAAATATGTTAGCAATCATATAAATTGTAAATATGGAGAATACGCCAGTTAGACAACACTATCAGATTACATATTCAGTTCAACCTCACTTTCAAGGGCTACATCTAGAATTAAGTAAACTTCAAGAGTTATATCAAGAAATAAGCAAATAATACCAAAAATGCAAGCACGAAGTTCTCACACATAAAAGAGTCATATTAAGACTGTTAACATCAACAACAAGCCTTGAAAAAAGTTACCTGTCATAAAATTACATTTTCTAACTCTAAAGCTTGACTTCACGTGGAAGTTAAAACAGTCCAGGAGCTTCGCTCAATGATTTCCAAGCTCATTAAAGTACAGATTGGTAGCACCGAGAAGAGAAATAGAGCGCTGGAAAGATAGGAAGAGGTCCTGATTTCTTTTACTGATTGAGCTCTTTGTAAAGTAAGCATTTTGAAAGTTTGTACAAATGTGATAAACTTTACTTAGGGGCACAGAGACATCGAACACACAGATACAGAAAATTACATCTTCTCTAGTTCACATGGAACATCTTTTCTTAAACTTGGCTAGCTAGTGAATGAAAATAACCAATCTAAAAGTACTGGATTTAAGGATGAGAAGGGCTCCATTTGACCGTGATTCTCTCAAGCTATAAATCAGCAACACTATTTCTGCAAGTAATAGTAAAATCTTAAGTATTCCCACATTGTAAAATTACAATTATATTTCAAACTAAACAATGGTTGGAAAGGAAATTGCAATGCAAATTCCAAAGACTTTATGTGATATTAAAATTTTGACATATAAAATGTTTAAGGGAAACTGATGCTATCTTTAAGGGAAATTTATAGCATTAAATGGATGTTAGAACAACTGAGGGCAGAAACTAGTAAATAGAGATTAAAAGAACAATGCACAGAATTAGTCAAGCAAAGAGCTAGCTCTTTGAAAAAATAAACAAATTTGACAAACCCCTAGTCAAACTAACCAAAAGAGAAAGCAGACCCGAGTTTTAAAAAATCAAAACTAAAAAGGGAGTGGAGATATTACCATATCCAATCTTTGCTTACATTCCCCTGTCAGCACAGCAGAACATAGAACTGCTACATGTAAACCCAGGGGAAAGAGCAGAGGACTCTCAAATGCAGAGCCGTGGCCACATACTTTTTGACAAAATTGTCACAAACACACAGTAGAGAAAAGATAGCTTCTATAACAAATGATGCTGGGAAAACTTGATTTCCAATGTAAGAAAATAAAGACAAAGCCATGGTTTCCACCTTATACAAAAATCAATTCAAAATTGATCAAAGAGCTTAATATAAGACCTGAAAGTTTGAAATTACCAGAGAGAAACATGAGAAAAGAACACTTCAATACAGAGGCATAGGCGAGAACTTTCTGAAAGGACCTCCAGTGGCCAGGAAGTAATCCGAAGGATTGACAAATGGGATTGTGCTACATTTAAAAGATTCTAAAAAAAAAACCTGAAGAATCAAAAACATACAAAAAGGGTCTGGAGACTTGGCTCAGCAATTAAGAGTGCTGGCTGCTTCTCTGTGGAACCTGATTCAGCTCCCAGCACCCACATCAGATGCCTTCTTCTGGCCTCTGTGGGCACCCCCATACATGTGGCAGACCTGCCATACACATTAAAAAATAAAATGTCTTTCTTTTTTAGATTAAAAGGCTTCTGCGTAGACTCATGTGTGTATTTTCCAGACACAACGGGGCCGATGCTCCTATGAATTCACAGCAGCTGTGACAACATATGTAAAGACCTGCAAAAGCTCAAGCCATGCGCAATCCCATGGGAGAAAGGATGTGGGCACAAGGGCCGTCCCTTGCTGAGGAGCTATTGGCATTGATAGCTGTAGGGAGAGGGAAAGCCAGTTTTCTTTAATGGTGCAACAGCTGGTATGTCAACCACAGGCAAGGATGAACCCCAAAACCAGGACTAACCAGTCAGTACAAATTGGACTCATTTAGGTTTAAAGAGAGATAGGGAGAGGGAGGGAAAAGGAGGGGGAGAGGATGAACACGAAATTCCATGGGTAAGATGACAGGGGAGTGTTTGGGAAGAGTTAGGAATTGAGAGTAAATGTGACCAAATTATGTTGTGGGATATTCTTGAATTAATAAAAGCATGTTTTAAAGAACTGTTCTGAGGGAATAGAGAGATGACTCAGCAGTTAAAAGCACCTGTTGCCCTTCCATTGGACTGGGTTCAGCTCCCAGCACACACCTAATAGCTCACAGCCATCTGTCACTCCAGTTCCAGGGAACTTGATACCCTCTTCAGACGTCCACACTCCTGGTACACATGTGTGTGCAGGCAAAACACTCATACAGATAAAACAAACAAGAACCTCTCTCCCCAAAACAGAAAGGCTACACCAATTAAACAAGTGACAACCATTTGTTGGGGAAGGATTTCCATAGGTCCCACACAAGTTTGCATCTCCACCAAAAGGGATTCAGGTGACTGCTGATAAAAATATAAAGTTGGGTAAGGCCTGTAGAAAACAGTATGAAAATTTCCCAAAACACTGGAAATAGAATGTGTAACCTACCTACACCATTCTTGTTTATATCCAAGGGACCTTCAAGTCACCACAGAGGTACTTATACATCCTTATTAATTGCCACCCTAGTCACAGAAGGCAAGATCAGCCTAGATGTCCACTAACAGAGGAGAGAAATATGATACGATAAATGCATTATCGAATTTTATACAGCCATAAAGAAAAATAAAACCATGATATTTATAGGAAAATGGGTACAACTGGAAATCATGTTAATCAAAACAAGCCATATTGAAGAAAACAAATGTCATTTCTCCTATATGCAGGGAATTGGGGATGACAGAGGACATAACAAGAGTTCTTTGCAGGTTTTAAAATTATAAGATGATTATAAACATCATTGTTAAATAAGTGTGGCCATTATAAAAATAATAATAGCAAATCACCAGAGATAGTGGGGCCTGGGAGAATGGAGCTGATAAATGAGGCAGACCAAAGTCTTATGCAATAGCCAACTTTATTCAGAGCATCAGACAAAGAGTCACATGAGTAAAGTGTCTAATCACAAGGAGAAGACACACAGTCGCTGGACGTCAGAAGCTAAATATATACCTGGTAGATGGGTTCTGACTCCATGTTCATTTAGGAATGAACTGAGAGATGCCTCCACGTAGCCCTCAGAGTTCAGGCAAACCAACTTTCTCCTGGCTGGTTCCAGATAGCGAAAAGCAATACAATTTGACTGTGGCTTGCCATTATGAGAAGATAGAGAAAACATTGATTTTTCAGCAGCTTACTCCACCTAGTTTAGTTCTGAGATACAGTGGCTCATCTCATGGAGTCTTTGATAATTTAACTTGAGAGCTTATTAATTTTCAGTGAAGTATTTTGATACAGTTGTCCAACTTCACAGCAGCAGTGCCGAGAGCTACAGGGGGAACAAAAACAAAGTAGTCATTACCACAGTCGCCATCTTCACTGGGACACCGTCTCAGTATTTCCCATGCTAGCTCATCTAGGGGGTGAAAACACATCTTTAGAGCAATCCCCAGGCAGGATGTCTTTGGCTCCAGCTGACTCTTCCAGATTTCTCCCACGCAGCTCATGAGCGAGTGTCTCACATGTACTCTGTTCTACCATACAACTGCAGAGTTCTACGTGCTGTTCACCAGCAAGAGGATCTCTTTCCACTCCAGGGAAGGTCACTAGTGGCCACATCTCTACCCGTGGGCCCCATGTCATTGGTAACTAGGCAGGAATTGGAACCGCTGACACCTTGAGTGCCAATCTCGGTTGCCGTATTGATTAGACAGAGAAATGCCTAGGAAATCTGACGCTCCCCTCCTGCTGTGTCTGTGAAGATGCCTCCAGACATGATCGGACCCAGCTCAGATTAGCAGTGATGGTTTTGGGGAAGCAGTGGTAACTTTCAGAGATACAGCCTATTTGAAAGATGGTCACTTGGCACGTTCTGGATGCCACGAGATAAGCAGCCTTGGCCACTGCCTTACCTCAGGCCAAAAAACAATGGATCCATCTGGACATGGACTGACATGTCTGTGAGCCACAACACACCCTATTCCCCTTTCATTAGCTTTGCTCAGGCATTTAGTCAGTATGACAAGAGTAATACGGATACTGATACCTGTCCTTGGAAAAGGACTCCCACCTCTGAAGCACACGGGTGGTCGCCCCCGGAGTAAGCGTTACCTCCATCACATTGACAGATGCGGCTGAACAAATGTTCCTCACATGTTCGGCTTCTGGTGATTAACCAGACTGTGAATAAATCGCTCTACTAGCTTAGTTGTGCACTTACCATAGGATCTCTCCTTAGGAATCAGGCACCCCGACCGCACCGCCCCCCAAAACCTCTCTACATTCACAGTAGACACCGCATTGTTCTCAGGGCGGCTGCCTTCTTGTGGAAACTTGTCCACATGTCTTTGTCACTTCTTTCCCTCCTACTGAGGTCCCTGCCAAAAAGTGGTCCAAAGAGAAGCTACCTCCCTGCCCTGTACCCATACCACACACCCCCACATCTAAGGGAGCCTCCACTCAGGCACGAGGACACTGACCTCAACTAAAGGGGAACGCACGGCACTTTCTATGGTTCTATTAGAAATGTTCCTTTACGGATGTATTCATTTGTGAGTGGCCAAAATAATCCTGCAGACATACTGAAGATAGCATTGTGTGTGTTTGAAGGGGAAAGCGGCCATGCAGACACTTTTATATCTCTTTGATCATTGTGCTTAAGAAGAGGCACATTTTTCTTACAGATGAGATGGACTTAAAAAAAAACAAACCCTCCTTGTTAGATACTGCAAAAACTAATTATCTCATACCCTCCTATGGTTTGAAGCCTGCAGGCAAAATATGGGGGTTTTGTATTAGACGCAAGTAAGTCAGCAGTATCTTTCTCTCAAGCAAATGGTGTAAACTTTCTATGCAAAAGGCCAGATTTCTTAAATTCCAGGCTAGTTACCTGCTTCATTAAGAAACATGAGTGCAAATAAATTTTATGAAAAAATTATGGAAAGCAGTTGGCTAGAGAGTGATTACAGAGGTTAATGTGTGTAGTAATTGGCTTGTTTAGGATGTACCATCAAACAAGATTCACCAATCATTTCAAGTTCAAGTAAATGATACAGCATTATAGCAATTAAAATATGATTCATTTTCCACAGTGTTTTTACATTAACTTAAAAAATAATCATTTGGGTTTAATCCAAATCAACAAAAAAAATATACAGCATCTAAATGGAACATTTACCTTCCCGGTACCTTTTTTTTCTTTTTTTTTTCTTTTTTTGCTGTTGCTGCTGAATTTGTACAACAGTGCAAGCTGGAGCCTCGTCTCTGTACTGAGCTTAAAGGACCTTCTCCTAAGGCACACACCTTCCTCCCATCCCCTATTTATTTATGCTACAGGTCATAATTCTGGTGAATGTGACACTGCAGTGATCCTTACAGTCACAAATTATAATGTGTAGGTGCAAATTATACCTTTCCTACACAGACCAACGAGCAGAGCTCTGCGAGGTGATATGAGAAGGATAAGTAGAAGTCACTTGATACAGTAAGGAAAATAAATTATGATGACTTTTTTTTCTGACGAGGAGGGGGGGAATCTTTTTATTTTCTCCTTGCATGATGTTTAGTTCTGCTACGTGAAGAGCTTCTGTCAAAACGCCGCGTTGAGCAGGTAGCCTAATGGATTGTCTGACCAGCCTGTGGCTGAAACGCTGGCCCTGAATCTTGCGTGCAGAATCTTGCGTGCGGTGACATTTTACCCCTGTTCCCTTTCTGGGGCTGATGGCAAGTCATTTTGCACCAGCATAGTTTCTGTTGTTGTTGATGATGTTGTTGTTTTGAGAAGAGCTGTGCTGCAAATGCCTCAGGCACCGAAGGAGCCTGGGATGGAGTAAGCGGAAGAGTATGAGAGAACCCAGATAGGACCAGTGCCGCTTCCTGAGACCCTAGTGAGAAAAATGCTGCATCTTGTTAACAAAGGGACCAGTCTTCCGGTTGGATATTCGCTTAGTTGGGGATAAAAAACTCCACATCGTGTTCTTGTAGTTTTGGGGCCAAATGCCATGCGAGGCTATTGAATGTATTTGGTGGTAATGGTGCTGGTGGCATGAACAGGAACAGCTAGCCTTTGATCGCTCTGCATTTCCTATGTGTCCGGGAACGAGTGCTCTTATGACTCTGTGGAAAGTTGTTCTTCTGTTCTTAGACTTGAGGGAGAGGATTTGAGTTCCTTGTTCAAGGTCACACAACCAGTAGCTTAAAGAGAGCTCCCCATCTAATAAAGGAAACCTGCACAGTTGCAAGGAGCCCTTCTGTTCATGAACTCAGATTCACATGTTTTGCGTTAGATGAGAGCAAGGCTTCTCAACCTTCGGGCATTTTAGACCGCCTGAGCACTGCAGAATGCTGGGCCCTGGCTCTCCCTGAGTTCCCCACAGTATTTTAATGGCGGCACTAAGCCCCAGATGTCTGCCACAATTTCCAGATGTCTCCAAGAGGGAGAATGTGTTGTCTTTTGGGTAGTACCGGCCTAGAAGACCCTTTTTGGCAACTGCAGTTTGGGAGCACCAATTCCTACCAGGGCCACCTGGGAACACTTACATTCGCCGAGACGTTAAAAGCATCATTTCCTGCAAGCTCCGAAAAACCGAGACTGACCTTCCTCCACTGTCCTCATCCTCAGAGAGTGAGGGGATCAGAGGAGCGCTATGCCCTGCTTTCCCCCTCTCCTATTTGCTTCTCTGTGACTGAACTGAAAGAAAGTAAAAAACCAAAGCAACTCTCAAAATTTCTCAGAATCTGTGTGCAGTGTAAATATCACCGTCGTCGTAGTCGTCGTCGTCGTCGTCGTTGTCGTCGTCATCATCATCATCATCATCATCATCATCATCATCATCCTCCTCATCATCATCGCTCTTGGAGTGAAAAGCAGTAACTTATTAGAAATAGGGCAATGAGCAGAATGTGTTGCATTAGAGGGAAGAGTTTTTAACCAACAGTGGCAAAGGAGAGCGGGCCTCTTCCTGACACAACACTGGACCCAAAGAGCTCAGGTGAGGCTGGGTGGAGTGCTCCATACATCATCCCACTCTCAGCTTTCTTGAGAATCTGTCTTGCTGCAGATCCAAACTTTCTGTGGTTAGTGTGTCAAACATTAAAGATGCATTAGATCAAGAGTTATGGTTTGGTTTACAACAAGGGCCAAATGTGAGGTTCTCAAAGACAAATTGAGCTCCTAGCCTTGAGAAGTCATTAATTAAGTTCCCCCATGCTCATTCTGCATTAAAATAGAATCTCTGCCACCGGAGCCCCTGGCTTTAGGAACTCTGATGGCCACAGTGCCCTTTAGTTCTGCTCGGCTGAGTTCTGCTATGCATTCCCTAGACTGTTTAAAAGAGCGTAAGTGCCTATATAAGATGGGAAATTTCTACTTTAGAATCCATTTTAGGAAAATAGTGTGGTTTGAAATTACTTAGGTAGGATCCCCAGAGATCACTTGAGCTTAATGAGGCTAACCATGTATGTATTAATGTATTAAAAGCTAATATTAAAGAATGAGAGAGTATCTTCTAAGATTTGTATATTTTAGAACCCCCTGAAGACTTTTAAAATTCTGATTAATCAAAAGTCACGCAATCAGATGTAAAGGAATCTATATTTACAGATCATAGATGGGGCAACAAGTTCTTAATACAATAAATCTCTTTTAACCTTGTAAAGGAAAAAAGGAAAGGAAACGGCTGTTTAGCATAGCATTTTGAGCTGATAGAGGCCAGTGCAGGCATCCAGGGGATAAAAATATCAGAGGGACGGACGGACAGAAGGAAGCAAGGTGCCAGCCCTGCCCTGACTGTGAACCAGAGGTTAGGAAAAATGGCTTCAAAGCCAGGATTAAAAGCCGAAGAAAACTGTTACGGAACTAAATAAAAAGGACCCGTATTTCACAGTCCCTCAACCTACTGGTAAACATCCTAGAAAGATGAGACACATTATTAAGGAAGGAGAGAAGTGAAGCAAAAGAAGAGGATGTGGTCAGCCAGTGGAGGGACCTTCCCTGGTCCACCAGCTCCTGGGATCGCCATGCCCAGAGCTGCAGCAAAGGCTCAGGGGACTGGAAACCTCTCACTAGACCCATGAGGCTGTTCTCAGTATGCATTGCTTCTATTTGTATATACAAATGAAGGCCTATCAGTGAGCAGAGACCACAGTCATGTCAGTCATGTCGCCCTCCCCCTCCCCCTCCCTCTATATAAGGAAAGTTCTCATTCTCTAGCTCCAGGTGGCTCTGCACTCACTCTGTAGCCCAGGCTGCCCTCAAACTTGCAGTATTTCTCCCACTTCAGCCTCCCTGCTGCTGGGATTAGAGCAGGAATCACCAGGCTAAGAAAGAAAACTATCTCTTATAAAGTAAAATTATGAAGGAATATTTCCTAAACTTTTTAGTTTCAGAATTTCTTTACTTTAAAAAAAAAATTATCGGGAAGCCCTAAGAGCTTTTGTTCTTATCACTTACATATACTGACATTAAATGTATTAGAAATTAAAATAGATAATTTAACATTCTTGTATTTATGAATTTGAAAGTCATGAGCACAACCTGTTAACATAAAGGAGATGCTATAACTGATGCTTGTTTGTCTGTTTGTCTGTTTATTTGTTTGTTTGAAACAAAAAAAGTGTGAACAGGGTGGTTAGTGCTCTTTTACATTTTCCAAATCTCCTTCATGTCAAACGGGACTGGACTGATTGAAGCTTCTCTTTGCCCACATCCCTCATCAAGGGTGACAGTACATTCGGTTAAGGAGTAGGGAAAATCCGGCCTCACAAATGAATGTGGCTATAGGGGGGACCTTTGCCAGTCTTCTCAGATAGGTGTAGGTATTGTTATTTGGAGTTGCGCACAGAACTCAGACACTGCCTTGATCCCTTTAAGGCTGCTGCAGCTGGATCCATCTTACTTTCCCACGTCAACTCAAATGTCAGCACAGACCAGAAAGAAGGTGACGGTTCGGTTCTATCAGGACAAAGGATTTGGTCTCCTAGACACCGAGAATAGATCTTAGGAACACCTAGGTGTCCGCAGCTCATAGTTTGAGAACTCAAGGTATAGGGTACCGTTTTAAAGTATAGACAACCACGTGGTATACGGTGACGCTTTGAAGAGACCGAGGGTCATCATTTCTAAAATCATATATTTAAATTAAAATGCATGTAATAAAGAGAAAACTAGAAAACAACAAAAGGTTAAACTATATAGAAAAGTCCTTTCCTCTTCAATTTTCTTTTTAAAAATCTATTAAGGTATTTCATAACAAAGAAGAATTGTTAATTTTTGTAGCCTTAAACATATAAAATGAAACATTTTGAAAAATCTGAGGAAAATCTAATCCTGTTACCCTGAAATCATTTGTGTATATCCATTTCTGTACTCACTCCTTGTTTATTGTTTTTGTTGATTTTGCGGAGTGTTTTTCATGCCATGATACAATTTGGTTTTCCCCTTATTGTTTCAGATGAGTCTATATGGGATGGAAGCTTTTTTCCCCGATCATATATAAAATATTCAAAACTCTCAAATTCTGGGTTATCTTGAGATGAACTGGCTAATCTAACTGGTGCCAGTGATATTTGTTACTGCGCTGCTTTCCTGTATGGGAGCAACAGTGATTTTTCACTAACTGAGTTTAAAGAAATGTAGTCATCGCATTAATACTCTAACAATCCTAGATCCTTAATTATGCTAATTTGATTTTAATGATTTAGCAAATTTCTGTTTGTTCTTAACGATGATTTAGAAATAGCCAGAGGTGCTTTCAGCCGAGGCACAGTTTTGTTTAATATCATTGTTGCAGTAACTACAGTCTTTTAACTTTTAATCACTCTCTGCCTGCCTCGATCTGCACACAACTCGGGGCTGATGTGTAAGAACAACTTCTTAGATCTGGGCGATGTATTGGGTGTGCATGTGTGCGAGCCCTGCATCCTGTCATTCAGACATCTTCTACCCCATGCAAATTTCATTTCTCGGTGTTGCCTGCACGGTGAGCTGCATGTGAGGGAACTTGAACACAGATGTATCTCGGTGGACTCACTCCCTGATGGATTCCCATCAGAAGTCATAAACAGAAAGGAATCAGATGACAGCATCTTTCTTTTCTACTGTTTTGGTTCCTTTGAAGGAATTTTTCTCTGTCCATCACAAGTGAAATCCCCTAAACGTCTTGTCTACACTGATTATATACTTCAGTTCACCACAATATCTGGGTCAAGGATGTTATCACCATAGCCATTGGATGATATATGACAACTGATAGCTATTGTTGAAGTGCTATGAACATGGGATGTTTTGTTTAGTAGCTTCCCGAATGGCCTAAGATAGTCTGTGCTCACCTCCCATATGAAATGGTTAGACAGACATGGAAGCATGGCGCATCCACAAGGGAGCCATCCCTGCTTCAATTACTGATACAGATGGATCTGGATTTTTAGCATCTGAACTCAGCTTGCCCTGTGCTGGACAGCTTAGTGTAGCAGCTGCGGATGCTGTTTTTGTTTTCATATCTGTACAAGCATTAGTTCATTGGCTTTTTAACCTGATTGGGCTCCTGAGACAGTTGGCCTGGGGTTGATCCCAGATCTTCCACTTCCAGCACCGTCATTTGGGGAAGTCACTTAACCTTGCTCCATCAATGTCTTTGTCTGGAAAACTGGAATACCACTTAACAGAATTAAGTGAGTTACTGATGTTAATTCTCTGGGAAAGCAATAAATACACAATATTAATTATACAGTGGCCTGCATTCCTGCATTAACAACCAAAGCTGAAATGCTCCATTAGAGTTCATGTAGGCTGGGAATCCAGTGTTACACACACCAGGCTCATAAAATTATATTCCAACTGCAAGAAAAGATTTGACTGCTCAGTTTTAAGAAAGAAAGATGCAGAACTTTGGAGTCAGAGAGCAAGCGGAAGAGGCTTTAAATGTGAAATGTACTTTACTTTTAAAAAGAATCAATGCATCAACTAAATAATAGAACAGTAAAAAAAATGTACTACTAAATGTCAAAATGGGGATTTGGAGAGTTGGGGTGCTCCTTCCTCCCAAATACAAAGCAAGGTAGAAAGCTGGTGTGGAGGGTGGGAACTCAATCCAAGGGGTTAGATATTATGACTAGGAGTTTCAGAAGGAAAAAAAGAAACAGGAAAAGTAGATAATCATCAAAGAAATTACCAGAGAAATAATGGAAGATGATGTCCTTATCTGAAGATAGACAATGTTCAATGTTCAACTCCTTTCTCAATGCAATAAAAGAAAACACACCTGTTCCTAGGCGCAGCTTGGTAAGTTTTTGATCTCCTGAGAGAGAGAACCCCGAGTGTTTGCAGGGTCCGGAGCTCCTGAGACAGAGAACCCTGAGCGTTTGCAGGGTCCAGAGTTCCTGAGACAGAGAACCCCGAGAGTTTGCAGGGTCCAGAGTTCCTGAGACAGAGAACTCCGAGTGTTTGCAGGGTCCGGAGCTCCTGAGACAGAGAACTCCGAGTGTTTGCAGGGTCCAGAGCTCCTGAGACAGAGAGCCCTGGGCGTTTGCAGGGTCCAGAGTTCCTGAGACAGTGAACCCCAAGTGTTTGCAGGGTCCGGAGCTCCTGAGACAGAGAACCCTGAGCGTTTGCAGGGTCCGGAGTTCCTGAGACAGAGAACCCTGAGCGTTTGCAGGGTCCGGATCTCCTGAGACAGAGAACCCTGAGCGTTTGCAGGGTCTGGGTTGGAGACTGATAGGCATCATCTAAGGAATGAAAAGCGTGCACATAATTTCTTGTTTGTTTGTTTATTTGTTTGGCTACCCTGGATCCTGCAATACAGTGAGTCATCTGGACGTTTCTACAGAGTTTTCATGGAAAATAATTCTGAACCTAAGATTCTCAAAAATAAGACAAAATATTTTTTGCAAGTTCAAAGTGTATTATTAAAGAATTAACCACAGATCCAATAGTGAAAGCTGAAATATAAAGGCAAAATAAGAATCTATGTATGTATGCATGTATGTGTAAATATATATGTATGTATATATAGATGTATATAATATATATGTGTATGTGTATGTATGTATGTATGTATGTATGTATGTATGTATGTATGCTTGTGTGTGGATACATACTTGCAAGAATGTTGTATGGAGGCCAGATGTGGACAACAGGTGTCTTTCTCACCAGTTCTTTACCATATTTTTTTTTTGACACAGAATTTCTGACTGAACTTGAAGTTCACTGATTCAGCTAGAGTAGTTGAACAGTAAGGGACCTCCCTCCGCCCTGGGAGCCATCTGCCTGTCTCCCCTCCCCCAGTGCTGAGGTTCCAGATGTGTGAGAGCCACTACACATGGGTTTTTACATAAGTTCTCAGAATCCCAACTGAGGCCTTTCTGCTTTGATGATAAGCACTTTACCAACTGAGCCAACTTCCCACCCTCAAGTATGTCTCTTTTAATGGGCAAGGTACTCCATTTTTATTGAATGTTGGATTATAGAAATTTCACATATATTACAATCACAAGGATGGAATATGCTGATGCAGGCCTGAAATCTTATCATTTGAGAAGGCTGATGCAGGGGGATTACTGTGAGCTGAAGGACAGCCAGGGCTACCCAGGAAGGTTGTCTTCAAAAGAAAATGACAAGTGACAATTTCTCATCTAGTAACATTTAGTACCGGCGAATCCAGATGCACCCTCAGGCACACATTAAGTTGTAACAATTCTTGGAATTCTTCTTTTTAGAAGGCAATGTTTAAAATGCACATCCCACGGGATCCAGCAGTTCTAGTTGTAGGTTTCAATACTAAACCAATATGTGTACTGATTGTGTACGAATGGTATGTCCAAGGTGCTTTATTGAATGACCTGGGTTACGAGGCTAAGAATTACCATCTCTAGATTCTCTGTATTGCTCACATCATTTAAATAATTAGCCATTTTATGTTTTCTAATAGTTCATCAGCTTCATCATCTACATCTTGACCACAGTTTCCTCCTCCTCTTCTCTTCCCAGTCCTTCCCCTCACCTCCCTTTTGTGTCTCTCTCATCTATTCTCCCTCCATTTCTGTTCAGAAAAGGGCTGGCCTCCCATGGAAATCAGCCAAACACTGCAGTATGTCTGGGTAGCTCCCCTCACATTAAGTCTGGACAAGGCAACCCAGTTTGAGGAAAGGGATCACAGAAGCCTGCAAAAGAATCAAAGATAGTCCCCACTGTCAGGAGTCCCACAAGAAGACCAAGCTTCACAACTCTAACATGTATGCAGAGGGCCTAGGTCAGACCCATGCAGGCTCTCTGGTTAGCAGTTCAGTCTCCGTGAGCCCCTATAAGTTCAGATTAGTTGATTATGTAGATTTTCTTCTGGTGTCCTTGATCCCTCTCTCTTCCTACTGTCTGTCACTCTTCCCCCTTTTCCACAGGATTCTCCAAGTTCTGCCTAATGTTTGGCTGTGTATCTCTGCATCTGTTTCCATCCAGTTGATGGGTGAAGTCTCTCTGGGGACAGCTTGGCTAGGCTCCAATCTATGACTATAGCAGAATACCATTAGAAATCATTTCACTGTCTTTTCTGTTTTGTTCTCTCCTAGAGCTCTGGTCTATTCAGTCTCTGGGTCCTGGCCCTCCAGGCAGTGTCAGGGATAGTCTCCCTCTTTACACATGGGTCTCAAGCTAGATGAGCCGTTGCTTGGCCTCTCCCACATTCTCTGCAGCACTTTTACCCCAGCACATCTTGTAGATTTAACAAGGTGTAGGTCAAAGGTTTGGTGGCCGAGTTGGCATCCCAGTCCCTCCACTGGAAAGTCTTGCCTGGTAACAGGAGACGGCAGGTTCAGGCTCTGTGCATCCCCCATTGCTCATAGTCTTAGATAGGTTCACCCTCATAGATTCCTGAGAGTTTCCACTGCTGTAGCTCAAGGGTCTTATGTAGCCCACTGTGACATGTGTTCAAAGTTGGCAGTGACCTCTTGATCCTCCAGCCTCCACCCCACCCCCACTGAAGAAATTACAAGCAAACCCTACCACATGCACCAAAGTACAGGTGTGTAGTGAGTCCTGGAAACTGACTGAGGGCAGAGAGAGAGAGAGAGAGAGAGAGAGAGAGAGAGAGAGAGAGAGAGAGAGAGAGAGAGGACACATTGGACTCTTCCACAGGAAGCACCCATATATTCAGCAGAGAAGTTGAGTTGAATCCTCTCCAAATTCAAGTGAATCAAATCATTTGGTTTTGAGCTGAAATGAAGCTTAGAAAATTTCAACCCCAAAGGAAACCCTTTCGGGAAATTTTGACAAAGTGAAAATTGGTTCATAATGGAAGTCTCTGTAGTCTGTAATTTCATGGTTTTCCAAAGAGTGTATCACCTCACTTTGCATTGTGCTCACCTAATTAGACGTTTGAAATATGGAAAACAATATTTAGAAGAAGGCAGAAACATAGTCTTAATGAGACTCAACAAGCATAAACAGAAAGAATAAATTCAGGTGTCTTTACATTATAATCATACAAATAATAATTTGGTGTAGGAAGAGAGCTGACTCTTCTATTACTTCCCATCAGCCAGTCCTTGTCACATATATAATGCAGTTTTTTTTATTTTAAAGATGCATGTCTAAATTCACTGACAGATGATAAAACCTTTTAAAGTATAATATTTTTAGATTTCTTCCCAGCCAGACTTAAATTAGATATGTTATGAACCGTGGTTGTATAAAAGTACTTGGAAATGTAGGCCTCAGAACCAACGTATAAAAGAAAACCAAGTTCTCCTTCTATAGCACACACTAGGATTTTCAAGAGAGAGAAAAAATCTGTAACTTTGATGGGTGTGGAGGAGTCGGAAGGAAAATGCAGACCAGAGCAGAAGATAGTGACAGGAAGTGACCATTGCCACCTCTGACGTTGCTGTGACAGTCTGAGTATGCAGCTTGTAGCACAAGACATTGCATGCTGCGTCCACATCCAGCTTTCTACATCAACGGGTAAACTGAGGCAGGGGGTAGAGTCGACAATTGATTTGTCTGAAGGAACAAAGCTTGATTCTCTTGGGTTGGCAGAAAGGGTGAAGGACCCAAACTTAATTCTTTGGGCCCGTCGAAAAGGATGAGGCAACACGTGCACACACACACACACACACACACACACACACACACACACACACACAGTGGATGAAGCAAGTTCATCAACTTCATTTTTGATCCTACATCTTATATATCCCAGCAAAATCTTCCAAGCAGTACAAAAATCACAATGTGGTTATTTTCCATTTTTCTTTAAGTGAACGATTACAATGAGTATCCATAGGAAAACATGTTCCCCAATACCTTCACATGATCAAATGCTTGACATATTGTAGATTAAAAAAATAAACCTATTCCCAAGAACCCATCCGCATCCATGACTAAGCAACTTGATATAGATTAGCAAAGTGTAAGCAAGCAAAGTAATTTTCTCAGCCAGTTTGTCTTATTGGCAGCCTGCAATTTGCAGTTACAAAAAAAAAAGGATTAATTATCTTATTATTTATCTTAAAAAGTAATCTTATAAAAACCTTAAGAGAATCACAAATCTAAACTTTTATATAAAAAGCAACTAGCCATTTCTACTTTAAATCCTCAGGGTGCTCATCTCCGAATTCACCATTTCTTACTAAATTATATCAGGAAGCTGAGGGAAAGATAGGCATAAGAAATTAATCATCACCTTGCTCATCGGCCCAGCTTTAGCAGGAGAGTGATGTCATCCAGGACTAGTCGGGCCGCCACTGTTCTTGATCCCTGACCTTAAAAACATTCTTCACTTATTTAGTAATCAAAGGTGTGCCTTTCTGAACTCTAAGTTGTTCCCTACGATTTTCTTTGTCAAACTCACAAGCAAAAACATTTTAACCTAACTTTACCTACAGTCTACATCTCCAAATTCTTTCTAAGGGTGGTGGCCATTGCTAGCATCTTCAGCTCTACTAAGTTCTTTCCTAGGGTGTCGATTGAATCATCGGTCTGCTGAAAAAGATCAAGCACGCTGGACAGTGGTGGCGCACACCTTTAATTCCAGCACTTGGGAGGCAGAGGCAGGCAGATTACTGAGTTCGAGGCCAGCCTGGTCTACAGAATGAGTGTCAAGACAGCCAGGGCTACACAGAGAAACCCTGTCTCGGGGGGGAAAAAAAAGATCAAGCACTATTACTGTGCCATTGACACTGCCCAGCGAGGGGCTGGAGGCCCCCTTAGAGTTCTCATACAACTCATGGATTAGGAGGGATGTGAAGGCCCCAGGGACAAGAAGCAGAGGGATGCTCTGAACAGCATGAATTCCTTAGGACACAGTCCTAGGCTGTGTCTCTCTGAGAATACCCACCATGAGTGCGCTAACCAGTGGGGGTGGGCTGCATTCCTTGAATTCTAAAGCCATTTGTTTCTCTTGCACAGCCCCCAACGCTGCCGTACCCAATACATCCTAGATGATATCTCATTAGTCATTTCTCACACTCCTACTTCATGAGTTTGTCTGTGTCTGCTATGTCTGCGAGAAGGCGTCCCTATGCATAGATCTTTGTTTCATTGCTCTACGCTTTAAAACCTATTTTTCTTATATTTTTGAAATAGTAATATAATTACATCATTTCCCGCTTCCTTTTCCTCCATCCAAATTCTTACACATATCCATTCTTGCTCTCCTTCAAATTCATGGCCTTTTATTATTATATGCATATATGTGTATATATGTGTGTATGTGTGTGTGTGTATGTGTGTGTATATATATATATATATATGCATGACCTGCTCAGTCTGTGTAATGTCATTTGTATATCTTTTTCCCATGGTGACTATTTGGTATTGGATAAATAATTGATGTGCTCTTTCCTGGGGAAGATTATCTTTTCCACAGTTGAAACTGAGAAAGGTTTTTTCTTTCCTGACCATTTCCTACTGAACAAATATCTATGGTAGACTAAGAAAAAAAGACTATGTCACTACCCAAGGGCTTCCAAGTAGGGACTTGAAGTTGGTCCCCTTGAAGTGTGGTATCTTCCAATCAGTATCAGTAGGGGGGTGGAGAGAAATTATATCTTAAATTCATTTTAGAATATAAAAGGCACTTTAAGTTCCTTTTTTCATTTTTTTAGTGGTTTAGAAAACTCTGCTTTTCTGTTAGGATAGCAAGGAATGCATTTGTGGAGATGTTTGAGCTTCCACGGTTTCTCATCCTCGTTCAAGGCCAGATTAAAGAAAGAAAATAATGAGTATGAGACAAAGGCTTTCGAGTGCAAGATGGAGAGATTTTAATTAAAGGATGATGGAAAGGTGATTAGTCCCCCAGATCTTTAATAAAGCTCGCCAGTTCTCCACTGACACTGTAGGAATTATGCTCCAGTGAGCTGGGGCATTTTATTCATAGACAGGCAACACTATATGCTTTTAATTAACAGTTGTACTTCGATTTCTTGGCCACTATTGGAAAAAAAAGCAGTAGCAAACAATACACTACATTGTTTCATAACCATATTCCAATCCCCTTTCATCACCAAGTCTGTGCAGAGAGCCTTGCTCATTAAGCACTGTATGGTGCAGATCAACAGGCAACCCCTCCCTCTCGTTAAGTCCTAAACAGAACTATCAAGCAGAGAATGAAAGGACAACCGCCAATTCCAGAGTTAAAATACAAGTATTCTCATTAGTTATGGAGCCACAGAATAGAGGAAGTATTTGTAAGTCATGTTTCAGATAAGGCTAGTAATACCTCGACTTCTCAGTAACAGCAGTCAGAGGGACCACGTCATTAAAAACTGGACAAAACACCTGGTTGGAGAGTTCCTAAGGAAGAGGCGCAACTGACCAATAAAACTATAAAAGATGCTGCAGCTCCATTGGAGAGATGTACCTCAAACCTGCAGAGAGATGCCACTTGACACTTTTCTTAGCATGACTAGCCAAAACAAAGTTAAGCAAATCCAGGAGTAAGCGTAGAAGCAGGATCCTTGTGTACCATGGTGTCAGTGTCACACCACATAGCTGATAGGAAAGACAGCACAGAGGTTCCTCGAAAAAGTCAAACAGTATCACCATGGGTGGCCCTGAAATTCCACTTGTAGACCGATGTCCCCAAGAACGGAAAGCAGGGCACATTCAAGCCTGTAAGAACACTATTCACCATACAAGAATCAGGAGCCCAAAGGCTCACTGATAGAGGAGCAAGCAAAGTAGGCATGCTGTGAAGAGTAATGGACTGTGGTCCGCCCTTGAGGAGGAAGGAAAATTCTGGCACGTTCTGCAGCATGAATGGGGCTTCAGGACACTTACAAAGTATTGGGCTTGAGTCCCTCTATATGAGGTACCTAGTGTCAACAAGCTCAACACTTGTCAGAGAGTAAATTGGTAGTTGCCAGAGT
Organism: Mastomys coucha; assembly: GCF_008632895.1. Taxonomy (NCBI): domain Eukaryota; kingdom Metazoa; phylum Chordata; class Mammalia; order Rodentia; family Muridae; genus Mastomys; species Mastomys coucha. The sequence continues at coordinate 63,869,633 of NW_022196915.1, forward strand.
ATGGGAGAGAGGAACTATGTAGTTACTATGTAAACAGTTATGGGTTTCAAGTTGTGGAAAATAAAGAGTTCTGTGAATGGGCAACACTGGATGCTTTTAACATCTGTCTAAAAAATGATGAAAGTGGTAACGTTTATGTTACGTGCATTTTGCCGCAATTAAAAAAAAAAACCCATTAATGTTAATTATTATGTATCCACACACAGCATTAACCTTAAATGTGAAGGTGTGGCTGTTGACTTGAATGCTTTCACCGGACAACTTTTTGGATTTCATTTATTTATAGCATTTATTAAACAGCTCCTAGTGGTGTGTGTTCTTATGGACACTGGGGATGTTAGATTGAGAGAAGCTGCTGTTCATGCTGATCGGGGCAAAACCACACGGTGAAACAAATGGCCAGTGTGTGTATGCAATTGAACTTCAGGTCGCAATGCAATGAATAAAAGAAACGAGCAGGCTAAAGACAAGGGATAGAAGCACTGTTGAAGATCGTGGCCCTCTGCGATTGAGCACATCTAAGCAGGACTCTTAATGCGAGGGAGTAAGTCATCTCAGATATCTCAGGAAACATATTTCAGGGGAGAAGATACCTGGTTAGCGATTTTAAGACTAGAATACACACAAAACACTACAAGTCGTGTCTTCATCCTTCGTACGCTAGCGGTGAGCTGGGCTGTGCGACGTATGAATCTGGAGGGACCTGGTGCGTGGCTGTCCTCACCTTAGTGCTGACTCTAAAGCATGGCTTGATGGGCAGTGTTAGAATTGCATTCTCCAGGACCAGAGCGACACCTCAGTCATCAGCTCGTTCTTTTATCTTCTAGCATAGGGGCCTCCAAGGCTATGTGGAGGATGGATGGGAGAGGAGACGGGACAGGCCTCCCCAGTGCTGCCTCCAGTGTGCCTCTGCATCTGTCAGAAGACACTACTCACTCCTCCCTTTGAAGCTTTACTTCTTTAAAAGGCTTTGCTAAAACAGAGTTTGGCTACTCAGAGAGACTGGGAAGACACACACCCTTGTTTGTCATGTGAGAAAACAGTTAAGAGAATAGAAGACTAATTTCCTTAGATGTTCACGTTCGTCCACTCCCCCCCACCCCACCTCTGAGGTCCTTGGGTCTCCTCTTCCTCCTCTGTGGTCCCCACTTTTATACTTATTTAACAAAGATCACTTAGAAACAGATTAGTTCCTGGGAAACCCTTTGGGGTGTGGGTGGGGCTCATGACCGTAGATGATTCTGATACCAGTAGAGCTTGAGGTCACACTTGGAGAAAAACCAAACTCAAGGTATTTTGTGGAGGGATAAGCCTTTTAATGGACGGGATGCAAGCGTATCAGCAGTCATTGCTGGCCTTTATGGATTTAAAATAAAAGACTCAGAGATTGGTATGACTGATCCACTGAGGCATGGTTACTAACTACATCATGGCTAAGACACAAATTCCATGCCCTTGCCCCCAAACCACTGTTCCTCACACAAAGGTCTACTGAACCATGACTCTCCATATTGAGGTATAACAGAAAAGTAGTGCTTTATAAATAATCGCCGTTTACTCTGAACTCCTGCCCTTCTACATTTTTGAGTATCTCACTTTCACCAGACCATGATGGTAATTGTATGTAGTACTGTGTCTGTATTTTTTAAAGTCTGGGCTCGGTGCAGCAGAGGACAGTGGCCTGCCTGAGAAGATACTGTTGTGCAGACAGTGAAAGCCTGCTCTCCGTCCCTTCCCAGCCTCTCCCCGGTTGCTGAAGGAGCTCTAGAAGAGTGTGCTGTGGTGGAAAGTGTACACAAGCACAGAGATTTGAGACCAAGGCGCAATGGTAGCTCCTTCATTAATTTGCTTTGCAACTTTGGCGATTCCCTTCATTTCTCTGAGTATGCACCATCATCTATGATTTTCTGTGCTTAAGGATAAATTTCTATATTTTGAAATACGGAGATCATTAAAATGGATTAGAGGTGATTTTCCCTCATTAGGAGTAATTCATCAGCCCTGCCATATTTGTATGAAATGACTAATACAATTTTTTTTTATTAAACCCAGTACACAAAAAACTCATTAAGCCAATACTGGCTTACCCAAAGTAGTATTTTATTTAAGGCAATTGCTGTTCCCTAGTAATCTAGATTTCTGTGGTTTAGTAGTAAAATTATTGAATTATCGGAATATATTTAATATGGACTCGCTTTTTCCCATCATGAGGCATAGTTTTGCCTCATGTTTCAGGGGACGGGTATGACTGAGAAGTGCTCGCCTGTGAGTATCAGATGCTAGCCTCTGGAGAAGAAAGGCTACCTGCCTGTCAGAAGTGCTGCTTCTGTGATCTAGTCCATAAATGCACCATCATGGACTTTGGGCTCGATTAGATTCATGATGCCGTACACATCCAAAGATATCTTTTGAATACTCAAATGCCCTCCCTGTCAGCTTTAAATCCCAAGGTTTCCTGCAGCTCCCCTCTCCTGCCTCATGGTTTTTATATTTCCCCTCATGTGTTAAGGCCTGCTCTCTGCTGAGGCCTGAGCCAGGTGTAGAGACATCATTCATATTCCAAGGACCTCTAGACTTAACCTTAAAGTAAGACATTATGCTGTAATAATTAAAATATAGGAACATGTGTATCTTCCACTCAGTCTGTATACTCAGACTTTATTTTACGTTCAGACTGAGCAAGGAGCTGTGGCTCTGTAGAGCTCAGGGACAAGCAAGTACAAGGCAGAAGGAATCCCTTGTGTGTAGGCTGTACCAGCTGGAGAGAGACTGTCCTGTCCTCCAGGAGATGGGGACAGTCACTCATCACATAAGGAAGAGAATATAAGCCTCTCCTGCCCCTGCTCGTTGGAGCAGGAAGACACGGCCCTGATGAGTCCTTGCTCTCCAATCTAGGACAGAGCTCAGGCACCACTGACAGTCAGCCCTGTTTGCTTCTCTCTGGTTCCCATTGTCCCCTGCGTGAGAGATGAGCGAGAACCTGGACTTGAAGTGCCCCACAAGCACTTTATCCAGTGGTCCTTTCTCTGTTCTAAAATTATCTTATTGATTCGTGTCTGTCTTCATGTGCCTAAAAAGAAAGCTTAATTGGTCTCTTATGGGGACTGGCCTATTTCTAGACACAAGGAGTCATTGTATCTCATGCAAATTTTCTAGGCAAGAGTTAAGTTCCTTTTGCATTTTGACGCAGTAGGATAGTGGATCCAAGGGTGCTCTTCTGGCTTTTTTTTTTGGAAACCATGACTGTGACCTCTTGTATCCATCTCTGTGTGAACGAACCTTACACTCCTAGTAAAGTGTCCAGACATGATTACTACGCTTGTTACTGCAAGCTCCCCTCCCACATGCCCTTCCTCCCTTCGGCTGAGTTTGAGAAACACTTACTTGGATGTGGCAGATGATGCATTAAAGCCCCAGCACCCTGGTCTTTAAGTGGGCGGAGTGGTAGGCGCGAAGCAGCTCAGGAAGGATCCTAGTTCCTGAGAGGCTGGGTCCTCTTCCTTTGGACTCCTAAGGCTATTATTGGCCGAGTGTACTTTCCATTTGACCATACATAGGAGTGGGTTTTGGAGTGATTCTCTGAGGACGGAAATCCACTCATATGAATCAGCGCGATGATGTCCGTACAGTGGGTGGGTGAGAGGATGAGTGGGTGAATCTTCTGACGGGAGGTCCTTGTCACTCCATTTGCCAGCCCAGGCTGACTTCAGATACTCACATCTAGAGAGCTGTCTTGCCCTGCAGGCGAGGTATCTGATGTGAGAACTTAGCATCTGGAAGATAGAAAGGTATGTTCATGGCTGCCATTCTCGCTAATCGATGCCTTGACTTATTTAGACCTAGGAACAAGTCCCGTAGAAACAGAGTTTGATTTTCCTTTCCTGACTCTTCTAAAGGGCAGAGGCATTCACTCTGAAATTCTTGCTGCGTGGTGGTACAGCCGAGGAGGCCATGAGATGCAGCAGCCCCTGTAGGCACTGCAATCCCTGCAGAGTCTCTCGTGTGCCTTTGTTCACCACAGCCACATGTTTGAGTCTTAGTGTCTTAGGAACAAGGACACAAGTGCCTGGGTCAGGGTTAGGTCTCACACTGTTGTCATGGCCTAGGACAAGCTACCACTCTCCCTTGAAATGATAAAATCTGCTTGTTATGGAAATCAAGTAAGACATAATAAGTGGCGGTTTCCCCTTCTTTTCTTCCTTTGTTGGAGGGAAGGCCAGTAGCTGGGACATCCCTCCCTTGGTCTGCTTAGTACATGGCATATTTCAGATCTTTGCAGCAATATCACATATTTGGAAAGCACAAAAGATCTCTTTTGAATTAACAAAAGGTAGTGATAAAAATCCTCAGCAGATAATGAACATGAGAATCCTTTTCTGTACTGGGGGGAGAAAATCACATTAGCTTAATTTCTTGATTGTGGGCCATGATAGAACCCAGATGCCTTTAAACACTCCCATAGGATAGATTACAGCAGGTTGGGGCTTCTGGTCTTGGTCCCTTCTGGGCTTAGGCAGTTCAGCCTGGTAAGCATGGGACTCTGCCACGTAATGCGTGTGTGCCCTTGCCCTCTCCACAGGAACCCATTCCAGTGGCTGGGGTTCTGCCAGACCCCCCTCAGCAGCTCTGTTTTTGCCCAGCCTACTTTCTTAGCCAGTACAAATGTGTCACAATATGAAGTCTCCAACAGGGTGACCATTTATTAGCCATCTTGGTTTAGTTTTTTTAGTCCCGGTTATCCAAAGAGGAAGAGAGAATTGCCAGGAAATGCTTGAAGAAGTGATGGTCACTGCGGGTGATAGTTGATGCTCAGGCTGAGTGTGCTGTGTGGTCACTGTGGTTCATTAAAAAAAAAAAAAAAAGCCCTCCCGTGGGACCTGACCCAGCCTGTTCCTGGGCACAGTTGACATCGTTGCATTCTGAGGACACTCTGCCCCTCTTTCTGACCTTTAAGCATTCCAGTGTGTCTTTTATCTTACTTCTTCAAATCCATAAGTAGACTATTTTATTTGACCAATGACCACCTTGCAGAACCAGTATGGCTCACGTGATAATACTTCTGTGAGTGGGTATGCAGCCTCTGCTACATAAAAATTCTGAAAAAAAAAGAAGCAATATTTTACTACATCCCAGGCCCCACCCAGCTGTCAGTGACACTAGAGCATTTTAACAAAATTCAAGTAAGCATATTCACAAAATTATACAAAATAGCTTGTCCCTTTTGTGGTGAATTTAGAAAACTTGAACATGGGTGGGCGGTGAATGTTATACTTAAGGGAATCTAATGAGCTGGCAATGAAGAAGGTTCTAGTGAAATTTGCTGTGGACGGCCTCTAGAGCCTGCTTCGGGTACACTATGGAGGAATTAAGGAGTGGGTATTATGCGGAGCCCTTTGATAGAAATCTAGAGTAGCAAGCAGGAAACCCTGTCACATTGTGACATTGCAGTACATTTGTTTATTCAGTTATTTAGTAAACATCCTTAAAAGCATTTACTGTAAATTAAAGCAGCTAGTGGGTTCTGCGAACATTAGATGAATGGGATCCAGGGCCCTTGGGCAAGCTTATACCACAGTGGGGAGCCAGACACATTAGTAGACGTTTAAAAAGCAATCTAAACGTTCAGGGATGAGGGAGACATTATGCATATCCCCAGGGCTCAGAGGGGCACTACACACAGAAGAAGTCCAGCCCTAGTTCCTTAGTTGGCCTCAAGAGCCCGAAGAGCAGAGGCAGTTTGTGTGGAAAACAAGGTCATAGAATATGAGCCTGGGGCAGCCTAGACCGCATCCACAGTTCCAGACATCACAGGGGCAAAGAGTTCTTTGGGCTTTCTGGCTTCGGTTCTACATCATCTTGCTACCTCTTCAACCTTGCAATTTGCACCCGTAACTGAATTCTCACTCTTTGGAAGTCCTGCTTTCTGACAGGTGTGAGAAGAGACTAGGATGTGCTTTTTATTTAGCGACAGTCTGGAGAAGTCAGTGGTGGAGACAGCTTGACTGAAGTACAGAGACAAAAGGCTGAGAGCAGTGGCCAATCACACTGTGAAAGTACGTTAGGGGTTGGTGCTTGTAATTGGATTTTATTAGTAAGCAGATAAAGCATTTTTAGATTAGCACGCGTTTAAGAGCTAGAACACAGGGTGGTGGCTGAGAGTTGGGGACACCTGGCTTTAGCAGTGTTATATCAGAGAACTGAATTCATTCTGTGGCAGGTGTCTGAGTGTGAACACTTATGTATCTCAGTTGCCCTATCCTTATATATCTTGGATGAAATCTTACCCAAAAGATTGATAATGAGAAGGGATGAGATGGCAATGTGTATGCTTGGAAATAGCACCCAAGGACATTGGTTCTGTTTTTCCCTACCCATGTTCTTTTGAGACCCTCAAACTTTTTGAAAAGAAATAAAAATTTCCCAGTGGTTCTTGGCTTAGATAGGGAGAATTTTGTCATGGATGCCATGTCACTTATTTCAGTGCTATAGTTAAGAAAAATGGTGACACTAATTGGGGGTGTACTTGTTTGTATTTTCTACAATTTACCTTTAAATTATCTCACAGAGATCCAGGGAAATGTGTATATTATATGTGAATCAATTTGATGCAAGATGTTTAGCTGGTACTGGAATGATTCATAAAGTAGTTCTATAAATTGTTAAATTATTATTATATCTGATCAACAAAGACATTGAATGTTTTTTCCTTCAGTGTTAAGATGAATGAGGTTTGATATTTGTACATTTTGCCCTGCTGTGTGTATAATTATTTAAGAACCTAGGAAACCAAATTTCAAAATATGATCACCCTTTGAATATCACTATGGCTTTATGATTCTTGACCATTTTACACACACACAAAAAAATGACTACCCCATAATAACTGAACTAATGCTGAGCTAGTCTCACACAAGTGTATCTCCTCCCTGGTTACTATTGAAACCACCTCCACCCTCAAACACACTAGAAGCAGTAACAGAAAACCAGGGTGGTCCTTCATGAACCCTATCACCTAGCTCTTCCTCTATCTTTCTGCAAATTGATGTTTTTTGTTTGTTTGTTTTGGTGTGTGTGTGTGTGTTGGTACAGGGTTAGAACAGGATGATGGGAGAGGATTCTAATATGTCTCAACTGCCAGAAGGAACCTAATGCCAATGAATGATTAGCTGGTTAGGCTCTTACTCAACATAACCTACTGAGGATGACTGAATGAAGTTGGGGAGGGAGAAAGGAGGAGTTCCAAGAGAGAAAAAACAGGTTAGTGTAGCTCGTGTGCCCTTTATGCCGAGCAATGCATTCCTCAGGCGGAATTTCATTTGGAGGATGCTCATCATCACTGATTGTACGCTTATGTACCCTTACTCATGACCCCATCAGATCCACTCTGACCGGACATAACCGTGCACTATCCATTAACACCGGCTAGGCAGAGTAGGCATCTTGTCTGTGACACTTTAAGTTGGTGCCTTAGACACAACAGACATTCGTTTCTCATAGTTCCAGAGGCTGTACAGTCCACAATCATGTCACCACCAGAGTCAACGGGGCTTGGGAGCCCCTTTTTATTATTTCCTGCTCTGTCTTTACAAGATACGAAGGGCAAGAGGTTTTTTAGGCATCTTTTCTAAAGACACTTGTCTTATTCTCATGATATAGTGCCTCCTACTCCCCAAAGTCCCCTTCTAATTATATTTCCTTGAAGGTCAAGACTTCATCATAAGAACTTGGTGAGAGTAGGTGGCACTTTTAAACCATAGCGTTGGAGACTAATGACTCAGACCGTGGTCGGTGAAGACCTGTGACCTTAATGACCCTGACAGAGGGCAGACACTACTGAGCTTCTGCTGGAAGACCTGCATTGGGACTTGATAGATGAACTACAGGCTTCCCTGAACTATATTCAGCACAGAATTTAGCGACCTGCAAACTAGAGGCTGCATACCCCCAGTGGCAAAACCAAAAGCCTTTAAACGTCATTGCAGCCATGAAGTGCACTTCCAAGTGAAGCGTAGTCTGTGGTGTCTAGTGCACAGCTGGGTTACTTGGTGGCAATCCGAGCTCACCATCACTGGATTAGCCCAATGATTTCAGCTTGTTTTCATCTGAGGGAGTTGTTGAAAGGGAAAGATTAATATAGTGTGTTTCTGCTAACCCAAAATTCTGTTTTGTATTTCTTTGATACAGATTCTTTGATGTAAGGGCAAACTCTAAATCTCTTTTAAAAGAAGAAAAATGCCCCCGAGACTGTCACACTCGAGCAATCTCAGGAATGCAGGAGAGTGCACAGACAGAGGAACTAAGGGTCTGTGTCTGGAGCTGGCTGCGTTGTTAGCAGAATTTAATTACAACTCAAGTTGGCTTTTTGCTCATTTGAGAAATTCTTCACTAAGAATGAAAGACATTTTGTAACTATACTATGTAATTTACTAGGCCACTTAGAGAACAAGCAAGATAAACACTAACTAGAATTTTAGGTAAAGCACTAACTAGTACATAGAACAAAACCCCAACATCTCTGTTTTTTTTTTTCCTCCCACTCTCCTTGTACAAAGGAATTTAGTCTCTCCAACAGTGCTGGTGGCCACTACAGTTGAGAAAACATGATCTTGGAGTAGCCAAGAAAATAGAACTGAAAACTCTTGCTGCTGCTCCTACAAGGAAAAGGAGACTGAATTCGCAAACTAACCTTCATTCTTCAGTCTGGTTGCACATTTATATAGCTCCAAGGCCAACGAGCTCAGAGTACACGCACTCCCTCAAATGCAGCGGGGACACACTTGAAATCCTGTACTGAGCCACATGTTCATAGACTCCATAGAAGGAATCTTCCTGATGCTCATTACAATTGCAGCAGTACCTGGCATTAGCTGAATACCCAGCCATTAACAATGGCTTTGACTTCCTGGCCTCAGGGCTTTTGGTCAGTAAGTCAGTGGCCTGCCAGTGATGACAGGGATTTAGAAACCTCTGGTCAGTTCTACTATGAAGGGAATCACTATTCTTTATGGTATATTTGTGTGGCTCCCCACAAACTTCTCTTTCATTGCTAGAAATGTAGAGTAGAAAAATAAAGAAGGCTCTGTACCTGGCCAGAGGTGGGAGGGGCTCCTTCCTCATAGTGCACCTTGAGGGGAGGTGTTGAGGGTTTGCCAGGAAGGAAGCATTTACCACAGGAAGGAAAAGAAGTCCAGCTGGGTAAACTTGCGTAATATATGCTCCTGTGAATTGAATTTCCAGCACTTATCAGATGTCTCTAGAGATTGCTTGAAGGGAAGGACTAGCCTCTGTCCTGCTGGGATGTAGACCCTGCAGCCACAGAACTAAGAACACTCTTGTGGCCATCCCTTAGCTTCTCTGTGATTATATGCGTAGGTATTTTAACGGTATTACGTTGGTAAAGTTGTGAGAATTTAATCAAGTGACAAGAAACAGATGCAATGAGAACCGTATAAACAAATATCGTGTTCACAAGATAATCGAATACTGAGTATCAAAGCCTTAGAAATATTATTGAGGAAAAAACTGACTTAAAGGTCCCGCTGGTCAGTAGAAGAATCAGCAGTTCTCTGGCTCTGTGAAGCAGAACTTGGCCCCACCCTCAGATATACTTCTTAGGTCTTAGCTATGATCCAGGAATGTACATTATTCAAAAACCACCCACAATGCTTGGTTACCACGTGGACTGTCTCGGAATCTTATGAGGCCTTCCTTGAGCCTTACCCGTTGGGGGCATGCAGAGCTCCTGGCCTTACAAGACCTGTTTGAATCCTTGTTCTGCCATATTGGCCGTGAGACCTTGAAATGTCAAGGCTCTGAATGTGTATCTCTTTATCTAGAAAAGAAATATTGTAAATGTGAAGCACATAGGTATAGGAAAGATACCAGCGAGGTAACCACTGCTGTGTGGTTGTGTTATTGAAATTGAAAGTGCCTCGTGCTACAGTCTAGCACAGAGAAGCCAGATTAATCACAATGACATGGTTCCTTCATGAAGGAGAGTTGTGTTTGACTACAGCTTTCCCGAAAACTACCAGTCTCATATATCAGAGCAGCTCCAGCTGATACTCCTGTGCTTGATGGAATAGGCAATAGGAGTTTCTCCTTTTAAGACAATCATTAATGCAATTTAAGTCAATGCAATTATTAATCATTTGTTTTGATTCTCAAATTTAGCCCAAAATGGGGTCATCAGTAGGTTTTCCTATATTAGCCTAAACAACTGAACATGTGCATTAATTAGAATAATTTGGATTGGCATAGGACCAGGATCCAGAACATGAGTGTGGGATGCCCAGAGGAGAGCTGGCTGGCTGATGGCTAAGCATCGCCATTGTTCTTGTCTCTACAGATGTGTCTGGCTCCAAATGCCAAGTGAAGAGGAAGGGGGAGGAGCGAAGAGTAGATGTTTCAGAAGGGTAGGAAGGAAAGAATACCTTTTAAACTTTATTTAGATAAAAATATATTTACTGCCAAATCTGAACATTGAACAAGATTTTTTTTTCTTGAACTATAGTTGCTTCTGATTTAAAAATTTAGTCACTGCCCAGAGGGATTTATTGTAAAGGAGCCAAGTGTTTAGGGCTAAAAAATGAAAATAGCTCTGAATTGGAAATTCAGGGCATATAATACTGGTTCAAATTGCATCTTATTCTACATCTGTTTTAATAGAAGCCTACAAGACAAAGAACCAAACTCTAAAATTGCCTCCATCTCTAGAATTGAATGCGAAACAGATACTACGGCTCTCCTTAATTCACAAAGATAAATGCTAATTATGAAATGCTAATTATGGCTGCTTCTATAACTGACTGCTAAAAGAGACTCCCACATATATGTAAATGCAAAGATAGATAATCATATGTGACTGTTTACAAGCTACTCATTTGCATATGCATTTCATGATTTTTTTTGACAATGTTTGTTTATACAGTTAATAAAAACTCAGGGGTAGATATTGGGATGGGCCAAGTCAAAGCCTTGGATCTAGGCCTGGGTGGTTACCTGAGTTGATTACATGGCCAGCTCTCCTGCTTTTCCTAGGGGAGGGACAGGGCCGGCTCTCTCACGCTGCCCAGGTAGAGGGGCTGCAGGATGCGAGAGATGAGGCATCTCTCTAGTGCTCATCTATGGACTGCTGGAGCACATGAAGAAGCAGGTACTGTAGAACCAAAGCTGCAGGATCTCATTGACACAGGGCAACAACACGATATCTGAGTCCCAGTGAGGATCCAGTATTGATCGTGTAGCAGAAGCCAGAGGCCTCAAACCAGATCAATGAGTCATCTCAATGAACATTTGCAAGTAAAACTGCTTGGGCAAAAAGGGTGTACTGTATTCCACTATGTAATGTTTTCTTCTTCTTTTGTTCTCTTTTGTGAGGAGAGGTTGCAAGGGTGGAGGGAAGATATAGAGGGATGGAGAGATGGGTGGGATTGGTTGCATGTGAAGTTCATCAAGAAGTGATAAAAGGTTTTAAAAAGAAAAGAAATAAAAGCAGTTCCTGTTGGTGTCATTTAACCAAGAGCAACCCCCCCCCGGAAAGCCCCCCAGTTTTAAGTTATTAACTTCTCTTTCAAATTTGAATCCCTTCCATGCTATTATTAATAGCCAAGAGTTAATAGTTTCCAAACAGAGTGGTTTTGTTGTTTTAATTTATTGATTTTAAGTGCATTAATTAGTTTTGTGTTATTTGCCCCATTTCTATTTTCCTCCTATATTATGTTCTCTACTATAATAAATTTCATAAAAGAAACATAAACAGCAGTGCAGATGTGGTTAGAGTACCGACCCATGATTCTCAAAGCTCTGCAAGGAGCTCCCGGTGGAAGGGCAGCTGCTTTGCCTTGCTGCTCATAGGATGCAGGAGAGGTCTGGCGTAAGACCAAGAGAGCGGCACTTACATGGTTTATTGTTTCTTCATGATGTGTGGCTAGTTACTGTCTCCAACATATCAAAATTGTAAATGGTCATAGCAGAGGAATCCAGGGCAGAATATGTATCACAAAAGTGGAGTTTGCCCTTGCCTTCATCACTCCCTCCCCTCACCCTCCCCTCACCTGCCATCCCTCTCTGAATGTCTCTTTTAATGTCTCGTTCTTACTTGTCCTGGTTATTCAATTATTCTGTAGTCTATGGCCCTCATCTACCTTCATTTTGTCCTGAGTTTCTCGTGTTTATCCTTAAAGCCCCAGGATAAATATTCTTTAGGGAACCCTTCTCTAAATGCAACCCCTTGGTGGAGCTTGCTCTTCCACCCAGCCCTTGACACAAAAATCATCATCTTCATTCCTTCAACTTTGAGTCTCAATAGCTAGGCAAGAAACTCCTTGTTGTCACTGGCTCTGCCTTGTCCCATTGCACCCCGCTGTGTGTGTGTGTGTGTGTGTGTGTTTCTGTCTTTCTGATATTAATCCCAATGCTTCACATTTAGAGTACTTGAACAATACTTTTTGAAAGATGGATAAATGGAAAAATTTAATGTTCACAAGGACAGATGCTGACCTCATGAAGTAATTTAGCCAGGGTTATAATTTAGCCTATTATTATTGTTATAGTTTGAAAAGTAAATAAAGGTTGATTGACTGGTTTATTAATGATCATGTAAATGCGTAAGGGATAGATAACAAGTAACTATGAGGTCAAAGCATGAAAGCTGATGAGATCAAAGTGATCCAGACCACTCTTAGCGATCTTCATTTCTTAGGCAGAAATGAAGGAGAACAAAATGCCAATAACAGCGAAAATAACCCATGGCACCCACATTGGCTCTTCTGAATGGACCATATGCACATTGTTTCATCTGTAAGCTTCTGTAAATGCATTGCTGACACTGAATTTCTTTGAAAATGCCTTTGTTACTGTAAAATCCATTAGCTATCTCTAGCATGGCTCTAGCAAGTCTTACCATCAATTATATGCTCATTGGCAAAATGTTTCAGAGAATTATGCTAAACTTTGGAGCTGCATGCTATTCAGCAGCCTATATGACAGGTCCATGTTGGTGGGTTTTTTGTTTGTTTGTTTGTTTGTTTTTGCAGTTTTCACCCATCCCTTAAGTGTTTCTTGTTAACTTTGCTCAGGATAGAGTAGGTTTGAATTCTCAGGATGAAGTAGGGTGGATACAAATATGCAAAATGGAGACCAGAAAGATGGCTCAGGGGTAAAGGTGTCCACCTCCAGAGCCAATGGCCTGAGCCTAGTCTCTCAACCTAACTGTAGAAGGAGAGAGCTAAGGCCTATGAGTCTATGAGTTGTCCTTTCTGTAAGTTCCACAAGGGCTACATTGTGGCAGCACCCTCTAATAGATAAATAAATGTTACTTAAAAATTTTTAAAAGAAAACAATCTACACAGATTGAGATGAGCGAATATGTTCTGTATTAGAAGTCTCCAATCCAAAAGCAAGGAAAGTGGATATGAATTAATGCTGCAGTATGCGACTCTGCAAGGACCTTTGGGTAACTGTAGGGATAGGAGAGCTCAAACTCATCTTATCAAACCATCAACACACATAATGACATGGGTGTAATATACACAGCAAGTAGGCATATGCATGTGATAGGTGTAAATTTTGCACATAGAAAATACACATGCCATATTATGTATTCTGCTATGTATCTATTTCCTCATACATGAGCTACTTCAGTAATACCTCTGCTGCACTGGGGGTTGGACTGATCACTTATAGAGAGGAAATGTCAGTGGTCTCCTCTTGGATCTCCTTAAGTGAACCTGGGAGATGATTCCAGTTTGAAGCAGTAGCCGCTGGTGACAGCATTTCCCCTACAAGGAGGTGAGATGATGCGGCCCAGTGGTCCAGCATTTCCCAAAGCTCTCTAAAAGACTGAATCAGAACCAATGGACCAGCGTACTGCTCCATGTCTTAGTTTGGGAATTTTAGAATCTCTTGGCAAACTCCCATTCCCAAGGAGAACTCCCTGACCTAATTTAGCAAGTTCTAAATGAAGCGAATTGCTCACAGCACGGAGGACGGGGTTCAGATGGGACAGGCTGTTTTCTTTCTCCCTTTCCCTCTCAAAGTTCCAGAACAGCTTGGGTCAATGTGATTTGCTTGTGTTGAACTCAGCTGATTGATGATTTAGAATTCAGCGCTCATGGAAAGCCACAATACAAATACAAAGGTACAAACTCTGTCATGTCAACCCACAAACTGTCCTCTTCGGAGTGAACTTCCATCCCAGCTCTCAGCTCTGAGAGTGTTCCTGAAGCCACTCTTAATCAAAAAGCAAAGAATTGCTCTCAAGCTCAGGCAGCTTCCCATGCCCAAGTAACTTTGAAAGAGAAAATACATTTCCCAGAGTGCTGTGCAAAATAGGCTGAGAAGGTCCAGGGCCCTGAGGCTGCTGCCATGATTGAAGGCCTGAGCTCATATCCTTATTTTATTCCAACACACACTTATTGAGCTGGAGCTCCACTGGCCTCTTTACAGAGCTAAAAAGAGAGGAGAATACGTACATCAAAGTGAAAACAACAGAGGATTTTGGGAATATAAAATATGGCCTTAGACTTGCAGGGCACCAGTCACAGAAGTTCACAGTGTGAACGTCGCTAGAGTTCTTTGTATTTTCTTCCATGACTATGACAGTGGGCACAGTAGCAGCCAACCTATTGGATATAGTCGGTGCTGACATTGTGCCATTATATAGAGCAAGCCACTTAAACCTCACAACAGTCCAGTGAATTAGACACTGTTACCATCTCTTAATTTTCAGAAAGCTGAGTGTGAAGGCTAAACAATGTTATGGTCATTCATCCAGCAAGTCAGTTGTTGGGATGGGATTAGAGCCCCTAGGCATGTGAGTTCCAGAGTTATTACCCAGAACAGTTCCAGGGTTTCACATCTCATCTGAATCTCATCTGGATGTGCGTGTGATTAAGACCCAGCGATTGGAATGAAATGGCTCTGTCAAATTCGTAGATGCTGGCCCCAACAGGGTTCCAGAAGAGCAAAGAGAACTCTGAGGACAAAAGGTTTTAGATGGGCAAAGCACTTTCATCCGGAGTTGTTTGTCACAATAAAATTGTGAAGTTGTTATTCACTTTTTAAAAAATGACAGGATAATTAATGAACCCCGTGCTCCAGTTTTAGATGCAATGTGGATTTAGTCATAAAAGATACAGCATCCAGCTCTCATGGAGCCTCTCACTCTTGGACAGAATGCCATAGGAACTGTAAAGCCAGTCGCAGCTATCACTGCGCCTGCGCGCAGGATGGAGAGGGAAGCAAAACTCTGTCCCAGAAGGCCTGTGGGGAACCACGCAGGGTGACCTGGGATGCTTTAAGCTCTGACTTCAACCCTGACGGGCAACCCTGCAACATCCACAGGCTCTTGGTTCTCCATTAGTTAACCTCTTGCGGCTGGTAGTCTAGTGACATCCTTCTCCTCACCGGCTCTGTGCAAGCATGGATACATGCTTTGGATGACGACTTCTGACAGAGGTCTGAAGTCATTGCTATGGGTGGAACTTATTGAGGCCCAGTTTTTGCAAACAAACAACACATCCTCCTCCCCCAAAGAACAAAAAAAAAATACAACCCCAAAAGAGTGGCTACATAGTTGTAGGCCTACTTCTACAGACTTGAAAGTTGCTACCGAGTTCAGGAAAGGATGGTGTGAGGGGAAAACCCAGATTTTTTTTCTCTTTATTTAGGACAAGCAAGCCAGCATCCATCTTTGAAACTGCTGTGGGATATAGCGTATGAATTTTATATATATTTCTCATGTCAAATGGCATTGGAGGACATTGTCATCTAAACAGTTTAAAGGCACATGAAAAGGAGGCAGAAAATGATGGAGAATGCCACCCAAGGACTCTACAATCCTCGTATGCTGACATTGTCTCCTTCTTAAAGATTGTCTGCTTCATTTGTACTTTCCCTGAGTCTGGGACTAAAAAAGTCTGAACTAACTAAAAAAGTTAGTGATACCCAGAAAGCCCAATCCAGGCTAGAGCAGCTGTGTCACAACTTAGAGTAACGTTGTTCTTCGGCATCCTGCTCTGCCTGAGGCCATATGAACTACGTCACGTTCAACGGTGAGGTCGACGGCACTCACGTTGAAACGGGGGTGTGACTCACCAGACAGTTCCTGATGGTTTGGCATATTGTTTGTTGGAATCACACAGGAAGTGAATTGCAGACTCAGGCTCTTTCAAGCCGGCCTCGGTCTTCCATTGCTATATTAATAAGCAAGGAGATCTTTGTCAGGGGCTCTTTCCCATCTCTTTCCCATTAGGACAGACAGCATTACTCACTTCCTACAGGTTTTACAAATACCTTACTATTTCTTCTTCCTTAATAACTAAGAACCCAGAAGCAGGCCATCTCCTTATATACCCTAAAGTGTTGCTGTAACACTCCTGAAGCAGGCTAGCCTGGATAGATACCTATGTGTGACGTTTAGAGTATTATGTTTTCATTTTTGAATTACCAGCAGGACCTTATGTAAATGCTAAGGGCTACAATATGAAGCATAAATCTAGCTGGAAGATTTCCTAGTGGATTCATGTTCATGTGAATAAATGTTTTGTGTCTATTTATATCAATAGCACATGTAAATGCTTTTAGACATTAAAAAAGAGGGCTTACAATAAATACTATACTGCCTCCCACCACTGGGTTTATTTGCCCAGATAAAAACCTATAATTATTTGAATTATTTCTATATATTTAATTATTTATGTATATATCTATTTAAAACTACTTAAAGCTTTCAAAGTATTGGTAGTATTGGCTCATCACAGATAGCTAAATATGCATATGTATGTGTCTGTTTGATTATAGCCTACTACTTTATCAAGGTTCAATGTTATGTGTTGACATCATACATGCATGGATGAGGACCTAACTTCTTTGCAATATAGTGTGACTTTTAGTTCTAATTATCTCTGTACCTTTAAATAATAGACATTACTATAGTTCAAGCCTGGAAGTTTTTCAGAAGGCCAGATGCTGAAGCTTGGAATTATTGGTAGGTTATAAAAGTTTTGAGAGGCGGGTCCTAGTGGTAGGAAGATATCTATCTATCTATCTATCTATCTATCTATCTATCTATCTATCTATCTATCTACATATATATATACATATATATATATAGGATATATGGATATATATATATCCTATATATATATTCCATTTTTTCCAATTTTATCCAATTTCCATTAATTATTTGAATTATTTCTATATACTTAATTATTTATGTATATTTCTATATAAAGCTACTTATAGTTTTCAAAGTATTGATAGTATTGGCTCACCACATATGCCTGCCCAATATTGTCTTCCAATATATGCATATACATATATATGTGTGTATGCGTGTATGTGTGTGTGTGTGTGTGTGTGTGTGTGTGTGTGTGTGTGTATTAGGATCTCAGTCTTCCTGTTTTATGTGTCAATGCTCAGGCCCACATGAGATATTTGCCTCAGTCCACCACAGTATTCTCCCTCTTAGGACAAAACACGCCCTTCCTGCCAAAATAACAATGGAGCCAAGGGACTACAGATTGAAATCTCACATCCTTCTTAAATGTTGATTATGTTTTCATAACACATTTTTGTTATGAACAAAAACAACCATTTTCCTTGTTATAAGTTGATTATTTTAGGTATTTTTTAATAGAGAGCTAACAACTTACTATTTCGTTTCTTCAACTAGAAAAATAATTGTTTTATCATAAGATGAGAATGTTACCATCTTAGTCTTCTTGTGCTATAGTAGCAAAATATCGGATGTTGAGTTATTTGTAAAACACAGAATTTAATAGATAATTCTGAAGCCTGAAGATGATCGAGAGGATAGGAGATTTAGTATCTGGTGAGGCCCTTTCCCACGAATAGTCTGATAGCCAAACTTTATATAAATAGCAAAAGAAAAAGGAGATGAACTTGTATTTAGCCATGCCCAGAGCAAA
This sequence comes from Mastomys coucha, assembly GCF_008632895.1. Classification (NCBI taxonomy): domain Eukaryota; kingdom Metazoa; phylum Chordata; class Mammalia; order Rodentia; family Muridae; genus Mastomys; species Mastomys coucha. Next base: position 63,887,566 of record NW_022196915.1, read on the forward strand.
ATGGGCTTATGTGAACTCCCTCCAGTTCTGATTGAAGGCACTTATGTCCTGGTTAATGGCAAAGCACTTCTGAAATGTTTCCTGAAAGGTTCTACTCTTGAAAGCCATCTCATGGGTTCCAGTCTCAGTAGGTGGGTTCTGATGAGCACATTGTAGCTCTATCAATCACCCTAACCTTTTCTCCTCTTCGGCATCTCGCAGTTCCGCTTTACAGTAAAAAAGGTTAACGTAATTTACATTTTATTTTTATCTTTATATTGATATTTAATGCTCTATCGATAGGTTTATTCTGAAGATTAAATTATAAATAAATTACTACTGCACTGTCCTGTTGCACCAACCCATTTGTCATTGTGTGGCAATCTTTATTTCTCACAATATTTATTTAACCTTAAATCACCATTTTGATTTAATGAACAGAGGCTGTCCACCCCTGTTCTTCTCAAGTATTATTTTTCTGGGCCATTTGTGCCATCTTTAGACTTTCAGCCTATGTGTCCTTGAACGTGTTTCTGTTTGAGATTTAGTTGGATTGTGTTTGTATGTATTCAACGTCTAAATACTTTATGGATAAATCAAATCTATTTATATTTAAAGTAATTATTACTATTTTATTTATTACTAAATAAAAAATTTAATTTTGTTGTTTTCTGTTTGTTTCATTGTCCTTTTCTTCCTCTTTTGAGATTTTCCTCTGTTGAGGTTTTATTTTGATATACTTTAGTCTTCCATACCTTTTTTCTCTTTGTGATTAAACTAAGGTTGGCATAAAACCTCATGAGAATCTACTTTATGGTAAACATTTTCAATCACATAAAAAGTTACACATTAATTGGGCCGATGTACATTGTTATCAATATCTAAGCTTCCTTCTTATATTGGGCATCCAGTAACAAACTTTGTGTTTGTTCTTAGTCCTTTACTTCACACCCTTGTATGAGTGTTGTTAAGGATTCCTGGACCATCATCACAGAACACATTGTTTTGTCTTTATCTGTTTTTCACTCACCAGGAAAATGAGTGTGCTCATATTATTTCATATTACAATTTGCCATCCCTCAAGGTCTGCCGCTAGAGCTCCTTGTCAGGGAGGTCTGGTGTTGACAAAGTCCCTTTCTTTATTTGCCTTGAACTGTCTCTCTCTCTCATTCAGTTTTAAAGGTTTTCCCCAGGATGGGATTCCTGGGTGGCACACTTCTTCTTTCCTTCTTTTTGTTGATCACATAGAATCCATCATCTGATTTTTTTCTACCCAGCAACACTGCTGACAGGCATAAGAAAGTACGGAAGACTATGTGATGATCTGATTTTCTTTCACAGCTTTTAAAAGTCTTTACTTGACTTTCGACAGTATAATTACCTTTGTTCTGTGTTTCATAAGTGTGAATACTTCCCCCCAATATCCAAATTTGAGTGCTTGTCAACCATTTTCTTAAGCATTCTGTCCTTTCTTTTCTCTGTTCTGAATTTCCCATCATTCATGTCTATATCATGGCAATGCCTCACATCTGACCAAACAACTTAAACTTACATGGCTGTAAATGTATTTATGCTTCTGCTTGGTTTAATTGTTGTTAAAGATCTCCATTTAACTCTTAAAGTTTGTTCACTCAAGTTTAAATCCCCACTTCTCTGTTTCAATATTTTCCAAAGTGTTGACTCTCACTGCTGTTGAATTTTTAATCTTGTCCACCTATTGTTTCTTAGCTTTCATTTAACCTCCTCTGTAGTTCACCCAGGTTCTTTAAGATGATTAGCATTAATTCCTCTCCCATACAGTCATACACCTCTAGTTCTTTGGCGTCAGCGGCTAACATTTTATTTATTCTTTGGTGCTGTGCTGGTTAATTTTAATTGTCAGCTCTACACAATCTAGAAATCCTTTGGAAGGAAGTCTAAGTAAGAGATTGTCTAGCTTGGGTTTGCCCCATGGGCATACCTGCAAGGATGGTTTTGGTAATTGAGATGGGAAGTCCTGCCCACTGTGGGTGGCACCACTATCTAGGAAGGGGATCCTGGAGCCTGTGAGAGTAGAGAAAGTGAGCATGTGCTGATTCTTTGTTTTCTACTCTTTACTATGGCTAAATTGTGACCTGTTTCACTCAAGGTCCTGACTTCTCTGTTATGACTGCCTAATTTTAAATTAAATTCTTTCTCTTCTAAGCTTTTGTCAGAGTATATTGTCATGGAAACAGAGACAAAATTAAGACAGATACCTTGTAGCCTTATCTGGATGTTTGTGTATTGAAGTTGTCAGTAGTTGCTTCTGGAAAACCCATTGGTGATCAGCTCAGCAAGTAGTTCTGGCCTGCCGAGTTGCTGTGATATGCCTTTTGGCCAGTTGGTAGAGATATATGAAGGGTCTGTGGCCTGCTGAAGCTGCTGCTGGGGTTGTGCACATGGATATTAATCTTCATTTATGACACAGGCAGCCAGTGTCTTTTTAAAAATAATTGTTGTATCTATTACTGGTAATGATACTACTTGTACCCACTCGTGCCATATTTATCAAAACTAAGAACTGAACACAATCGAATTACAACAGTCAAAATGTTATTCTATTGACATTATCATTTTTCAACTGTGTAATTTTTCTGTTCAAGGTACCACAAGTATCCTATACATTTAATCTTCATCAATATATGGCAGTTTAATAGTTTTCCTTTTACCTTCAGGACCTTGACAGCTTTGGAGAATAATAGTTAAATGTTCAGAGAATATTCCATGTTTTCCTTCTGACAGTGTCACATTGGTCTAGGACTAAGGGTCCCTGGGAAGCCAGCTACAGAGCTGAAGTTTCCTTATATTCCTTCCTTATATCCATGGTCCATGATACATAGTATCTCTGTGACTCTAAGTAAGTGTAAAGTTTGACCACTTGGTTGAGGTAATGTCTGCTATGTCTCTCAAAGGCTCGACAGTTACAAGTTTTCTTTTCCACACTTTATTTCAAGTAACTGAGTCTAATATACAATTAAGGGAAAAGAAATTAAGTTCCATCTCATGGACTAAGGAGGTTAAAAGGGGTCTTGAGCTTATGTGAAAGCCTCCTTGGAGTGATTATGAAATAGTTTGGAGGGATTGCTTTCATGCTGTTTAATGGTGCTGCTTCTGGTTAAAAGTTTTTCACATTTATTATTTACCATTTGACTTTGTCTATTGCAGTTACTATAGATTTCCAATTACTATTTTAAATTCCTTTTTACTTTAAGTTAGACTTTTGTCTTCTGTGTTTGCCTTTATCTATATAAGTATGTTGCATGTGTGTCTGGTGCTAGTGGAGGCATGAAGAGGGTGGAATAAGAGCTACTGATGGTTTTACATTGCTGTGTGAGTGCTGAGAGCTAGAACCAGGTCCTCTGCAAGAACAGCAAGTGCTCTTATCTACAAAGCCATATTTTTAAGCTCCTCTTACATTAAAAAAAAATAGAATTCGCCAAAGTCGCTTGTCCCTTTTCTCCTGTTTGTCTGTCCATCTGTCCTCTTATCTGTCTATGTATCTATATATATATATATATATATCGATCAATCAAGCTATTGATCAAGCTATCTAGCTATTGATCAAGCTATCGGCCTATCACCTTATCCAGTTATTTGTCTGTGTCATTTTGGACTTATTTTCTTATTTGGTTATATGCTCTCATAATATTTCCATTTGAATCTCAAATTGCTTCAGTTTGTACACTGGAAGATCTTTGAGCTCAGCTCCTGTAACTTTTGATATAGTCACACACAGTTTCTATTGTCTCTATTTTTTAACACTACCATGCTTCCATTCACTGTAGGTTTCCTCAAGCTAATCCATAATTAATGTTGCTAATCTATAATTAATGTTAAACTAACCCACAGAGTAGGCAAATCAATAATCCCATAAATATTTATTGAGTGTTAAAAGACTGTGTTCGATGCAATGGAGAACAATGAAGCTTAAGATATAATTTCTGCCTTCAAAGATCCCGTTAGGACTTTTTAAAAGATAAAATAAACTAAGGAAAGATAATAAAAAATACAGGGTAGAAAAGGATTAAATCATAAAGGTTGGAGTTCTCAGAAAAGAAAAAAAGCAATATATTACCTAATAAAGCAGGCCCAGAAAAAAATGGATGTTTGGTCAATTGAAGTGGCAATGAGAAGACACTGGAAAGAGTACTGCTATTCATGTAGGTAGCCATGAGGGAAGGAAAAGTGTCTTTGATGCAATAGGAAATTTTCTATTTTAGTAAGTTAAAATTAACTAAAATTAAGAGAGGTAGAAAATGAGAATAATTCTGTATTTTTTTTTTTTTTGAGACAGGGTTTCTCTGTATAGCCCTGGTTGTCCTGGAACTCACTCTGTAGACCAGGCTGGCCTCAAACTCAGAAATCTGCCTGCCTCTGCCTCCCATAATTCTGTATTTTTAAACTGAGTTTAATTAGTAAGGGAAATTAATTATTCTTACAGAAAGGATTCCAGGTACAGGTACATTGCTGGTGAGATTCTTACAATATTCATAAAGTAAATAATATTAATTTTCAGCAAATTCAGATGTAAGTAGAAATAGTACTTTTAAGACCTTTCTTAGAATGAAGTATATATTCAGAATACAAACCTAGGGAACATGAAATACAATGGGAAAATTTCTAAGATGTGAATAGGCATCTGTTCATTAAATACAATATATTTTTAGATCATTACAACTCTGTCACACAGTCCTCTTTGTGCATGATATAACAAAAACAACATCAATATTCCTCATGACTACAGACATAAAATTGCTTCCCCACATATATGTAACTCCCAATCACTATAGTGACCTTAAAGAAAAGTATAATACATCATATCAGTTGAGTAGACTTTAATATTTGAGCATTAAATATTGAATAATAAATATTAATTTGTATTGGTATGGTGCCATACAAATCATCTGATTAGCATAAGTAGAATCAAAGACAACACTCTCAAATTTACATAATTCTGATTAAAAATTCTCAGTGAAACTTTAAGAGAACTTCCTGAGTCTTATGAGAAGAAATCAGTAAAAGCAATATATAATAATGACATAGTTATATCTTCTTTCAAAATAAATACAAGAGACAAGTACTATTTTGACTGTGTTTAAACAGCACTGTATTGGATGTCTGAGCCTATGTAATAAGGCAAGAAAAAGAAATAAAAAGCATAAAGAATAAGAAACAGGAAAATTTTTTTGAACTTAGTAAGACCTCATGATGCAAGATCAGTGTAAAACTCCAACTCTAACTGTATACAATCAAAAATTATAAAGTAAAATTGCAAGTAATATCATGTAGAATCAGGTCCATATGCTTGATAATATGCTTAAAAACTGTAAAACAAACTAAAAATCATTTTTATGTATGAAAATTTTAAGGCAAATAAATGGACAATTAATCATATTGTTCCATGAAGACTTTGTTTCAACAAGTTGATTCTTTCTTGAAGGATATAATTATTGAAAACAATTCTCACCCAGTATTTTATGTAGAAATTAATAAATTTGGTACTGAATTATATATAAAACTACAAAGATTTGGATGTGTGTGTGTGCGTGTGTGTGTGTGTGTGTGTGTGTGTGTGTGTGTGTGTGTGTGTGTGATGGGAAAATGATACTGAAAGAAGGTGTTTCAAATGAATGGGTAGAAATAAATGGATTATCAGAAAATAGACAAACATGTATAGCCGACTAATTTTTAACAAATACAGTTTCCTAAGGTAAGGAAAAGCTCATAAGAAACAAAGTTAGTTACTGTTCTTCATTGTGCTATTTGAAACAAAGGAGACAATTCTGACCTCACCCTCACCCCATCAAAAAATAGTTCTGTTTATAATAAAACTTTACATCAAAGTTAAAACTGTAAACCTTCAAAATTTAGTAGAATTTCTTAGAATGATAGCAATTATTTATTAGGATACAATATATAAAAAGGAATAATTAAATTTAATAAATATCCAAAGTTCCTCATTGAAAGCATTGTCCATAGGTAATACACAGGATAGAAACTTAAATATATAGATATAGATATAGATATATATTTATAGATATATAAACTATAAACATATAAATATATATATGACAAAGAAACCAAACTCAAAATATATAAAGAGTCTTTGTGTCTCAATAAAAACAAACAAAGTAGCTAAGCCTGATGGCAAAAATCATAGCTGCTTGGAAGTTCCTGAGGCAGGAGCATCATGAGTTCAATACCTACCTGAGCTGCAGAGAAAATTCAAGGCCTGCTGGGTAACTTAGTGAGACCTTGTCTCAAAATTACATAAAAAATAAATAAATAAATAAATAAATAAATAAATAAATAAAAACCAAGGCTCTGGGTATATTAGTGAGAAAGGCCTTGGGTTTGGTTCCTAATATCATAATAACACAAAAACAGCTTTTAAAAACACAAAGAAAATTTCCTCAATGTGCAAATTACTTAATCAGATCCTTTGTAAAATAAGACGTAAGATCTAAGAAAGGTCAGTAAACATCTGAAACTATAGTAATGATATTAATCAACAGGGAACTGTAAATTCAAGTAGGAGTTTACTCTCTTTAAGATCACTAAAGCTAAAAGTACCAGAACTCTAAATATTGTTGATGATGAAATTCTAATACTGTAATTTTTTCTTGCTGTTTAGGGGTATAAAATACAGCACTTCAAAAAAGTTTTTCTAAGTTTTTATGAACTTAATCATGAACCTTCACCATGGCCAAGCATTCTCAAACCTACTTACTTCTAAAAAACAAAAATAAATCACTAAAAACATGCAACAGCAAAAATAAAACGACTTTTAGAAAGCAAAAAAGAAAAAGAAATATACATAGTCCTTGTTTTAGTGACTATTCTATTGCTGTGAAAAGTCATCATGACCAAGACAGCATATAAAAGAAAAATTTATTTGGAAGTTTGATTACAGTTTCAGAGATCTGTCCATGATCATCATGGCAGGAAGACATGGTGCTGGAGACGTAGCTGAGAGCTACATATTGATCCACAGGAAGCAGACAGAAAGAGAGAGACTGGGCCTGGCGTGGACTTTTAAAACCTCAGAAGACCAATCCCAATGGCACACCTCCTCTAAGGTCATACCTCCTAATCCTTCCCAAACAGCTCCATTAACTGGTGTCTAAGCACTCAAATGCATGAGCCTGTGGGGCCATTCCCATTCAAACCACATGAGTTCTATATAAAAATATATACCCAATACTGGAGAGCTGAATCAGCCAGTAAAAATCCCATCTACTCTTTAAGACATGCTTGGTCAGCTCCCGGGACCAATATTGAAATATGCACTATCTATGACTCCAGAGCCAGGAGATCTGATACCCTCTGTTTACTTCCTTGGGCACTGCACATGTGTGGTGCACAGACATGCATACAGGCAAAGTGCCCACACAACAATGAAGGAGAAAATAGAGCATCTTTGAATGAGAATGTTTATAGTTGCTTTCTCTGTTAGCAACCAAGTGCAGGACCAACATAAATGCCAACATAAATAATAAAAACTAGAAATGAACAAGAGAATGTGAAAGAAATTATGAAAAGTTAGTACAGTGGACACGTGTGTGTGTGTGTGTGTGTGTGTATGAGCATGCATGTCTGCCCATATGTGTGCACTTTTAACAATTATGTACAGACAAAACCATCTGTGGAGACCAAAGACAGTTTCGTGTTTGACTGGAAGGCAGCTATCAAAAGCTGACGATCACAGCCATAGGAGCATCACTGAGGTCACACATAACAAGACTCATGGACTCTGTGCTTAGGATGGTGTATTTGACTGTGAATCATTTACATACCAGTTAAATAAATTGACGATGTGGTCTTTGAGATTCTTGACTCGTCGAAGAAGTATTTATCAACCCTTGGGTTTTCATTACTCCTAAGCTAAAATTAATGTTAATCATGTTCTCCAAGTGCAAAAAAAAAAAAAGTTTCCACTCTCGTCCGCAGTGTGTCATCTTTATTATCTCGACCACATTGCTATTCAGATAAAACATTTGTACCATCTGACATTTTTGACATTTATTTTTAGCCTTACTGAAGAGATTTGAAATTGCGTATGAAGTAAACTTGCTGATGAATCAGAAGTCAAAAGCCCTGCGTCTACCTTTGGAACCTTAAGTAACACTTCCTGCATAGTGGAAAGTCTGAGAGGAAAACCATTTGACTCTCAAGTGCTGTGCCTGTTGTCTGGGATTGGCAAGTTGAACAATACATCTCAGATGCAGGTGCGTAAGAGCCAGGTTATGACCTCACTGAGAAACAGGGTAGGTAGTGGTGAGGACCGTGGCAGCTGGAGAATAGAGGCTTCTCTCTGTCTGCCCTCCAGATCATTTCTAAAATGTCTATTAACCCAAGTGCCTTGCGACTGGGCAATCCAGACAGCCACTTCTGTAGCTGTGTGCTCTAAACATCTCAAGAATCACTAGAAGTTCCCTCCTAGGTACTGTATTTTGCCCCTGCAGAGAAGATTGCACATAGCTCCTTGAGGAGAACTATGGCCTTTCCTTCATGCCCCAGTGTAGGAGAATCCCAGGACAGGGAAGCAGGAGTGAGTGGGTTAGTGAGCACAGGGCGGGAGGATGGGATTGGAGGTGGTTTTAGAGGGGAAATGAGAAAAGGGGATAAAGTTTGAAATGTAAATAAATAAAATATCTAATAAAAAGAAAAAGAAAGAAAAATGATTGCAAAATAAATAAATAAATAAATAAATAAATAAATAAATAAATAAATAAATAAATAAATTTATTTTTAGAGGAGGATTATGGACTGTCTGTCAGGTATGTCAAATACACCCGCAGGGAGAATAGGACAAGGATGATTCTTAACATGGTGGTGTCTTCGGGACCACCTCAATCCCTGCTATGAAGTGCCCATGTTTTCTGGGTGAGCTAACTCTAGGTTTGAAGGCTCCCTCTCCTATAACTAGTAGACTGTTTCTATTAGATCCAGAGATTTGGCTCAGAATACTCTTCTTTAAGTCTGGAGATGAGAGAAAAATACATATTTACAACAAGGACTTTAGATCGGATCCTTGAGAAAACAGGATGCCCTCATGGGTTCTTGAGTAGTGGTATGCACATAATTAGAGTGACATTAAAAGTTCTTTATGCATTCATTTTTTATTTGCATATGTATCACCTTGTACTTGAGAGGATATCAAATGGTTTGGATTTTGTCAAGAGGACAACCAAGAAGAAAAGCTTGCTGAGAGTATATGGTGATACGGAGAGAATGTCGTCATGGCTTAGAATGGAAGGAAAGAACCACTGGCCATTCTTAATCTGGTAAAAGATGGAAAAGGAGAAGTATAGGCTGAGGAGTACCATGGCTCCATCAGTTTCGTAAATTCTACCTTCTTCCATTTGAGATATTGTAACAAAATAAAACGGACTGGGATCTGTACTGGGCAAGGATTTCTTTACTCCCCAGAGGATGTTGTGTCCTCACATGGAAGTTGCAGAAAGGGAGCTTCCTTCACACAGAATGCAGCATCTTCTGTAAGGCCCTCACCCCATTATTAAGAATGGAGAACTCAGTCACATCTTAAAGTCAGCACCTCTCACTGATGTCACAAGGAAGACAGGTCAAGTGCTGTCCTTAGCCAATATCTCAGGTTTAGGAGGCAGAGATGGTGAGAGAGAACTGAACTGCCTTTTACTCTTTTGCTCAGTGCGGTCTTGACATGTGGACATGGTGGTGTGACTTAGGTGAGTCCTTGAGAGTGGGTTATGTAAAATACAACAGTGAGGTTGAATTTTTAATCTAGAAATGATAAGATTCTTGCTCGGGTTCTTTCGAATCCAAGTCCAGGACAGAGAAGGAATAGGAATATTCGTTAGTTCGATAAGGCAAATGAATTTTTTAATGAATTTCAATTAGTTTTTAAATGAATGATACAAAAGCAAATAGCCTTCGCCTTCCTCGCTTCTGGTGACTCGCAGCCACTGCGCGAGTTAAAATAGAGCACGTTTTATTATACATCCCAGAGTAAAGGGGCTCGTGCTTTCTCTTCACAGTGACAACCACATTTTCTGGAACAATACCTGTTAAAGGTCACATTGAAGATCTGAGTCACAAACCCTATGATTTAAATTTGAGCCTAAGTTTTAAAATGTCGTGTCTAGAGCTTGCCAATTTCCACTAAGAACCACAGTGTCATTTTGAATTAGTGCCAAGTTGAAACAGGACCCTGCAGGATATTGTATCTCTAAGCAGCAAGGCGTACATGCTCTCCTGGCTCCATTCTTGACTTCTCTTGGGGCAAAGAAAACAACGTCAGACTTGACGGACCTGCTTTTTTGTAGAGTCCCTGATTTTCTGGTAACATCTGAGTTGTTAAAGTTTATCATACCTGGCTCCTAATGGCTCATCATGAATGCTGCTTTCTTTACTGAGCCTTCTTGGCTCCCCTTATTCCCGAAAGGAGGAACCTCAAACCCTCCGAGGCTTCACAAGTAGGTATACCCTCAGTGATGTCTCTATATGGTCCAGCGGCAGTGCCATGACTATATATGCATAAGCTTTCATCGATTAGCTCGCACCTCTCTGTATATGGGATGATCTTGCTTAATGTTCAAAATGACCTTCCAGAAAAAGGTTGTGTAGGGGGAAATGATGGGACAGAGTCTGAGTTCCATGGCCATGATGGAACTTTCCAGAAAGTTGAACTCCGCATCTCATTCTCATTAGTACTGGCTTAGTTGTATTCCTTGGTGAGACTAAGTTTTCAGGGGATGGGAGAAGGACTACTATTTCCATAGTTCTTGAATTTTATGATTTACTGATTGACTAATTGATAATCCATATGTAGTATGTAGTGGCTAAGTGAGTGCTTTTGTTTTTTTTGTTGTTGTTGTTTGTTTTTGTTTTGTTTTGTTTTGTTTTGTTTTTGGTAAGCACACCCATGCATTTTACTTCGAATTTGAATGCTGGGTTGTGTTTGAATGGTAATAAGAAAGAAAATGGAGGTCAGCTACTGTGGTCTGTTTATTTTGTATTTCTAGAACTTAGATCCTCTGTTCTCTCCTCTCTCTGTCAAGTTCTTCCTTCTTTCTTGCACAGTTGAATTCACTCTGTTCTCTTTTCTTCCCTTCATAGTAGCCCCCAACCTTGAAAACACTATTTTCTGCTGTTTTTCCATTTATGGTTTATGTTTCACTGCCAGATTTAAAATAAAAAAATTTTAAAAAGTCCTGTGTGGTGATCCTGGCTCCATCCTCTTCTAGCCTTTCTGGGGCATCTCCCAAGAGTGATCCAAATGAGATTAAACTTCCTCGACTCAGACAAAAGTACATGACATTGAATACTTTCACAATGAGCGAAGTTTTGAAGTGTTCAGTTCCTGGGTGCCATTCCTGAGACCTGCTTAAGTGGGGGTGGGAGAGCTGGTGGGGAGAAAACTGTGTGGGCTCCAGAACCATGTTGTTAACTTACTGAACATGAAAATAGAAATCAAGAGCCCTGTCAAACCTTACTCAGGCCCCTTCAGTCACTCAGGTGGTGGTAGCCACTTGCCTACCGCACTCAGGCAGCCTCTGAGGATGTAGACTCCATCCCCATCTGTGTCCAAGGAAGTAAACCATGAGGCACATAATGGGACCTGCAGAAGCGAGAAGCCTGCACTGACATTATTGGCATAGAAGAACACACAAACTGCACTGTCACGCCAGGGAGCTCCTTGTTTTCCAAGGAACTCTCATTGTTTGCTTTAGGAAAGAGAGTTGGAAGGAAAAACTGGCATTGCTTGAGCCTGGTTGTCTGCCTTTCACAAGACCTAACAGAATAAGACAATATTTGATATAAACCTAAAGCAAATTAGGAAACACAACTTCATAATTAATTTAGTAATATTTGAACATGGTATCTCGGGAGGTCATGTGCCTCTCATCAGTTGTGTTTATGAAATAGTTTTCTAAATCTCATAGGCTGCGAAATGAAATGTGAGCAAGAGCCAGCCCGAAGCCCTTGGGTTTTAGTAGAAACAGGACTTAGCCCTGAGCTCAACAAGATCTTTGTCTGCTTTTCTCCTCCTCGGTGTAGGTGGATGTCCCCCGAATCCTCCCCTCCATAAGGAAGCCCTGCCCAGACCCATGCCCACAGGCATGGGGAGAGTAGGCTCTTCCCAGATGCTCATAAGACTGCCCATGGCTCTTCAGTCTGAGCCCGATGAGATGAGGCAAAATGGAGAAGTAAGATTATAAAATATTCTCGGCTGTTTGCAGTTTCTAAATACAATGTTGAAAGCTCTGTGTCTCACGTCACAGCTTATGAATGAAATGATTTGGGTACAAAATCAATAGAAATTAATAAAATCACACTGAATATACTTTCAGAGCATGGAAGCTGGGACTGGCAGTTGGCCCTGGAAACATTCCCTAACAGTGTGCCTTTCTTTGCTTCCAGAAGCATTTGGCATGTCGGAGCCATCCTGTCTTCCGTGAGACTTCCTTTGAACAGCATCCATAAAACATTTTTATGCATACATTGTTTCAATCAAGCCCCGAAAGGACAGATATCCATCTTCTTCTCCGCGGGCTGCTTTAAGGTTTGTGTTATTTATTTCCATTTTTATTACAAAAGATATTGTTAATTTCAAGGGATTTTTCTTTTAAAAAATACACTGGTAATACATTTCAAAACTGTGAGCCTTTCATTTGAGTGGGTGATAGACATGAATAAAGGGAAGTGTATTGTGGTGCATCGCATTCTCATCATCACATGTTCTGTGTGTTGCTATGAGCGGTACATCCCATTCTCATCATCACGTGTTCTATATGATGCTATGAAGATAGTAGAGATAACACAGGTTCCACATCGACTGTAACAAATTTTATTTCTAGGTTTATGAACTCTTAACTGAGTTTATTCCGTTAGCTTCTATTAGATGTGACCATGTATCAGATTTTGCTAAGTATTTTTAATCAGCTACTATTCATGGATACAATGCACTTTGAAATATCAGAAATCAAAACTATATTAGTCAGTATTAACTAGCGTCATCACCGGGGCATGTTTAAGTGTGGAATCTCAGTGGACCAAGTGTCTTCATTCTATTCTACCAGGGGGTACTCGCCTTATGTTTCTTGAATGATAGGAACGCTTGTGTAAAAGAGTGTATATGCGTGTGTGCATGTGTGTGTGTGTGTGTGTGTGTATTAGCATTTTTGAAAAGCCAGCAGTACTTTTGCCCACTCCAGGTTGTTAGCCGGGCACAGCTTTCATCTGGAAGTATATATGCCTCTATATAGCACCAAATAAAATACTTTTTTTTTGAAGACACTGTTGGAAAACATTAGATCCAGTTCATGCATCTTTCATAGCTGGATGAAGCAGCAGAGCATATAAGGTAAAGCCCAGAACTTGGAGTGGACAGAAGCTAAATAAAGAACAACCGAGAAGCCACACTCTAGTTCCTAGAATAACACATCTTTTTCCCAGAGGCATTTATTTCATTTGGTGGGACTTTTATTCTGTCTAAGGTGACAAATGTCTTCTCTCTAATAGACCTATACTGTGTTTTACTTTTTTATTTCTTTTGTTTCTTTTAAGAAATCCGAGCAAATTTTACTGCCATCCTGGGCTAAACTCCAGCTTCCCATCTCATCGTCCATTGCTGGGAATCTCCATTAGCTTGTGTTGTAGAGCACAGCTGTGGGTATTGATTAAGGAGCTGGGGCTGATGGGAAGTTGCGCCCCCATTTCCCAGTCCACCTCAGTCTGTGATCTGGTAGCTTGCTGGACCTCAATAACTTTATCCACGGAAACAGACACACTGGGGCTGACATGAGGACAGGGGTCACCTGAATGCACCTCTCCTCATCCACAAACTATATTCTCCTTCACCTGTCGGGTTTTAGGCCTCCATACCCAAAGATGTGGTTTCCTTTTATGAAGCTGTTATTTTAAAAGACACAGAAAATGTGAAGTATACCCCTTAGTACAATTTTAAATATATGAATAAGTTTATGTATATCATGAAAATGTTCTTTGAGAATTATAGCAGTCTGTCATCTTAAATTCTGTACCTACTAAAAAGCAACTCTGCATATGTACATAGCTCCAGCCCCAGCCGCAATTCAATCATTTGTAAATCTGACCCCTTACTGTCCTGCTGTGAACCAAACTGTGGTCACTTGTCCTTCTGTGACCAGCTTGTTTCACTTCTTTGAAAGCAAAATTTCTTCCTTTGTTTTCTGGGCATATGTCACACTGTAAAAACCTCTATTGATTATCATTGTGTTTGTGCATGTGTCCATAATGGGTGTGGGGCTCATGTAGTACCATTTCCTGAGTATGGAAGTCAGAGGACAACTTTGTGGAGCTGGTTCTCTTCTTGTGGAGCTGTGCAGGCTCTAGGGCTCTAACTCAACCCACTGAGAGGCCTCACTAGCCACCCCCCACTAAGACGCCTCACCAGCCCCCCTCCACTAAGACGCCTCACCAGCGCCCCCACTA
>NW_022196915.1:63902032-63916380 GCF_008632895.1 Mastomys coucha
CCCCCCACTAAGACGCCTCACCAGCCCCCCCTTTAATTTTCCTGTTGATAGCTTGTGAGTCTAGATGTCTATTACTATGAATAATGTTATTATGAACAGTAACTAAGTTGTAAAATGCTCTACAAAGCTCTTTTCTCAGTTCTTTGGACACATATTTAGAAGCAGGATTGTGTGGTGCTTACATACATAAATAGTATGTTATGTAGAAGTAGGATCATATGGTAACTCAATTGTTACTTTTTTGGAAAAGGTCTCTGTAGTGTTTTCCTCAGTGGTTATTAACATTTGAACTTAAAACAACAGTGTTAGAGCAGTGCAGTATCTGCATGGCTTAGCAACACTTGTTCTTTTTGCTGTTTTAATGACATCCCTTTTTGTAGGTATGAGGTGACAGATTTCTGGCCTGATTATCTGATGACTCTAACATGTTACATATCTGCCTGAGGGATAACTGTTCTAGCTCTTTCTTCCCGTTGTTTAGGGCTTTTGTTTTGTTTTGTGTTGTGTTGTTTTGTTTTGTTTTTTGGCTAAAGATCATTTACTTCTGGCTTTGGAGTGGCCAGGGTAATTCTTATATGGGTCATGAATTAACCCCTAGATGGATGGTTGGTAAGCAGGTGCTTACCATAGTATGTTTGGCATCTTCACTCTGCCTGTGGCTTCTACCCCTACACAGAGTTTTACTTTGATGTAATCTCACTAGTCCATTTGCTTTGCTCCTCACTCTATTTTTGGTGTCATGTGTTAAAAAAATTAAAGCTAGGGACAGTGCTATGGGGCTGTTCACACACATACGCCACTGGAGAATTTTTCGGAAGATGGCCTCAGGTTTAAGTTTTCCATCAGTCGAGGGTTGATTTTAGTGTATATTTAAAGATAAAAGACCATCCCATTCTTTTCCAGGGTTTCTAACACATGATGATAGAGACTGCCCTTCCCTTACTTTGTAGCCGCCAGAACTCAAACCATTACTTGGTTGAGTACACATAGGTCCATTTGTGACTCTCTGTTCTTTTCATCTCCTCATCTGTCTGGATCACACCATCTTCTTTCAGTTGCCATGGCTTTGTTGTCTGTTTTCCTGTGAAGAAGTATACTACAGGACCAGAAATGCAGTTCTTGCTTCTCAAGGTGACTTGGCTATTATTATTCTTTGGAGTTTCATATGAATTTCAAGGATTATTTTTCCTATTTCTGTAGCAAATTCCATTGGGGTTTCAAAGAGATTACACTGATATCTTTGTGAATCCTTTTTGGTTAGAACAGACATTAGAGCATAATTAAAGCTGTTAATCTATACACATGAAGACTTCCGTTTGTTTATATAAATTCCCTTGGGGGTTTTCAGGGGTGTTTGGTAGTTTTCAGTTTTCTAATACTTTGTCTCCTTGGTTAAATTTGTTTCTAAGTATTTTCCAATTTTATATATGTATTGATTAATTTTGTTGTTTGACAGTTTCATTCATGTATCTAACCTGCCCTGATTACTCTCTGCCTCTACGCTCTCAAACCTCCCTTCATCTTTCCCAGTCTCTCTCCCAGGTTCACGACTTTTGGTTGTGTTTTGTGTATCATTTAGTTTAACTGGAGCAATCTGTGTGACCATTGAATTGGAAGTGTTCACTGGAGCCTGATCAGTTCATTGCTGAATGGACAATTGAAAACGATGATTCCCTTGCTTTCTCAATCTCTTAGTCACAAACTGTTCAGCACTGAGAGAGAGATCCCCTGAGTCTCAGGTCCATTGATGCCTGACTGTAAACACGACCATTCTCGTGCAGACCCAGGGTAGGCGGGCATCCAGAGATGCTTTATGCTTACATGGTTGTCTCTTGGCCACAGAATGACATTTACAGCTTTCTGGTCTCCCGACTCTTACATTCTTCTCATTCCATCTTCTAAAATGTTCCACAGGACTCAGGGGTATAGGACACATGTCTAGGGTAGGGCTGGGCTGCCACGTTGTTCCCAGTATCTTGAGCAGCCATGAGTTCATACATTTTCCACCATCCTCTGGCAAGAGTTCTCCTATTAAGGCTGAGAGTAGCCATTGTCTATAGGTATAAACATGAATATTTAGAAGGCAGCTTGACACTTAGCTAAACTACCTGTTTGTAACTATTGTCATGTCTTATTGTAAATGAGATTGTTCTTGTAATTTTCTTTTTGGCCATTAGTTGCTATTATGGAGAAACAAACTATTTTGATGTTCGCGTTCTCTCCTGACATGGTTGGCTTTATTAATTCTGATGGTTCTATATGAGATTCTCAGAGCTCTTTATAAAGATGGTATCATTCTCAAACAGGTGATTTTATGTCTTCCTTCCCAATTTCTTTTACTAGCCAAATTATATTAACTAGGAATTTTAATGCTATGCAGATAGAAATGTGCCAAAAAGTGGCACATTTGCCTTGCTACTAATCTTAAAGTGAAATTTTTAGGTCTTCATAATTAAGTATGGTGCCTGGATGGGTGTTTCCTTCATGACTCTTATTATGTTGATGTACTT
This sequence comes from Mastomys coucha, assembly GCF_008632895.1. Classification (NCBI taxonomy): domain Eukaryota; kingdom Metazoa; phylum Chordata; class Mammalia; order Rodentia; family Muridae; genus Mastomys; species Mastomys coucha. Next base: position 63,904,543 of record NW_022196915.1, read on the forward strand.
TCTTTCTATACCTAAAGTGCCGAGCTTTTTGTTTTTAAATCATGGATGGGGATTAAACTTTGACACATGTCTATTCTATATCTAGTGATATAGAAGTCTATATCGAATACTGTTAATTGTTAACACAGTTTATCTTGTGGAATGGCTTTTGGATATTGAACCACCCTTGCAGCCCAGAGAACCAACTTGTCTTGGTCTAGAATCTTGTTTCTGGGCTATTGAATTTTGGACAAGGATTTCTTTCATATCTGCTCATCAGAGACACTGGCCAATAGTTTTCTTTTCTTAGGGTGTTCGTAGTCTGACTTCAGCAACAGGGTTGTTCTACCCTTTTGTAAGTGGTTTTATAGTAATCCTCCTTTTTAATATCTTGAAGAATTTGAAAAAGATCAATGTTGTTTTTCTTAAATTTTTGATAGAGTTTTTTTTTTCAGTAAAGCTATCCAAAGCCTTTCTTTGTTGAAAGGTATCAGTTAGTAATTTTGTTTGCAGTTACTGCCCTGTGCAGGCTTTCTCTTTCTTCCTTCCTTCCTTCCTTCCTTTCTTTCTTTTTTTAGATTTATTTATTTTATTTTACATGAGTACACTGTTGCTGTCTTCAGATATACCAGAAGAGGGCATCAGATCCCATTGCAAATGGTTGTAAGCCACCATGTGGTTGCTGGGAATTGAACTCGGGACCTCTGGAAGAGCAGTCAGTGCTCTTAACCGCTGAGCCATCTTTCTTTCAGAATAAATATTGGCAGACTGTAGTCTTAACTGCTCCACTCAGGCTATCTAAATGCTTGTTCTTCTGTTGTTAATTTTAGTCCAGCAATATTTTTTCATTTCTGATGTATCATGGAATCTATAATTCTGCGTCCTCTGGATTTATTTATTTGAACCCTTCTCAAAAAAAAAAGTTATGTATTTCCCAAAGTCATGTGATACTAAAAAATTTATTCTTCTAGAGACAAAGTTTCTCTGTGCCATTATAGCATTATTTTTCTAATCATCCTTTTCTCCTTTGGGGGAGATAGGTCCACTTTATGTTGTTTGCATAAATCCTGAAATTGTATAATTCAATTTTTTGGCTTATCTTCATATACATATTGTGCCCGTTTTGAGTCTGTTAAGGTCCTGCCTTTCACTTAACTTTATGAGCATGCTGAAACGGGAGGGGCATTAAATGTTATCTAGTGGTGTTTCTGTTATCACTTTGGGTGGGGCCATTCTTTGTGGCATAAGATTCAACAAACTAAGCCTTTTAGAATTTTTCAGATCTCTGGATTTCACGAACCAAATGCCGACACGTCCTCATAATTTCAGCTGCTGTGATGGCGTTAGCTCTTCCCTCCCAGAGCAGAGGAGGTCTGCTGCTACCCGCATTCCTCTCTCTCTCTGCACAGATCATGTAGTGGCTGAGCTGAATACAGGGTAGAGCTGGGGCCTTTCCTTCTTCATCACACCGCTCAAGCGTTCTGGGTTTCGAGCCATCTAGAAGTCCATCCACTGTAAGACTGGTGCTTCTAGTTTGGTATTTAAAGGAGATCATGTTTGTTTGATTCGAGAAAGCAGTTAAGGGGAAGATCATGTTAGAGTTTAGTTGAGGAAAACGATGGGGAAGGCCATCACTGGAGATGGAGAGAAAGAGCTGGGCCTAGCCCTCAGCAGTACTTGTACAGATGTCACAGTGGTAACTGGTCAGTTGCGAGGCGTGGAAAAGGGGGAGACAAAAACCAATACCTGGAATCTGAGGAAAGTTTACAAAAGGAAGGATTCTTTGCAGCATGAAAAGTTTTAGCTCCCTCCTTTCCAGGCCACAGGCTTCCTCAAAACCTAAAAGTTCAGTTGTGGGGAGCAGGCAGGGCCCCGGGTTCTGACTGAACCTCTCCAGGATTTGCCTGCCTCCTTGCTAACTCCACCCTCCTCTCTCTTCCCCATACTCCACACTAGTTCATCTCCACTCTTCATGCACTCTCAGTGTGGAGAAATTACTTGACCAGTTCTATTCCTCCTGATTCTGCCAAGAGCTGGAGCCAAATTTTATATTAAAAACATAAGGGCAAGAACCCCCCAACCTTCATGAATTTACCCACCCTCAACGCTTTGGTGAGGCTTCATCTCTTTAAGACCTATGATGTGGGTGTAGGACTTCTCTAGGGAGATGTAAATTGTTGTTACCTACTACTGTTTTTGAGCTTTATGTAAAAAAAAAAACCAAAAAACAAAAAACAAAATACATACTTCTGTAATCCAGAGGTTACTTAATAGTCTAATGGAAAGACATCATAGCTTAAGGAAGCGCTGTTGTAGGTAGGAGCATCCGACTTCATACAGTGGGATTACGTTCAGGATCTCAGCTTCCATAAGAAGACGCAGAAAGCATGGAGATGAGCCCAAGACTACTAGCAAGTATAGTCCTTGTTTCCTAATAAAATGAGAAATCCTGTGTGATAAGATTCCTCCTCTGAAAAAAGGCTGCATTTATGAAAAAAAAGAAAAATAATAACAAAGAACTTCCATTACTGTGTATTAGTTATTTATGGCTCTCCGCCCTAGCTCCTGGGTAGGGTTTTTTAAAACAGCGTTCTCTTGTCTTGGTGTCTTTTGTACATGGGACACGAAGTTATATTTGACTTCATGGAGTTTCTCATTTCCTGAAATAGACTACCAGCTCTATAAACATTGAAGAATAAATATTAGCTTTATGAAAGCACGTTTCTCCACTAGTTGAAAAATAGCATGTAATAAAAAAAATACAAGGATGTAATATTGAAAATTATAGATCAATATGCCTTCTTATTGTGGATGTATATCTAATCCTTGCACGTGGAGTCTGCATTTTCAGAAAAAAAATGCATGCTGTGTAATACCACTTGTGTCTGGGATAAATTTCCCACCCTCACACTACACAATATATCTCAAGCGACTCTCCCCTCACTAGGAAATGCTTAGGCTTATTTTACAGTATGATGTTGAAAATGCCATGCTTCATTGTTCTTCATGCTAAGAATTTCACAGGATTCAGAGATAGTAGAATGCTTGTAGGTTCCTTCCCTGGCACATCCTCCCCACCACCACCCACCACCCATCACCCCCCGACACATACAAATACTGCCTGGGAATTATATTAGAAAATACTTACTGGAAACTTTGGAAGAAAATTTTTTGTAAGGGATGTTTTAAAAAGTGAGTTGTGACCTTGCACGGCTAGTTAACATTTTTTTGTTTTGTTTTTCGAGACAGGGTTTCTCTGTGTAGCCCTGGCTGTCCTGGAACTCACTCTGTAGACCAGGTTGGCCTCAAACTCAGAAATCCACCTGCCTCTGCCTCCCAAGTGCTGGGATTAAAGGTGTGTGCCGCCACCACCCAGCTAGTTAACACTTCTGAATATTCAAGCTGGTAGTCCAAAAATCTGAACCCTAGATGTATGCCTATAGTAACAACAGGAGCGTGTCATTCATCAAGCATGGCCCTGAAGCCTCCCATTCACACACCAAAAGAAGCAAGAGTAACCCACGTGAGGATTGCAGATCATGAAGACTCTTTTCAAGAGAAATGCAACCTAATTATCTTGCAATAATTCACTTCCATCTGAAAATGGCCACCAGTTGCCAGAAGGGCCTCCAACTTCTTACATCCCAGACAGTCTGCCCTCTGCCTCGACTCTGCATTGTTCCTCTCTCTGAAGATGGGAAGGAATCAGATTTGTGTATCTTAGCTCAGAAGTAAGACAAGTAGGATGGCTTAGGTTGTACTTTACTGCTGTGAAGAGACACCATGACCAAGGCAACTCTTACAAAGGCAAACATCTAACTGGGGCTGGCTTACAGCTGGAGAAGGAGCTGAGCATTCTGCTCTTGATCCTTCCTAAGGCAACCAGGAGTGAAGGGACTCTTCTGCACTGGGCGGGGCTTCAGCCTCAAAGCCCACCGCCACAGTGACATACTTCTTCCAACAAGGCCACACCTACTCCAACATTGTCATACCTCCTAATAGTGCCATTCCCTGGGCCAAACATATTGAACCCACCACGCAGGCTTAATAGGAATGTCTTTGTCTCATCATCTGCCTTGCTGCACTTTTCTCCAAAAAATTTCACAAAGCATGTCAACTGTCATCATGAAGTAGTGTAAGCCTGAGGGGAGGCATAACGCCTGCACATCCTCCCCCATACTTTACAGTGCTGATGTCACAGCTCTGAGTTTGAAAGTTAGAGAGAAAATTGCCATTCTTCCTTCCACTGACATGCTTCTTACAGATAATATGTCTGTCATTAAAGATGTGTGTGTGTATGTATCACATGATACTGTTTTTCAGTTTATATAGAAGGAATCCTGCTAACAATCTCTTGGCAACTTGTTTTCTTCTGAACACTATTTTAAAGCATTGTCTCCATTATTAGCCAGTTTCCATTGCCTTATGTCCAATTTCACAGAACAGTACTTACCATCCTTTTGTATTTTGTGGACAGTCACCTGCCTGTCCCCGTCTCTTCTTGACCGTCAATGTACATATGAGCTTTTGATGGGAATCAGCCTTATGCCACTGTCAGAGAATCAGCAACTGGGAAATCCCTGTTCTTCACATCCTGCCACAAAAAAAAAAAAAAACCAAACCAAACCAAACCAAACCAAACCAAAACCAAACCAAAACCCATCTTATTTCTTACCTATCCACAGAGCTTCTGCTTTATTTTGCTATTTGTACAAAATGTGCAAGTCTTTTTTGTTGATTTTTTTTTTTTTATGAATAGTTCTGAAGGTGGCTTACCAGCTCCACCTCAATCAAGTCTAATTGTATCAGGAGGCACGCAGTGCCTGCAACGGGAGGACAAGGACACAGGCAAACCGGAAAGAGCAGGAGAAGGCGGACAGTTTCCAGTCTCGCACGTCTGATGTTCAGGTGGCGTCCGCAGGGGATGCTTTTGGAAGTACATTTGCACATTCGTTCACACTCCATTATCTCAGGGGTCAGCTCACGTTAGAGGCCTTTTCCATTAGACTAAGAAATTTTTTTTTTCTTTTTCGAACTTGGATTTCATAACATTAGAAAGGAATGCACATGATTCATAAAAACATCAGTACCCTGTTAAATATTTCAGACTGATCTCATTGTAAACGTTTGAGTGTGTTTGGTTCCTTCACAAAATGAGAGCTATCAAAAAGTCCTAGGTGAGGACTGCAGTGGTGGCTCAGCTGTGGAGAGCACATGCTGATCTTGCAGAAGACCCGAGTTCAGTTCCCAGCACCCTTGTACATGTCTCTACTTTCAGGGCATCCATCACCCTCTGCTGGTCTCCAAGGGCAACTATGTTTAGCTGCTCTTACCTTAAGTAGACACACAGCCATATACCTAATTAAAAATAAAATTTAGACAATGAGCAAGCCTGAGACAACCACCAGTATGGCACCACAGGGCTATACTAGACACGACAGAAAGCTAGCCTGAGATGGCCACAAGTCCATGTCGCACAGTCCTGAGCAGGCCGACCACACCCCAGACAACCTCCGCCAGGTGTCACACTAGAGTTGGAGAGCAGGCCCAAGATGACCCTTGCCTCGTGCCACACTGCATGGGTAGGAGATAACACTCCTGAGACCACTCCTGAGATGACCCTAGACACCCAGAGGTCCTGGGTGCCACTAAGAGGAAGAAGTAAGTGGTGGGGAAATGAAAGAGAAAGACAAGCAGAAAAATGTGGGCACAGTGATGAGAGGCAGAGCTAGAGACTGGAGGGTAGTGAAAAACAGCCTAATGTGAATAGCCTGAGATTCTTTCTAAGGCCATGGTGCGGTCCTGGCCTGTGTTGCTACTGAGGGCCATGTGTTGGTCTGTGGCCCTGCAGTAGCAGGGACCTATTACCACCAACGGCCAAGGGCTTGGGCCTGGACTGGGCTGCCTCCTAGGGCCATGTTGATGTGTGAGGGCTGTGTAGAACTGCCTTCACCTGTCTCCTGACGGCATGAGAACTGGAGAGCTGACCCCGCCCCTCTCCAGCTGTAGTACTTGGGAGGGCAGCTTGCTCATCACCTAGACAGCACAGTAGAGTCGGCCCTGGTTGCAGGAGTTGCAAGTGAGCTACCCCAAGGGCATGAGCGTGGGGAAGCTGGTACTGTCAACTTGTCTACCCTGAAGTGCCATGAGTGAGGGAGAGATGCCTTCCCTGCCACTTCATTCCTCTCAGCCTGCTGTAGGCAGGAGAGCTGGCCCCAAAGGTCATGAGAGCGGGAGAGCTGTCCCTGTCCCTTACTGGCTATAGCACTGGGGAGAGCAGTCCCCACACTTTGTCTCAGCAACACTGTAAAGCTGGCCCTGGGTAGCAGAGGGACAGGTGAGCCTGCCCTAGGAATTTAGAGCAGGAGGACTTACCCTGCTACCTCCCAGGCCCACGCTGACATGTACCCCATTGGTGAACTGCTAGAACTCATGAAGGGGCCGATCCTACAGAATCAATGCTATGGGACCTCCATGACCCAGGGCAACAACAGGAAATCTGAGAGGAGTCCCTGTAAAGATCCCGAATTTATAATGTAGCAGAAACCAGAGAAAGGCTTCAAACCAGATCAATGAATTATTGCAATCAGCATTGGGAAGCAAAATCTGTGTGGACAGAAGGATATACTGTGGAGCACACTGTGAAACACTGCAGATTGCACAGCAAGGGTTTTTTTGTATGTTTGTTTCTAGTTTGGGTTCCCCCCCCCCTTTTGGGAGGGAAGTTGCAAGGGAAGAGGGCTGTACAAGAGGGCAGGGAGATGATTTACTTCACGAAAAGTAAAGTTAAATTAAATTAAATTAAATTAAACTGAATGTGGCAGCACTGTCCACCAGCCACCCAGGAGGCAGACACAGGCTCTTACTCTATGAGTGTGAGAGCAGCCAGGTCTACATATCCCAGGCCAGTCAGCGATACATAGTAAGACCCTAAGATTAAAAAATAAAACACAGCCGGGCGGTGGTGGCGCACGCCTTTAATCCCAGCACTTGGGAGGCAGAGGCAGGCGGATCTCTGAGTTCGAGGCCAGCCTGGTCTACAGAGTGAGTTCCAGGACAGCCAGGGCTAAACAGAGAAACCCTGTCTCAAAAAATATAAAAAAAAAAAAAAAAAAAAAAAAAAAAAAAAAAAAAAAAAAAAAAAACACTGTATCTTTTAAATCCTTTTTCTCCGGTGATAAATATCAGTCGATTTGGGCATTGCATTATGAAGAATTTTTCCTAGCATATTATAAATCTTGTTTAACTGATCAAATTAGTAAATTAGTTAATAAGTATTTTTAGATGGTATGAGATCATTTGGGCTAATGGTAATTCAGAATTCTTATTAAGTGTCTTTTATCTATTAGAACAGTAAACTTCAACACTTAGGTTGAATTTTAGCCACAGTGATTCAAAACAAATCTAATAAGTAAATGATTTGACTTTACTGAGGGCATCAATTTCCAAGAGATCAAAATTAAAGTGTAGGGTTCCTTGTTTATTTGAGGCTCTGAAGAAGTATCCTCTACATTAACTGTTTATGAGTCACATACCTATAAGAAGAAGGCTATTTCCAAATCCTGTTTTGTTTTGACACTCTTAAGAAAGTACAACATTTTGGGAATCAATTATATTTTTACACAAAAGCATGTGTCGAGCCAATCCCTGTCACTAAAACAAAACAAAAGAAAAAATCTGACAATTTTAAAAACTGAGAAGTTAGAGCTGAGGAGATGTTTGCCCTGGTAACGTTCTTGGCATAAGCAGGAGAATTTACATTTTGATCTCCACATGTAGTTTAAAGGCAGGGAAGTGCATGATGACTTTAACCCAAGAGCTAGAGAGGCAGAGACAGGCCAGTCCTTGGAACAGCCTGCTCAGACAGCTTAGCTGAGAGGCCCTATCTCAAATGATAGGGCAAAAAGAAACTAAGGAAAACTTTAGACATATGACCTCATTCTCAGGCTTGCGTGAGCGCACACACACACATTTGTGCGCACCTGTGCACACATACACACACAAAGTTCAAGAATAGAAGCAATTATTTCTACAATAGACATAGCCTTTTCTGTTTCAGTTACTGATTTTTAAACTATTGACTCCCTTTTGTATACTGCAGATCAAGTGCAAATTATCTTACCACCTTTCAAATACAGTTTTCTATCTAAGAACAATTAAGGGATACTTCCTGAACACTGCCTCCAGTCTCCCTCAGCAGTGCACTGCTCATTCCTGAAAGTCAAGTTCAAAGGGCTTTTATTCCCCGCCCCCATCTGTATTTTTGTTGTACTTGATGGAATTCTGCTAAGCTGAGATTTATGCCAAGTTTAGTTTTCACTAGACTTTTGTAGCTGAGCGTAAGTCCTCAGAAAATAGAGTTTCTGTCAGCGATTTTGACATGCACTTCGTATGGCTGCTCTGCTGCCTGTCCCTGCACTGCTTAGACTGGTGTAGATGTGTGCGATCAGCAGGGAAATGATCCTTTTCAGCCTTGCCTCCTGGTTTTAAGGAGGGCTTTTCTCTGGCGGCTCCAAGATCCATAGGGTAAGAGAATTAGTCTGTTCTATTACAAATAAGTTGATCAGGTTTCCCAACACCAGCATCACTGGGCTCATGTTCATGATGCTTGTTAATAAATGTGATGTGTTCTCAACGGGTTGTAAATTCTCTTTCTGATCACTTTAGAAAACCAAAAAATAGCCAGACTGTGTGTTCATCCATTAGCATTGCCCACTCAACACAAATTACCACCTTGCCTTGCAGGCGACCCTGATTTTCCGTCCATTCTCTCTCAGGACCGGAGTAGAATGACTGATATTTATTTATTCTTCATGTATTATTTGATAATTTCATACATGTATACAAGATCCATCCCTCATTTCCCTCTCCCTACCTTTCCCATCTTCCTCAACATGTCTGCTCACAACTCCATCATCATCTCCTTCCATTTTGCTTTAAAACAAAAACAACTCACAAAGTCTAATTAGTGCTGCCCACATGTGCATGAGTGTAGGGACCATGCATCTGAGTATGGGCAGCCTATCAGTGGCTGGGTAAGAAGGCCGATTGTCCTTCCCTTATCAGTAGCTCCACAGTGGTGTAGTCTCAGGAGCACCTTCCCACTCTGCGTTGGGGATCTAGTTACAGAACAGAGGAACTAGGTCTTGTAACCTCCCTGCTATTTGTATGCCACTTTATCTTATCGCCCAGGTCAATTTTTATAAGTTGCAATTACTACCAAGTACCTTTGATATTGAGTTAAGAGTTTTCAGTCAAGACTTGAGAAAATATCCATCACAATCTGAAGTGGCCCTAAGAGTAGAAAGTCTAAGTGTGGGTCTTTATGCAGATGGAAATATCATCGTCTTCGTTTTGAGTAAGTTGAAATGTGAATTTGGATAGTTTTGTATAGAAATGGCTGTGCAAGATTCAGAGATAATGAGTCCTCACCAAAGGTGTTGAACAGACAAAATTAGATGAACAGATCTCAGCAGAAAACATTGCTGGTGTTAGGAACTTGGGGAAATCATTAATGTCATGTGTACTCTTAGTACTTGCAACATAGAGATAAATGCTTAGGGATGATGGGTCTCAAGGTTGCTTGGGAAGAGAAAAATCATACCAGGAAGCCCACTGACGTGGTGAGCACAGGCAAGCATGTTTTCGGAATCAGGGGATGCTCCTTGGTGAGGGCAGGAGCATTCTTTGGGGTAACTGCTGTAATATAAGCTTATGCTGATGGAAGTCTTCACTACAGTACCAGATACCTCATCCTCCTCATGAATCTTTAATTCCCCCCTCAATATTTTGACTCTAAGATGATCCACTCTGAGAAGAGTTGTGGAAGTTTGGACTTAGGCCAGCCTAAGGAGATTATGTTAATTTACCCTACAGTGAATTTACCTAAAGTCAACAGTAAACTTCATTTGTCTACAGGTCTCCTAATGCACTTCTGTTAAAAGTGAAGCACAGTTACATTAAAAAGGTGCCTTAAGACTATAAGCATCTTGCTGGTCTGACCCAGAAAGTGAGTGATTGTTTTCATTTACATATAGCCTTTTATTTCCTCTTTGAACTAAGATTTTAGTCTAGGAGAATAATAAGACATTGATGTACAGGGAGAAAGGGGTGATGGAGTTCAGATATTTGGGCTCCCCTAGCCTGGAAGATGAGGGAGGAGAAGGTAAAGGGTAATTGCTCACTGACTTTCTCTGCCCTGTCATCCCAGGGTTTGGCACGCAGCCAGTGTTTCTACAATTTAATTTCTTCTCCTGATAGCACACGGTACTTGTGGCTAGAGTTAAGGAAGGAGGTTCCTTTTTAAAATCAACACAAGAAATCATGTTTTTTTTAATGGAAGAGACATGTATTTTTCCATATTTTGGTGAAAATATAGATGACACTAGAATGAATAGCACAGGTGAAAAAAATTCCAGAAAAATTTCACAAGACTGTTTCCATTTATTTGGAATATTCCACATGCACACACACACACACACATATATATATGTATATGTATATGTATATGTATATATATATATATATATATATATATATAGAGAGAGAGAGAGAGAGAGAGAGAGAGAGAGAGAGACTATTTCCTGGACAATGAAATCTGTTAGAAATTCCATCCTGGGGTTGGGGCTGATGGCACACACATCTCAGCAGTCCAGAGGCAAAGGCAGAGGATGTTTGAAAATTCTGGACCAGCCTAGGTGACACTTTGAGACCCTGTCTCAAAAAAAAGGGAAGAAAAAAATCTTTCCTTAAGGTTTAACAAACATTATGTGATTTATGTCAGCTCGGAGGCTGAACTTAGTAAATGAAATTTTGTTCCATGGAACAGAATTTTATGACTTAAATTTTGAGGGTAAAAAATCCACTAGTTCAAGCTTTTCAGAATCTCACCAGTATATGTGTGTGTGTGTGTGTGTGTGTGTGTGTGTGTGTGTGTATGCATGTATGTGTGGTGGGATACACACACACACACACACACACACACACACACACATGTCAGTTTACAGGATTACAGTTGTAAGAGAAACAGAGCTCTCAACACTTGGAGCTCAATTTGCTTATCAGAAACTTTGCAAGAAATGGATATATGTTGAAATACTCTATTTGCATGGAAAATATCCAGTCAAAATCTGGTAATGTGTATAAATCCTGTAGCTAATACAATTACCTGTTTTCATTCCTGCTAGTCTTAGAAAAGTAAAGTGACCATAGGAAGTTCTCGGGCTCCTTGTCCTTAATGAGAACATGTTGTTACTTCAACTACAGACTAAAGGTGCCAATGCTTCATTTTTATATGACTAGGAGGTGACGAGACACACATACCATTAATCTCTTATTTTACTGCACATGTACTTTTTTCCCCAAAAATGTGCCTAACAGAGCTTCATTGTGCTGAGGTTTCGGTAGGCATGTGTAGAGCTGACTCATAGCAGGCTGTGATTTAAATAGCTGCTGAACAAATAAATAAGACAATTAATTAAAGGTGGCCAGGAAAGGTGACTTTGCCAAAATCTTGTAACTTCCATGGGCTGGGTACCAGATGGGAAGGGCTCTCCTTTCACGCTCTGTCTGCGGAGCCCTGTTCTATTTACTGCTGTGGCTTTGGCAGGATCCGTTCCCTCGGCCCTGCATGCTCCATGCCGTGTGCTAGCATATTTTTCCTGGAACAAAAATCAAGGAAATACTGTTTCTAAAAATATGCTTTATGAGGTTTTCAGACTACAATCCTTCTTTCTACTAGTTCATTCACTGAGGGATCCTAAGATATGACATTCATAAACCCCCCCAGAAGGAAAAAATGAATAAGAAAAGAGAGAGAAAGATATATATATATATATATATATATATACATATATATAT
>NW_022196915.1:63916390-63955367 GCF_008632895.1 Mastomys coucha
ATATATATATATAGAGAGAGAGAGAGAGAGAGAGAGAGAGAGAGAAGCAAAAATAAATAGCCAATCTGATTTCATCTATGCAGCACATCTAACAATTATTTTCACAAAATAGATAAACTCTTCTATGTCTGGGAAATTTTATTTTTGTGGGCTTATGGCCACAGGCACTCAATTTATACTAAAATTAATAACTAAAGCATTTTCTTACTGATTACTCATACCAGGAACTTCTGTTTCTGCATATTAATAAGTATAACATGGTAGGTATTATTTGTTGCTTAGAGTTTATAAATGAGAAAAATTGAACCTTTGACCTTTGAAGAAACATGACTAGTAATGTGTTACTTTGGGATATCTCTCTCTCTTTCCCACTCTCCTCTCCTTTCTCTTTCCCACCCTCCTATTCCCCTTTCCCCCCTTTTATGGCAAAAGATCAAGCTTTTGATATATATTATTTTTATATTCCAATATGGTATTATGAAAACTTATTAATCACAGGAGAGAGTGAGAAGACATGTACAGTGACAGTTATTACATATTACCAGGATATATCGTGGTAGCCCTCCCCTACATACATACATGAATTTATTTGAGGGCATATTTCAGGCTAAGTTGTAGAGCTCCCTACGTTTCTGTATATCTCTCGAGTGCGTATAATGGCTAGAATTCAAATTTAGCATAGAGTGAAAAAATACACAGTTCTCAAGTGTTTATTTCCCTGATTCTGACAAGATGACATGCCTAAGTCACCAAAATCTATATATAACCCTAAAAAATACCCTGTGACAAGTCCCCTCCCTATTCAACCTCAAGAGCAAACCAGTCCTTTTCTAGAACATTGTATAGACAGAAAGCTCACATAATGTACTCTTTTGTGTCTTGCTTCCTTCTTCCTTGGATTAATCTGTGCCTTGGTTTACTAGTCATTTCGTACTTATTACTGCCGCTGTTTTTCTATCCATCTCTTTAGTGATTGACACCTGGACCCTTTAACAAGTGTGAACAAGCTTCCCAAAGCATGTGTGTACAAGTCCTCCCTTGAGAATGAGCTTCCGTCTCTGTTCAGGCAGCATCTAAAAGCACAGCTGACACAGGTGCAGGCTTGGTTTAAGAGGCCGTTTATGGGCTGGTGACATGGCTCAGCAGGTAAGAGCACTGACTGCTCTTCCGAAGGTCCTGAGTTCAGATCCCAGCAACCACGTGGTGGCTCACAACCACCCGTAATGAGATCTGATGCCCTCTTCTGGTGCGTCTGAAGACAGCTACAGCATGTTACGCCAGAGCAGGCTGGAGCGTGTGGGCCGTCCTGAGTTCAATTCCCAACAGCCACATGATGGCTCATGGCCATCTCTACAGCTACAGTGTACTCATACACATAAAAAACAAATAAATAAATCTTTTTTTAAAAAGCCAAAAAAAAAAAAGAGTCTGTTTACATTCCTCCCAACAGCACACGGTCACTTTGGTTTGCCACATCCTCTGTAGGTAGCACTTGGTTCTGTCAGGCCTTATCTCACTCTGGCCATTGTTGAGGCTTCATAGCAGTTCTACATTATATCCTGAAGAGCATTTTCCTTGACCAATATGTGGAATCATTTTCATATGTTTACTGGTCATTCATACATCTTCCTCTGTAAAGTGCCCATTAAAGTCGTTTTCTCGTTTTTATACTGGGTCATTTGTATTTTTATAGTTGAGGTATAAGCATTCTTCATACATGTATGGTGTTGGTATTCATCATATATGTATTTGGTGAGTGTGATTTCCAGAATGTGGCTTTACTACCAATTCTCTCCACAATGCCTTTTGGTAAGTACATGTTTTCAGTTTTGAGGTCTATTCTATCAACGTTATTCCTTCATTGTTTTTCTTACTGTTCTCAATGTTAAAAGCTCTTTAACCCCAAATCAAAGTAATTTCTATGAATAAAGCCTTGTAGTTTTAATTTTTATGTTTAGATTTATGCTTTATATTGAACTAATTTTTATTTATTATATGATGTTGGTATGAGATTTACTGGTCCTCTGTGGACATTTAATTTCTCAGCTCTATTTTTTTAAACAGATTTCCCTTCCTTATAGAAATTCCTGGGTACTGTTCCCCAAAAGCAAATGAGTATGTATGTCTATATAAAGTTCCTTTTCTGTCGATGTGATAAAACACCATGACCAGACAGCTTACAGTAGGAAAGGTGTAGGTGGCTTACAGTAGGCAAGGTGTAGGTGGCTTACAGTAGGCAAGGTGTAGGTGGCTTACAAGTTCAGAAGGATATGAGTCCATCCCAACAGGAAACATGTTGGCCAGCGGTAGAAGGGAGGGACTTCACATCTTTGACCTCAAGTATGATTCTGAAAGAGCAATCTAAAAGCAGAACGAAGATTTAAACTCTCAAAGCCCATCTTCAGGCATCTCCTTCATCAAGGCCACACCTCTAAACCTCCCACTGCCCACCCCCCAACCCCACCCCCCACCCCATCAATTGTAGAACAAATGTTCAAATATCTGTGTTCATTGAGGACACTCACTGAAACACTACATGGCTTGCACTGATTATGGTAGATTTATAGTAAGTCTTCAAGAAAGATGTCACAAGCCATCTGTTCTTTCCTTTTCTAAAAGCTGGTTCATGTGTCCTGCTTCTTGTGACCTTTAATATGCATTTAAGAATTAGATTGCCAGATACTAAGAATAAAAACAAAATCAACCAACCAAGCAGGATCATAATTGGAATTATGTTGATATTCAGCCTCAAATTGGGAAGAATTGATGGCTGATACTGAGTCTTCCAATCCATAAACTTGAATGATCTTTCATTCATGGATCTTCGTTAATATCTTTCATGATATTTTGTTGCTTATATTAAAGTCTTAATGCTTATTATTTACTGTTAAGGGTTTTTAAATATTATAGATGGAAAACTCAATGGCTTTAATGTATTTCCTGGCTGAGTTTGTAGAAAAGGCCAGGGAGTAGTGTTACCATCATAACATTGAGCATACTTGGTACCCAAGATTCTTGGTCTCCAAATATCATCAGCCAATGGTTGGAACCGCATTTCTCTGGAAAAATGTCTGTTTTAATAGCTGTGATGGTAAAAACACAAGATGATCTCAGGGCATCTGAGTTGAAACAGCAGAAACAAAAGGATACCGGATGCCAAGGGGATGGGAGCTGACCTGAAAGATCCTCCCATGACCAACGCTGGAATCAAATTACAAGGGACAAAAGAACGCAGGGCTTGAGCGCCAGGCAGAGGATGAGAAGAATATATGTGAGATGAGAAACATATCTGTAACTTCATCTTGATACAAATAAACTGCAGAAGGAAGCTCTACCTTACAAGGGAATTGCACACAGGCAGATATGCCTGTCTTGAAACTCTTAAAAGTGTAGATGCTGCTAGTCAATGACTTCCCCAGGAGGCATAGCAATGCTATCATGCAGACAGCTGCTAAAGATTGTATCCATCAACTAAGTGGCCAAGGTCAACGGAATGTGCTGAATTTGCAACATTTATGTAAATCTAAAATTATTATGAAGTAAAAATGAAAATACTACTACTACTGGTGACATAAAGACCTGGTATGTAAAACAGATGTCATCAAATCTGCCATGGCTGAAGTCCAGTCTCAGGTCCAACCTCTCCTTTCCTGTGAATCCTTTCCTCCCTCCAGGACTCTAGCTGCTCCTGAATGTATTTGGTGAAGTATGAAACCTCCGGGATGGAATCCAAATGGTTTGATGTCGTTCCTGGCACAGTCATATTCTTGCCCTCGCCTAGATGCTAGTTTCATCATCTGTTGACCTCTTGCCCCACCTCTGCTTATTTCCTTCATACATTCAGAAGGTTTTGCTTCAAGATGCCCATGACTTTCTTGTTTGATGCTGCACCCACTACTCATTAAACTTGAAGATCATTCTCAAGCTGGCTCTCCTGCAGAATCTCTTCAGACTAATCCTAGAGGTCTGGACCGAGGACTCGGTGGGTAAGAACACTTGATCTTGCAGAAGGCCTTGGTTCTGCTCCCAAAGGCCTCACAACCATCTCCAACTCCAGTTCCCAGCAGATCCAGTGCCTTCCTTTGACCTCTGTAGATAACAGTCATACACATGGTACACAGACTTATATGCAGGTAAAGTGCTTATATGTATAAAATAAATCTAAATCTTATCTTCAAAAGTCATCTTAGAATTCAGCACAAGAGCGCATCTTCTCTTGAAGGGCCTCAGAAAGGAACCACATCTTTAGATAATTTTCCCAGCAGCACGCGCTCTGTCCTACTTGCCGGCACACACACACTGTGTGCATCTTTCCTGAAGTGAAAACTGGCTCTGTTGTTCATGCCTCTCGGCCAGATATTACACATAGTGCCTGACATATATGTAACATGTATGAATGAGTGCATACATGAAGGGAAGATAAAGGATTATTAAAACCAGGTTGCTTCCTTTTGTCTTTAAATTTATTTGACTCTGACTACCACAAATAATGAATTTAGTCTATCTGGTAGGAAAATTATCTCATTTGCCATCTTAAATGGAATAATGGCTTGAGAGAGGCCTCCAGAGCCCTCCCCTGTTCTGATGACATAATGGCTACCAATGGCCTCTGGGGGAAGTAAAGACAGTCATTGTCTTTACTTGTGGATCCAGTGTTTTCCCATGGGGCTCTAACGGGCAGTTCCAAGTCATGGTTGCCCAGTAGGTCCTGGTTATGCCCTGCAGATATAAACAGTAAGTAAAATTTTAGAGATGCAAAGATTTAAAAGGCAAGTAGAGAAGAGGTCTGTGTATTAATTATGATGATTAAGTATGGATAGAGGGTTGAGATTTATAGTAATCAGGATGTGGTTTATACGTGTACAAGAGTTACAGTGAACAAATTCAATAAAAGCTATAAAGTGTTTTTAAGACCTAGGGATTTTGTTTGTTTGATTGTTTGTTTCCAAGACAGTGTCTGTGTCACCCTGACAATCCTGGTACTCTGTAGACCCAGCTGACCTAGAACTCACCCAGATCCACCTGCCTCTGCCTCCCAAGTGGTAGGATTTAAAGGCCTTTGCCAACATTGCCTGACTATAAAATATTTTTAAAAGAACATTAGCGAGCTCCCAGGGTCTCAACCACCAACCAAAGACTGCACATGGAGGGGTCTGATTGTTCTGGCAGCATGTGTATAGTAGAGGATTGCAAATTCGATCATCAATAGGAGGAGAGGACCTCGGCCCTGTGAAGGTTCTGTGCCCCAGTGTAGGGGAATGCCAGGGCCAATAAGTGGGAGAGGATGGGGTGGCGGGCATGGGGAAGGGGGAGGCAACAGGGGTTTGTTCTTGTTTTTGTTTGTTTCTTTGGTTTTTGGAGGGGAAACTGGGAAAGGAGAAATTTACATGTAAATAAAGAAAATATCTAAAAATAAAAAAAAAAAAAAAAAAAAAAAGAACATTAGCTTTCCGGAAATAATAGTCACAGTTCAGCCAAGGTATGTATATGAGACACGTGGAGTAGCTTTTGGACCCTAAACGTAACAGAAAGTCTGTTGATGTATAATGTATCATAAGTGAACTAGGAACTGTGCTGTTGTCGTTTAAGTCTGTTGACATTTGGAGATGCACATGCATCTTCCTTAGACATTTCAAGGAGATGCTTTCTGACGCCCATGGGCAAGCTACTCCCAGGAACTTGAATTCCCCAACTATTGGTTGGACCCATGGCTAAGAACAGATAGTCATTAGCTTCACATTTTGCTCACTGGAAAGCTTAATGTCCTTGTCACCCTATATTGAGTTTTACGTGTGAGAAGCACAAAGAGTATCAAACATGTTTCTCAGGCTTGTAGGGGTGGGGTCATTCCTAGGAATTTGTGGGTTTTTTTCAAGATATAGACATTAAAGGATCTGGTGATCAGTAACACTCCAAGATAATATAGCAAAAGTGCATGACGGGAGGTCATGTGACATGAGTGCATGGAGGGTGATTATAAAGTCTTAAATGCTGCTTTTAATTTCCTTTCCCAAAAGTGCCACTATGTGGGATCTGAGTGTTGGCTTGCTAGTTTAGATTACTACCATTCAAAGAAACAGCCAGCCCATGGGTATTATGAAATACCCTTTCCTTCTTTGAGTATTCTGAAGTGCCATGGGTTACCCACACCAGAACAATATGGACTGATTGATAGCATGGTGAATATTTTCTACCATTTCTCGCCGGTGTGATATTTATTTATTTATTTATTTATTTATTTACCTATTACTCGGCATGGTTGAAGAGTTAGTTCCCTTTGGAAAGGCCCAGAACATGTAGGAGTTTGGTTGTTGTTCTTTTGCCTAATTTTGCCTAATTGCTTGGAAATCAAGTTGACTTATTTCTGGGGACTTAACCTAGTGCCATTATTAGCAGAAAAGATTATTTATCATCTCAAGCGGGCATGGGGAAATGTCAAGTACACAGCATCCCAAATACAAACTTTATTTGTGTTTGCATACAATGTTGTGTTCACACCACTGATAAGAGAAATGTACTTAATAACTACTCAGAATTAATATGCTGCAGTATGCATGGCTGCCTAATTTAATTTATCTCTGATTAAGCCTATTATGTTTGAGATCACTTTACAGAAGAGACTTTTTTTTGCCAGCTGTAAGCTTATTTGAATTGTAATATAAGTTAATAATGTGTGAAATAACCAGTGGTGCCTACTTCTAGATGTTAATTGTGCCAACTGACTCCCTGAGTTGGTGCATGCCCAGATCATTCATTGGCATCACCTAATATCTTTCATTAAAACCTGTACTGGGAAAAAATGTGAAAATTAACTTATTTAGGAGGCAAAGTCAAATAGAATAGTGCTGCTTCCATTCCAAAATCCAGAGAAAAGGCTGTTGCAATTTAGACTTAGAATTTGAAAAAAAAAAAAAAAAAACAATGATTAATTAATCATATAACATGGCTCTAAGGACGACACGTACTTACCTCTTGTGTGATTTCTACTCGAAATTATTGTTGAATCAATTGAAGCAGTAAACTCAGAGCCCTGGCAGTGGCTTCCCCTCCCATCTGCCTTGGTATCAGGCCATCCATTGTCTTCAGTAGATTCAGCATGAGAGAGAAGGGCCTTTGCTATTGCTGCCCTGTAACTTATCTCTATCTTGTAGACCAAATTGTTCATTATGCTTATGGCATGCCACCTGAATCACTGGCCGAAGTGATTTACCTTTACAACGGATTGAGAGGTCATCTCCCAAACAGAGGTTGTTTTGTATTCTCTTTCTTTGTAATCATTGGCCTGGTACATACATAGTTCCATGCAACCTCTAAGATCGTATTGCTTCCATTGTAAACTTGATTATCCAGAAATCAATTTAAGGTTGACGGTCTTATAGCTCCTTTCTTTTCTCCATTTGGAACGCTGTCTAGCTCAGTTCCATCCAACTCTCCAGGCCCTCTAGAAACCGTGCATGGCTGCATCAAGTTTTCCAGCCATCTCAGACCTTTGGCCACGTCCTCTGTAAGCTTGACTTTTGGTTAGCTGCTCCAATCATTTTGTTTTTAAAAAATAGTGATGTCAGTAGCTGGTAATGATTGGTAACCAGAATGCAGGCATGACAGGGGAGAAACATGAGTGACATGTATAATCACAAGGACGAGCCACAGGGGGTAGAAGAGTTTTTCCTCAGAGGTAGCTAGCTATAATGCATAATCCAAAGCAAGCTCACTCCTACTGCTACACCTGGGAGGGGCACAAACTCAGATGCCAGGTACAAGTCTGTGTTCTTGAAAAATCTGAGGTCACAAGGTTCCTGTCTTGTTTTCTTGTTCTTTTCTCACAAGCACTCAGAATTCCCCTCACACAACCCATTCTTGGACCATGTTCCAATACATACATACATACATACATACATACATACATACATACATACATGTAAATAAATATAGTTTATGTGTTCTGTTTTTAAGTATGAATTAGATGTTGGCATGCTGCATTTTTAAAGACAAAGGTCATAAAAGTTGTTGTTGTTGTTGTTCGAAGGGGCTGTTTGTAGACCTGTAATTTGAATCTTGGTAAATGTAGAATATTGTTTCCAAGACATCCCTGCAGTCCTGCTGGGGTCCTTAGAATACTGTTCCTCAGGCCCAACCAGATAATTCCTGTGAGCAGCCAAAATTGAGATCTACTGGTATCAAGGAAACTTAAAGGGCATTAAGCCCATTCATCCATCTGGTGCTTCATTGCTTTCCGCATCTGTTTCATGATGACAGAAAAGCACTTCTGATACATGGATTGAAACTGCACCTCTGTAATGGTGGCATCTGTGTCACACACAGTCCTCCTCTCAAGCTGCCACTCAAGGTGACCCAGTTTGGGGGCATTTTGGAGAGCATTCTAATATCAAAGTCCAACATAATGGGACATCGGCCCATCCTGGGCAAACCAAAACTGATGTTTACCCTACTGCCAACTGACTCATGTGTTTGGATGGTACAGAATTAAGGCTTGATATGTCTTCTT
The DNA here is from genome assembly GCF_008632895.1 of Mastomys coucha. Lineage (NCBI taxonomy): Eukaryota > Metazoa > Chordata > Mammalia > Rodentia > Muridae > Mastomys > Mastomys coucha. Next base: position 63,924,897 of record NW_022196915.1, read on the forward strand.
CTGTTAAAAGGGAGAATTGTGTGCTTTGGATGGACTTTCTAAATGGAAAGATAAGAACAGTTACCAACATTAAAACCTTAGCAGTCTGGAGAGAAGAGACAGGCTCGGAAGCTAGGCAAAGGAAATATTGTAACAGATTCTCAGGGACTTTCTGAAGTTAACGTGACACATAATGGCATCAAAGTATTCGTTGACTTTTTAAGTCTGGTATGTAGATAAACTAAGAAAGATTCTGTAATGAAGCAAGAGTAAAGAGAAAAGCCAAAAAGTATGTTTATAATCAATTATAAATCTGTAAACTACTTGAGGATTACTTTTTTTTAATGAGAGGAGACTTCCAGCAACTGCATGGAAACTTGCTGACAGCTGATCTCTGGTTCCTGTTGGGAATACAGGAGCATCTTGACCTGCTGCATGTCCTTTCCTTCCTTCTGACATTCAGCACAGTCTCTTCCTTTGAGATAAATGTAAATGTCAGTAGGTTAATAGAAAGGGGAAAGTGTTTTGACTTTTAATGGTTTAATTTATATGATGGCATTGAAATGATCAGGAGAATCCCTTTGAGTACAATCATGCTGTCCTAATATGGTCCTGCAGCCTAAGAGTAAACTTCCCCATTCTTCCCTCCTACACTGATCACTGAGCAGTCAGTCCGAGTGTTGCATGATGGATTCATTTCATTCATTGATTGCCAAAATGGCCAGATGTGTTTCCAGCAATCTGACTGTCTTCATAACCAAATCAAATCAACGATGCAGCGATTCAGCCAATGGTTGAGTGTCCAGCTGTCCTAGATGCATCTAGAGATGAGATATTAAGCTATGCTTAGAAATGTGTAATTTCATTGAAATCATCATAGATTTTCCTGACACTCTGTAATTTATATCCTGCTATAGGAGGAAGCATCAATAAATAAAAACAGCAGATTGTGCTCTGACTTCTTTCTTAAGGAAAATCTCTAGCTGGATTTGTAAAGTGGAGGGAAACTGTTAGAATCAGAGATTGAACATCAACTCGTTGCATCTTTCTGTAGTCTGTTAGTAGGCATTACCTGAAAGAAATTTAAAAAAGGAGGCTCCATAGCCATATAAGTTCACATAATGCCAGGTAAAATAAGATCCAACAGGAGCATTAGAGAAGAAATTGTAGTCTAGACATTCCAGGATGGTAGAGAGGAGGCCAAGAGATGTTTCCACATGATCTAATCTCAGAACTCTTCCCTGACTATTTAGGGGGACTCCCTCTGACCTCCTAACTTTGCAGTTACATAAACTCCATCCAGAAGTGTGAAGAAACAGAGGCAGAGTAAGACATTCTTGCACTTATGTGTGTCTGGATTTCAGTATATACTACACATAAGAGTGTCTTAAATATGAATTAATTGTCAAAAGTCACTTGCCACTTAAATATTACCTTCAATTTAAAATAGAGAATAAAATGTAAATGCCCAGAGGAAAAGAAAGGCAGAGAGGAGAGAAGAGGGAATAAGGGGAGGGGAGGGGAGGAGAGGGGGAGGGGAAGGGAGGGGAGGGGAGAGGAGAGGCAATATTAAGGGGACTTGGAGAAGATTCTTAGTTGAACAAATGAAGAGCTTTCAAAACTCTGTAACATCTTTCAAAAAGATGAGAAACACTGCTGTAGTCATCACATCAAATGAGCATTCTATAGACAAAGGGAAAAAAACAGAAAATAAGTATATGTGAAATAAAGATTATTATATATTATATAATCATGTAATCATAATCTACATTAGATATATATATATATACTATATAATAATGTATACCAATATATTATTTATAGACTTAGTTTTAAATATGTGTATGTATTCATACATACATTTATATGTATATATGTACATGTACACACACACACACATACATACATACATATACACACACTTATATTTGAATACAGAAACTAAAGTCAAGTAGATTTCCTAGAAAGCAAATTGGCAATGAGAGATGGAGGGTTGAGGTTGAGGTAAGAAATATAAAATAAAACTAGTAGATTCACCCATAAGGTTCAGGTTTTTTCAAAAGGAGTTCCAGAAAGAGAAAAAACCAACTCTGCGGGATCCAGGGTAAAAGATTACATAGCACATTTAAAGAGAGAACCGTAGGTGTCTCCAGATGGAAAGGGACAAGAAAGTGCCCAGACCACTGGATACATGAGGTCCTAGTGGTGCTTAGTGTGGAACTTCAAAGCAGCAGAATTAAAAAGAAGTTTCCAGACCCTTCAGAGAAATCACAAAAGTCGCACAGGAAAGGGCAGGGATAGCAATGATGTGAGCCTCCTCAACAGCAGGCGCTGGAGTACAGCTTACACCTCCCAAGACAAATGGCCTCCTCCCTTAGCGTGCATGCTACCAGGTAAACAAACAAATAGGCCTGCGCCAAGGTAAGAGATTTTTAGATATGCATGGTCTCAGGAAATGTGCCTCCCATGGACTTACCGAGGAAACAACTAGGGAACGTGCTGTATAAACACAAAGACGCGAAGACAGGACACCGAGGAAACCAGGAAAGGGGGCACCCAACACTGACTGGCACAGAGAAATCACAACACAGTGTTAAAAGAAGCTCCCGGTCAACCCACCCCCCACCCCCGTAAGGCAAACAGACTGATGAGGCCTCTTGGCCGGAAAATAGATCTGACAGATGAACTGGCTGGCTTGACATTATTTCAATTTGTAATTCTTTTGGATGGCTTTTAAAAAAAAGTTATAATAAGCTCCAAAGAGTAAAAGATAATAGCTCTATATCTGAAGTGAACCCTTCTGCTACTTGACATTATAGTGCACAAGAGTACATGGTCGTAAGAATGTAAATAGAGTATTCATATAATCCCAAGTTGCCTGAGACATTGGGAAATGAGGGGAGGAAGCTTGTTGAGAGGCAGTAATGGGGTAAGAAGAGTCAACTCTTCTTCATTTTACATACTAATATGTTATTGGATAATGTCTGCATGCTATGATATTTAAAATAGAAGACAGGAAGCATGTGCTGCAAGTACTGTCCTCTGTGATGGAACTGAATCTTGTGCAGGTTGAGGCCAGCTTGGAGTCATTTATAACGAGCCTTCGAGCGTTCGTGTGCTTGGGCAAGACTGTTGATGAGCCAAACTGAGAACAGTGAGGGGAGAGAAACGCCCTACAATATAGGAATGTGCTCAGTCTAGCAAATGAATACTTTTCCTAATTAGTAAAAAAAAAAAAAAAAAAAGTATGAGAAGGAAAGGAAGGAGGAAGGGAAAGAAAAAAGAAGAGAAATTAACAAAGAAAGAGAGTGGTCTCCTCAAAGCTGGGAGGGTTTGGGAGAGGGGAGGGTCATCACTGGCTTATTGCAGTTAGGAGTCTTGCAGTATTGCTGTAAGACATAGTATGGTGATGAATGTTAAAGTTAATTCTTGAAGTTTAAGAATCAAAAGTTAGGGCTGGAGAGACGACTTGGCGGTTAAGAACGCTAACTGCTCTTCCAGAGGTCCTGAGTTCAACTCCCAGATAAGACTTGGTAGCTCACAACCATTTGTCATGGGATCTGATGCCCTCTGCTGGTGTGTCTGAAGATAGCTACAGTATACTTCCATAAAACAAATAAATAAATCTTTTTTAAGAAAATAATTAAAAGTGAGTTGAATCACAAATAGAAGTTATACACACATACATACCACACATACACACACACATATACACATACCACACACACACACACACACACACACACACACACACACACACCAGAACATGGCTATGCTTTTCTCGTTGTCTTCCAGCTCCTTGTCTAATAACAAAGTCAGCACCCAGAAGCCTCTGCTGCACTTACTACAGCCCACATTGCCTGTCGTCTGCACCAACTCTCCACATTCTACAGTTGAACTATAGTTGACTAATTGGTGATCTCTTGGGAGACGTGTACAAAGTCTCCTTCCACAGGGTCTTTACCTATAGTGTAGTTATAGCTCACCCTCCAGTACATCACTGGCCATCACTTCTCAGGGTCTCTTTGACCTGTTCCATCCCTTGGATACTTTAGCTCATTTGTCCTCAACCTTCCTAATGTTGTGACCCTTTAATACAGTCCCTTATGTTGTAGTGACCCCGTCCATAAAATTATTTTCGTTGCTACTTCCTAACTGTACTTTTGCTACTGTTATGAATTGTAATATAAATATTATGTGTTTTCTGATGGCCTTAGTTGACCCCCATGAAAGGGTTGTTCAACGCCAAGGGGATCAGGTGATGCCCAGTCTGAGAACCAGTGCTTTGCCTGCTCTGCCAAGGCTTTGATTCTTCCCTGAGGGATCTGTGAGGCCTTCAAAGGATGGCCTGCCTTTGGCACCACCGCCCATACACTGCTTCGAATCATGGGTGTTTCTCCCTTCTCCTGTCTTTGTAAAAGACCTGGAAGGTCATTAGAACAGGCACCTTCCTGAGCTGATTCTTTCTCCCTCTTTTGTACTGCCTGGGAGAACACTGATCTAACCTAGATATTGCCTCAAATACTAATTAAATGAGTAAACTAATCTTTTATTAAATGTGAAATCTGTTCAATCATATGGCCCAGCACTAAACATCTGCATCTTCATAAATAAATATTACCAGTCAGTAAAAAGCTTTTCTTTTGGTCTTAGGGAGGCTCACACGTGTTCTCTCCAAGGAGGGAGCTCATGCAATGAGCCTGCAGGATAAACTGTTACCAGAGACTTCTGTTTATGCTGCCTTCATGGGGCATGTAGAAAACACGTCAACTTGAAGCTTCATGGTTTTGCGTGATAGTGTAGGAGTTGCAGACAGTCTCTGGGCTGAAAGTGGAGGCTGGATGATACACAGGCCAACCAGCAAAGAAGCCTGTAGCCTTCACCTCAGCCTGGCTACACAACGGTGCAGTCTGGGATGGACCAGGAAAGCCAAGGACGCTAATGTAAGAAAGTCTGCAAACTCTCAAGACTGTATCAAAGTCACCTGAGGTTGGGGCAGGACAGGGGTTCCCAACCTTCCTAATGCTGTGGCCCTTTAAAATCTAGTTCCTCGGGCTATAGTAACCCTAATAATAACATTATTTTCATTGCTACTTCATAACTAATTTTGTTACTGTTATGAATTGTAAGTATCTGATATAAAATAGAGCCAATAGGTGACCCCTCCCTGTGAAAGGGTTGTGGACCCCCCCAAAGGGGTCGCAACCCACAGGTTGAGAACCACTGGAGTAGAGCCTTGTGAACATGAATCCTCACTGCACACATCTTGTTTAGGTCCCTTCATGTTCTATCAGGTTTTATTTTAGGAAACCCAAATGTATCTCTAAATAACCACTCAAACAATCATATAACAAATAAATCTCAAATATTCGTTATGAAAATAACATGGGAGGGATGCGGTAGATCCCTTAACTCCTGCCGTAATGAGGCCTTCAGCACATACTGCTGCAGGGAAAGATCAGTATGGAGCCAAACGGCCTCAACTCCACCCTTCCCATGAGGACTTCCCCACAGCTGTGCCAATAATTTTATGCAGTCCCATCCCCCCACTGCCGTTTCTCCAAAAACATCCATCTCTATCTGATATTTTGCTTGTCTGTGATTTCTTCTCTTTAATGGAAAGCAAGGTAATAAAGGATTTCGCCTCTTCACTGCTTTTCTTTCCATTTTTTGGAATGACAGACTGAAGTAATTTGCATGAAGATAGTTTCTTTGTATAGGCCAGTTTTGGAAAGCCAGACAAGTCTAAGGAAATTGTCTCTGAGACTTTGACATGCCAGGAAAGGTCTAACATTTTATTGTATGTATCTTACAAAGGATATTTGTTCCTTTTTATTTTATTTTTATTGATATATATATATATATATATATATATATATATATATATATATATATATATATACGTGATATCTCTGTCTCTAGTCTCTCTGTCTCTGTCTCTGTCTCTGTCTCTCTCTCTCTCTCTGTGTGTATGTGTGTGTGTGTGTGTGTGTGTGTGTGTGTGTGTGTGTGTGAATTCATGTCTGTGTATGTGGTCTTACACAGACATGGCACACAAGTGGGGGTCAGAGGACAGTCTTAAGTTGCTGGTCCCTCCTTTCACCTTGTTTGAGCCAGAATCAATTGTTAGTCACTGGTGTATGCAGCCTAGCTGGCCCACAGCTTTCTGGGGATTCTCTCAGCTCTGCTTCCCATGTCACTGTAGAAGCAGTAAGATTATTTCAGATATACACTGCCATGCCTGGCATTACATGACTTAATTTGTAGGGATTCAAATTCAGGCCCTCATGCTTGATCCTTAAGCACTTTCCCATGGAGCCTTTTCTCCCACTCCCACATATCCCTCTTTAAACATAAAACATTACTTTAACAGAGTCCCTTTAAAAAGTGTTTTATAAGTGGCTGTAACAAACTTTACCAGGTATATAATCAACATCATTTTTGTGATTTTAATATAATGACTGCACTTCTTAATTCCTCTTCTTTCCCAGAAGTCAGGTTGTAAATGGGCTTCCAGTCAGCTCCACGAACTTAGGAGGTTATGCCTTCTTTAGGAATAGAGCCCATTTCTCATCCGAATAGCCAACGTCCTCGGAGTTTAGGCTGCGCAGGAATTAAACATGGGTTTTCGGGCAGATACATTTTTCCAAGTCGGGTACATTTTTCCAACCTTTCATGGGGTGATTTAGGATAGGTCTTGCATCTCCATTCTCTTCTGTGTAAAACTAGAATAAAATTTCCCATGCACAAAGATAGTAATTGGAGAACAGGCTCAGACATGTGCTTGGTGCCTCTCAAGTGTCTGGCTCAAGGCAGGGCTTGAACATCAGATTCTCTCCCTGCAGAAGGTCACCAGAATAAAGATTCCTAGTGGTGTCTTTAATCACTCTCTACTCAATGTGTGGCCCCAGCATCACCAGGAAGTTTATTAGGGCTACAAAGTCTCGACCCCCTAATGTGATGGATCAGCTTCTATCCTGCACACAGGACCCAAGCCATTCCTAAGCACAGGACATCTGAGTAACATTTTCTACATCTAGAGCTTTAGAAGGTCCATAAATCTTACGTCTGGCTTTTAGTTTTTGTCTATCTTTTATATTTTTATGTCCTGCTGACTTGAGTGGGGGCACGTTCTCCCAGGTCCTGCTAATTGCTAGGGGTTGTAAATAATTCTCTGAGCTCTGCCTTGCAGAGCAGATTAACTCCTGTCTAGGTAATGCGGATCCTTATCGCAGCTCCCTCTTTCCATCCGTTTCCTACAGCCTGGGGACTCTCCCACCCTAATCCCTATACACAGCACACCTGAACCTCATTGCCTGCTGAAATCCTCAACAGCCAATCCCAAGCCTGCCTCCTCCTAGACTCGCCTGTTCCATCCCAGGGAGAACACCTTCAGCTCACTCCCTCTGACTCCTGACCAGCCTGGCACCTCCCCATATGCCTCTGCCTAGCCTGGAAGAACCCCCCCACCCCCAACACCCATGTTGGATACTGTAGCATGCTATCATTATTAGAGCTGTCATTTGCTGAGCTGTGGGCTTCACCATATAGGAATAAGGCCTGTAGTCACAGACATGTTACAATAAAGCCACCCTTTCAAGCTTTTTTAAACGGCTGCTTCTCCTGTCATTTAGAGCAGTGAGGAAGGCCAGCAGAGCCGGGTATCCTAGCAGGGTACAAGCAACCAGCTGAAACTCTAGGAGAATGCTAAGCTTTCTCATCAGTCTACACTAGCTTTAAATGAAGATGATCTAGGATAGCCATGCACAAGGCTGTAAGTCTGCCTAACATGCCGGTGCATATGTTGAATGCCAGTGGTGCCCTTAGCAAGCTTCGAAGGCTGCAGACCTGCTCTTGTAAATGACTCAGCCCTCAAAGACAAAGGAACCATTTGAATCAAAGCACACAAACTTATTTGCCGTATTCGAAAATGTCAGGGAAACAAATATACCCATTTCTTTTTCCCTGTAGTTTCTCAATATGATGTATATACTTCAGCTAGAAACACCTCCTTTCAGGGGACAGCTGTTATATGTTAGCGGCCTCTGGTTCCACTTTTGTTCTTCCCTCTTCTCTCCCGTTCTGAGGAGAGTGGGTGGAAGTAAGCTTGTCAAAGCTGAGGTTGCTCGCAGACCTTAAAAGAATGTAAACTAAGCTTTATCTCTGAGAATCAATGGTGGGGTGCGGTGGGGGCACCCCTCTCAGAAATATTCCATGTTTGCTTGAAACAGTCAAGTTCTTTTATGATAATTTTATTAAGACGGTAGAGCTTGGTTGACAGTTTGTGTTAGGACTGCAACTAGAAGAGGAAAAATTCCATGAATTGTCTTGTGACCGTCAGAATAATTTTCATTAAAAAAAAAAATAACTTCATCTGTCATGATTATCCTCAAGAGCCATCTCCAATCCCTGGCCATATCATACACAACAGAACGCTACTGCCAACCAGAGTCTACAAATAACTTGTTTGCCTGCGTGTCCGACAATGTCACCCGAAACCAGGGCCATGTTCCTTGAAGTGTTTTGTTTGATGGTTCCTTGACCCTTTTCCAAGAGACCTAATTTGCCCAAGGGAGCCTGGTCTTGGAAAGGGGTGTTTGCATCTGCTTAGGAAAATGAGCCCGAAATAGTGACTTGTTTGGAACCGTGAACAGAATGGAATGGGAAGGGCAGATGAGCCAGTTTGAGCAGGCAGAGAACAACCTGGCCTTTGCGACTCCTATAAAAGGGACTCTAAGCAAAGCACTTTGTGGACCTGGATCCAGCAAGCCCCATGTCCATTCAGCAGAACCTGGTCTCTGCACGAAATCCCTTCTCTAGCAGTGCCTGAAGATAAAGATGGTATCTTAAGTTACACTTAAACTCGAAAGATGGTGCGGGTCTCCCGGTTCAGCCCTGCAGACACCTTAGCAGAAGGTATGTCATCCATTTGAAACTCAGTTCTGTCCCGTGAATGGCTGCGTGTACATAGGTGGAGACGGAATCTGAATTAAAGTGTTTTTCTCTGCTGCCAGGAGAGCTGACAAGAGTGTTGATGTATGGGTTATCCAAAGAGAGGGTTTGACTCTGCTGCTCTCTCATTATACTGAGAACAAACCGGGGGAGGGGGTAGTGTGTGGTAGGGGGGCTCGCCTCATGTCAAAAGGAAGGCAGAATAAAGCAGGGGACTATTATAAAGCCAGTAAACTCCTGCGACAGTGTGGCCTTTTGGTACTGTGCCTTTCCTGTTTCTTTTGCTTTATCTTCTAGTCTTCTCACCCTTCTACTGCATGAATTCGAGTTCACTTGTTTATTTTCATGGCCTGAAGCCTCATAACTCAGAGCTGGCAAAGATGACGAGACAGGCTTTTAAAATAAATCTTAAAATCCTGAAGTTAGATGAATTTATATTAATTTTTTCTCTCTCTCTTGTGTTTAAGAAAAACAAAAAAAGGAACAGAGACACATTGGCAATGTTTAAGCTGGCGGGGTTAAGTTTAGATTGAGGCCTATTTAGTTGCAATAGTAATGAGAACCGTACCTTTTAAAAATTTTAAATCCATCTTTGCACAATTAGCAAATTATTAAATGACCTTTCTTTCAATGTCTTCAAGCAATTGCCTGTTCCCACTAATAGGAGAACATGTTTTACAAGGTTCACGTTGATTAATTGACAAATGCTGATAAAATCAAAGCAGTGTTAAAACTCAGTGCACCAACAGCAACATAAATTACATTTGTTCAATAATGTTCCAAGTGGCTATGCATTTATGCTTTACCTTTCAATAAATATCATTGTCTTAATTGAAACATCCATTGTGAAAATTTACCTCTGAGGAGGACTGTCAGGATGCACAGCCTGGACCAAACATTTCTGTATCTGTACATGGTTTTTAGCCCAATTAAAACCATTGATGGCTGTGACTGTCCTCAAGAATGACATTATATTTTGTATGAAGATGACCTAAACACAGTTTCATATTGTACTCTGAAAATCGCATACCCTCAAATGACTCTCATTTGCCTTCCTTTTATTTTTCTTATTATTACCATCAACTACCCAAATTATTTAATTAATTAATGTTCTAAACAAATTGCCTTATGTCACTCATCAAGAGCATTGCATTGTTGGCCTACTGCCAGGGAGCGTCTGAGCGCCACTCATGGCTTATAGCTGGCTGGTGCTTGTGTATTCTCAAGACATGGGGATGCTTGCCCAACCCATGGTAATGGATTGCTTTCTGCAAGGGTCTCAGAACCCTGTGACAAATCCAGAAGTCTAGATAATACCAGGAGGAGAAAGAAGACAGTAGACAAGAGAGTCGGTCCTACTGGGTGCTAATTCTCCCCTGTTGTTTTTCATACCCCTGAGATAAGACTTTCACACTCTGAGGAGATGTGGCCTTTAGATATGCCCAATTTTCCCAGCTGGGTCACAGCATCACTACACTCATGCTGATTGTTCTCCTACGCTCCACAGTCCCAACCTTTCCTCACCCTGCTCTCCTGGGCCATGTCCTCCATTTTGACACTAGATGGGGCATGGCTGTTACAACTGTGACTGTAAAAGACAAAACTTAAGTACACCTCAGGAGTAAATCACTTCCTTCAAACACAATTTTCTAGGATATTTTAGAAAACATCCCTGCAGTATCTAACGCAAACGTTGTTTTCGGTTGTGACCTGAAAATGCTGTGACCAGCCGGTGGTCACACAGTGAGTCAGGGACTGACCAGGAACTAGGAGACTGATCCAAGTCCCTCAAGCTTGGGAAAATCCTCTGAACCTACCTCAGGGCCACACACTTAGGGAGGACAAGCAGCAGGCCCATATCTAACAATTATCGTCTTTAATATGAAGAACAAAGAAGGTAAGTCATCAAGTCACCATGAATCCATTCCTCCTACAGCTTCTCTTAATGTAGATTATATAAGGAAGTAAATAACCGACACAGTCCAGACGTGCCCTAACGTCTCTCTGCCTTGCATCCACATCCCTTTAAGTACAATGAGGAATGAGCTGACTTCATTTTGTGGGCTGTGAGTGAGCCAAGCGATGCTCCTGTGGATTGCTCTTCAGTTCTAACTCTGCTCATACACTTTGGTTGGGCTGTGTGTTCCCAATGGCCAGACAGCGTCCATCTTCACTAGAGCAGGAGGACTCTGGGGCCACTGTCACCCCTGCCTTTGTCTAGAACTCCAGAGAAAGCAAAGGCCTCTCTCCCGACCAATTCTCTCTCCAGATACAATGCCTCATCCTCCTTGGCCGCATCCTCCTTGGCCTCTGTGGCAGGAGAGGGTCAGGATACAGACGTGAGGTCAGCAGCCAGACTTCATTCCCACTCGTAAGTGTGGTGATCAAGGTGCTGACGGAAGATGGCAGTTTCCTTCTCCTTCTAGAGGATCCAGATCCTGATTGCAGTCCTTGAGGTTCCTGGAGCTGATTGCCTCTGTGGACCTCCTCCCTCCCCTTCGTGCAGCATATGTGACTTCTTAAAAAAGACCGAGGAAAGATTCAGTTGCATCATGCCCTTCTTGGTACAAGGGTCGCTAGCCCTCCTTACGCACAGGCACCCTGCCTGGGCTCATGCGCCCTTCGATTTCTCTCTTGACAGCATAGAGGATCTCTGTCCTTTGATCCTTCATACCAGGTTTCCTAAACAGCCAAAGTTGCTGCAGCTGAACAGACTGGGCAGAAAGAATTCATCTGGCCAGAGAGTTTCGCCTATGGTTAAGCAATGCAAACCTAATCATTTCTAAAGAAGTAAAACATTTTGTGGGCATGCAGTATATATACATATATGTGTGTGTGTGTGTGTGTGTGTGTGTGTGTGTTTGTGTGTGACACATGTGTGTTAAAACTGGAGGTTGATGTCATGTGTCTACTTCAGTTCTCTTATCTTTTGAGGCAAGGTCTCTCCCTGAACCCAGAGCTTGCCATTCAGCTACACTGGCTGGCCAGAGAGCCCCCAGGTTCTTCCTGTCTTCTCTCACCAGTGACTACAGAGACTGCAGATTGTGTAGCTTAATCCCATCCATCCTTTAAGACTGGGTTCACTTGTCCCTTCTGCTGAGCTCCTCCTACCCTTCCGTTGTCATATCTCACTCTTTGCCCTGTGCTTAGAGAGTGACTTATTCACAGCACCAGGGGATAGCATTGTCTCTGGGGTATTACAGCCAGTTTTATATCCCTTCCCTCCAGCCCAGTGTGTCCACAGGGGAAGTGGTCGGCACCTGGTTCATCTCACACCATCTGCACAGGGCCTAGCAGAGGCTGTAGCCGGGAGTTCTGTACATACGGCTGGGCTGAACTGAATTGTGTCAGCACTGGCTCTTTTAATTATAAAGGCTCTGAGCTTCCAGAAGGCACGTCAATAAAAGTGTCTGCTGAAAATTCCTGAAGACTTAAAGTTTTATATGCTTCGTTTTAATATGAAAATATAATATAAAACTAGGCATATATTTCCATATATATAATACATTTGAGCAGGGAAGAATTGTTTTTATCACAGATTTACTTTGCTCTGTGTGAAAGAGGAAAATTATAAATTTGATATCTAGAACCAAGCATGGTTCGTTTTCTTCTGTAAGTGACAAAGTTATCAGAAAATTTGCCTTTTGTAAAAAAGAACTTTCTCTAAATTATAAAGATACTTCTATATTCCAGTCAAAATTTTATTGACATGAACATCATGGATTTGTGAAGTATGTTTACAAGGTTGGACATATTCCTAAGAAGAAGTTTACTTTATACAACAGGTATCACCACCTTACTAAAATTAACTCTTCTTGCTGTTGTGATATCTGAATTATTATATATTGTTTCTGATATAGTTAATAATAAAATCATTCATGTAACCATTTAATGATTTTACCACAAATTTTATTTGAAGGAACCCACATGTTACACCTTTGACTCGCAAGAGCTTAGCACTGGTGAGAATGTTATGGACATTCAAGAGCCAAAAAAATAAAAATATCAGACACAAATCTCAGAGACACACTGTCCAAAAAGCCAAAAATATTCTATATGGACAGGAAACTTTATATGACCTTTATGTAAATATATCTGTTTTCCCTTTCACCTAGATTGACTAAAAGAGCCTGACAGAGAGGCTCGGGTTGCATGGGGGTTGGAATATTTTTACAGGGAGCACGTCAGTCCTTGAGTTGTACCACTTTATCCAGACAGAATGCAAGGTCGCCATTGCCTCTTCTCCCTGGCAACAGTATGTATATGAAGTTCTTTTAGTAATGCATTCATTGAAAGACAGTATTCCTGACTATGTAATTGTGTCTTTAATGCGCCCTCAGTGTACAGCATATGGCAACCCTTGTACTTCTAGACTAGGTTCTTCAATACATAAACTGTAGTGTGGACCTTTTGCAGTAGACAATACTGGAAATATTGAGTGTCTTCAAAAATCAAGTGCAGCTTTTGAAATGTGTTTTCATTTTCATGGACAGCTGAGACCCGGCTTGTGCTAATACCCAGCTAATCTGAGGTCTGGGAAGAGCCTGAGACTTAATCAGACTCTGGCTTCTCAGCTTGCCTTAGCCCCAAGGGCAGAGGCTCTGAGGTCCCATTTGGTCCCGTTCGGTTCTTTCCTTATATTGGCATTTTGATTTCCCCAAAGATCTTTCTCTCACGTCTAAGGATTTGTATCATAAGTATCTCATTTGGACCAATAAACATGCCTCGCCCAATTTTAATTAAGAAGTAGTACTGATGTTTATTTACTAGAAATGTACTTTAAACATAAATATTCCTCCTCATTTCCCATCCTTTAAAATGCCCTTACTTGTCCGTTGCTTTTCTTTCAAAAAATAATATACCTAAGAGGAACACCCAACCTCATTATCAGATGTCATTCTACTCTTATTACTGGTGCCTGGGATGGCAACATGCATAGCCTCATCCCGTATTGCTGACCATGAGCGGCAGATCCATGGTCCTGACCTGGGGCAGGCAGGTGCTGGGGCAGGCCTCTAGGTGGAAAAGTTTCATCAGACCAGTTCCACTGCATTAAAAAATAAAGCCTGCTCAGAAGCAGGCTGCTCACCCTGGCCTGGAGCATGGAGCAATCGCCTCGAGTGGTGAACATTCTTGGAGGCCACCCTGCTTCCGTTCTCAACATCTCCTTTCTCTGTGTGCATCTTATGACCGGCATCCTATCTGATTGAACAATGGTTGCAACTGTGATAATTCTAACAACAACAACAACAATAATCCTGAATAGAATACTGACTTGGGGAAACATAAAACTATTGTTAAAAAAAAAAAAAAAAAAACGGCATTCATAAATTGAAGTTGAGTATAATTTCTAGTATGTTCATTGGAGCTTCTAGTCAACAGAGAATTCCTTGGTGATTATAACCACCAGAGACAATTTGCAAATGATAGGAACACAAGCTTGTATTATAGACTTTAGTGAATTTTTTTTTGGATGGGATATGGAGTCATTTCTATTTCATAAGCCTATAATTTATATACCCAGCACTGTGTAATGATTACTGAGCCTCAGAGTGATAGTCTGAATACATCAAAATTAGCGTGAAGCCTACAGACAGCACAGCTCTCCGTCTGGCTTTGTCCTTCCTGACTGAGATAGATTTTAAGAGTACTGGCTGCTTAATTTTGTTAAAAAAAAATTTAAAAAATTCTTTGATTTAGCCAATGCTCTCTGGTGATTAAATTAAGATTGCACAATTTTGGTAAAATATCACTGAGCATGTGTGTAACCTTCCTTCTCGGTGTGTCTGACCAAAGTGCACATTCCAGCACTGTGTCTTACTAAGGCTTCCAACTTCTGTTTGGAAACATCAGTTGAAGCAGTTTTTTTCCTCTCTACTGAAATTATACCTTGAACAGAACATAGCAGTATCCTGTCGTTCCAATAGTTTAAGTTCATACTTAATATCTACATTCTTTTATGCCTATAATAATCATTTTCACCCAGATGAAATGATACTTAATGACTTTTATTATAATTAACACTTTTTAAAGGTTTGTCCAACCTTTTGGCATTGCGACAGGACATTGATATTTCTCATTCCATGTAGTTTACACTTGGGAAACATACACTCTAGTTATAAAAAAATAAATATTGTAAGTAATATGTCATAATGTTTTAAATATATTTACAATTTTGTGTTGTTAATACTGAGAAAAAAGTTCATGGAGGAAAAGATGCATGTGTGAGAATACAAAGAAAATCATGGAACTTAAAAAGGAACTAAGAACCCACATGGTGGCTCACAAGCTCCAGTAACTCAAGTTCCAGGAGATCGGTGACCTCTTCTGGCCTCTGTGGGCTCCTGCACATCCATGATGTGTATATACTTTCCTACACACACACACACACACACAAATTAACAATAATTAAAACAACAACAACAACAAAAGAATAACTTGCTGTAGGGAGCCTGAAAAGTGTAAGACATATAAAGAGATGTTCATCAAGTCTAGCCAGGGTTTTCAGTCAACACTCTGTATGTGAGGCACAAACCCAGGAATGTCACATCATGTTGTTAGGTATAGGAGGCACAGAGATGCCAAGGCCATCTTACAAAGCATCCTATCCAATACACTGTGTGTCAGTCAAACTGCACTCTTAAAAAAAAAAAAAAGGCCTTCTTTCTTTCTTTTTTTAATCATTTTATTTTTAAGTTCCCCATTGGCTGTAACACGCTGGTTTTCCTGGCTGTCAAATTCAGATGCTCATCATCAGTCTTCAGGAGTTGGTGTTTAAGATTCCTTGATCCTTACTGAAGGATCAGAGAAGCCACATCTTCTGAGGTGGCAGCCAGGTCTGGTGGTATGTGGAATCCTGCCTGGGCAGACGCATGCCCACCATAGGGTGAACTGTGGCAAATGCATGCTAGAGGAGCAGAGCAAGTGACCCCCAATGCTCGCACCCCCACCCCAAAGAATATAGATGCTCACAGACTCTCTCAGTTCAATACAGAAGCACCTATAGAGTGCTCATGCATATCTCCTGGACTGTTTCACAGTCCCTGGCCTTAAATATGCTGTTTTTATCACAATTCCCCTGAGCTAGAAACATTGGAATGGCTTTTGACCATTCCCTTTTAGCAGCCCCACACTCCTCTCCTGCATGTTCCAGGTGCTCACTTGCTTCCTCTAAGCCCCAGAAACCTCTCAAGACTTTCACCTCTCTCCACCTCTCCTGCTTCTGCCTCATCTGCTCTTGTTTTGAGTTATTGCCACTGAGTGAGAGCCCAGCATAGGCTTCTCTCCCTTAGGGGAGCTTACCTTCCACTCTGATAAAGAAATTATTGTTTTAAGTTACAACTTGTATCCTGTCACTCCCGATTTAAAATACTCTGTTAGGCACCCTGTTAGCTGAAGTTAGGTGCTTCCTAGCCTGGTCTCTGTGGTCAACATGATAACTCACCATCCTGTCATTAATTTGCTTTGTAAACTCCAGACAAACAGAAGTGCTAGTTTTCTAAATGGCACCCTACACTTTTCACACCCAGTACTTTTGATCACTGTGGTGCCCTCGTCTGAAACCTCATTTTATTCTTTCTAAACACACTGTCCTGCAAGTGTTCACCTCTGCCCATCCTTCAAAAAAATCTAAACTCGCCATCACTGGTCCATTAATTGGTCCTCCCTCTGATGTTTCTGTTAAGCCAGTATTTTAATTGATTTACATACTCACCTTCAACCAAGCTAGCTGCACCTCCCTTCTCTGGAGGAGGTGCTTGCTGGTTCAGAACTTCAAATGGTGCTGCATAGAGTAGGTGTTTCCTCAGTGGGAGCTGGATGTATGCATGGGGACAGAATGAGTGAGTAGGACCTGTGATTCCTGGATGACCCTCCATCCCCTTTAGAGCAATGCTTAACTGATGTGATCCATCACTTGCCCCCGTTCTCCTTCTGATGTGTGGTGATCACTCTCATAATTGATCATTTTCCCCAACAAGTAAGTGGTCCTCTAAAACTGGCACCAATGCTTTGGAATTCTATTAGTCCGTGTAGTTCATTTTGAACTACTGTTCAAATTGAAATCTATATTTTCACTGGGGAGGGAATTTAGCTTACTGCCAAATCACATTGGTGTAGGGGCCAGACAGACTCAAGCTCTTTTTTTTTTTTCCTGAGAGTAGCTCCTATAAGTGAGCCCCTCAGGGCTTCCACAGTACCTCAGGCTGGAACTCCATACTTACTCTGTTTAGTGTACCTTCCTTATGGAAGGGTGACGTCATTGCAGGGGACACTCATAAAAACACAGTGGAATTGACGTCGTAATGGTTTCAACCAAAAATGTTGCTGTTTTCCCTCTTGATCTTCTTCTTAAAATGTGTGTGTGTGTGTGTGTGTGTGTGTGTGTGTACACTTGAATGTATGCCATGGATGTATGGGTATCCACAGAGGCTAGAAGAAATCATAGCTCCTGAAGCTGGAGTTGCATGTAGTTTTAGCCTCCTGGTAGGGGTGCTGGTAGCCGAACTCTAGCCGTCTGGGATAGCAGAAGGTGCTCTTAACCAGTGAACCATGTCTCCAGCCCTTAAAATAGTTTCAAAACATTCTATCTACCCATACTGCCTGCAATGTTCATTTCAGGATTTTGGAGCAACAACTCTACTGGACTTAGGTGTGCCTCACCTAAGTTGTTCCTCTGAGAACAGTGTCCACACATCCATGGCCGCACTTACTACCCTGCCCCCATCATTTCTATCTATCATGCTTGCTTTTGGAGTTAGAATGCTCTGGAAGAGCTCCTGTAAGACAGTGACTTCTGTCTGGAATAGCACATTCTCTTTTATTCTGTATGTGGTTACCTCGTTCTGTAATTAAATGCTTGCTTTCCATTCTCTCCTAAACTTAGTGGAGCTGGTTCATGTTCCCATCACACGTACTGCTCTGAACTTCTCAAATGCTTCTCATTAGGCTGCGCTTCGGGTCTGATTAGGAGCAAGGCTGGCTGTCTTCTCTGTCCGTAACTCAAGCTTGCATAGTACCTCTCCTCTAGGGGCTCTGTCACCCTTGTGTCATTGATGGGTTTTGCAGCTTGTCAATATGAAGTCTAGTAATATCCTTTCCTTCCTGTCACCAAAGATCATGAACACGCTCCCGCCATTGCTGTCCCGATTTAATGAGAGTGCTATAAATCTGTCTCCCGTGACTTTATTTAAAGCTCTCTTAAAACATACCACAAGATTCTGTGTATTGTTTTGGTCTCTTGGTTAATGAATTCTGAGATTCCTTTTCATGCTATAAAAGCTTGCTTTATTTTCCTTCTACTGTGATCTTCTTTACGCCGTGAACAGTAAACCCTAGGTTTAGCATTTCATGAGCTGGTAAGAGCATGTTTATGTTGCCAAGACTCCCCTTATCTTTCCGAGCCATCTTCTCTAAAGAGGTTTACTTCAGTTTTCCGGTTGATAAACCACCATTTTTGTACAGGAAAACATTGTATTTAGCATGCTTGGATTAAAATCCCTTGACATTTTTCTGAAAGCAACATTTTGAAGAGGAAAACAACACTTTAAAGAATAAAAGTACCATTGTCGTCATTAGATAACATGCAGAAAAAGCGGTCTCTGAATAAACTTGCTAAAATGTAAAACAGCAGGAAAATCCTCTCCCACCTCCAGTGTGCTCTGCCAGTTTCACACATCCTGGTCCCTGGTCCCTGCCTGAGCTCCGGCCCACTTCCTCTGTCTCTTCCCACTAAGGACATTCGCATCCTTTCAGAGTTTGCCAGATTCTCCTGCTCTTGGCATCTTGTGCCTCACGTGAAAATAATGTCGCCCTCCTCTCTCGGCCATACACTTCTACAACAGGTAATTTTCTTTCATATTAGGTATCTTAATATCCATGACCGCCCACCTGTGTTTTAAGACCCATCATTCTGTGCATAGAAGTGAAAGCTGACGAATATGCAGGATTTAATGTCTTAATGACCATTTTTTTTAACCTGACAAAAGTCCTCTAAGTGCCAACACCATGTTTATCTTACGGTTTTTTAATTTTTTTTTTTTAAAAAATAGAATAAAATATTGAGGGAGTCAATTTAGTTTTAGTTTCTAATGAATTGGAAAACATTACCCGCCTATACTTTCAAAGGCTTGGTATTCAAAAGAGCTTAAAGTCGGTTGCTATGGGGGCAGAAGGACAGTTGTCACAGGGTATCACCAAAGAAGATGGCTTCATTCTTGTTCAGTTGGGCCTGCGGAGTTGGGGGTTGTGCATATTGTGCTACAAAGCAGAAGGAGCCCAGATCACCAGCCCCTCTGCTGCCAACAACCCACGTTGTCTCTGTAATGCAGAGCCCTGGCGAGGTGGGTGCCCAGCCGTGCTGCCAGGGACTCCTGGGTTCTACTTTGCTCCACATTACAGGCTTTTGGCCAGAACAGCACACCACTTGCAGGCTCCGTCAGTTTCACGTATTCAAATGACCATGAAAGCAAACAAATGATTTCCTCTGGTAAGAAAACACCATCTCAACCCATCAGGCAAATGCTAACAACTAGCCAGGCAGCTCCCTGGACTATGCGAAGAGGTTGAATTGCTTTTTGCCTCTTTATGCTTTGAGAACCAGCTGAAGAAAGACCCAAATACAGAGATCCTTCCCACCCCAGATGACCATGTACAAAATGGGACATATAAGGAACACAAAACACTGCTTGTCAGAATGCCATTGTTCAGTTTCAGTAGTGAAAGCTTAATAACTTTTCTACAGCTGTGTAGTCAAGAAATGTGTTTACTTATTTATTTGTACATGTGTCTATAAAGTACCCATTTTTGTCTCATTGAATGCAATAATACTGGTGAAGTCCTTCTTTTAAAAATATATTTCTTTCTGTCATACACTAGGTTGAACTATATGAAAGCGCTAATATTTGGCTAGTTTTTAAATCCACAGAAACAGCAATTTCACATGGCTCAGAGCAAATTTAACTATTAAAAATTAAAATAATGGTTTTCTGTTTCCTGTTAAGTCCCACACCTTAGGGAATGCTGGAGTTAGAGAGGCAAGAATTGATCATGTCAGGGGCCTCAGAGAAGGTGGGCCTTGATGTGAGCCAGAAAGGAGGGAGGCGTGGAGAAGGCGGGTACACACAGGGCAGCAAATGTGAGTCCCAGCAGCCTGAAGGGAAGCTGTGGGGCCATGGCAAGCACTCCTGTCCTCTTTGATAAAAATTCTCAACTTTTGTATTAATTTCTGAAAAGCATGTCTCCACAGCCTGTGAGCACTTTCAAAACCTCTCTGGTGGCAGCTGAAAAAATTATTCTTGAATCGTTACTAATGCCCTGAGTGGGCGCTAGTATTTCTATTACAGAATATGTGGCTGTGACCGAGTGGCCATCTTGGCAGTGGCTCTGTAGCCTGAGTCAGCAGGCGTGCATCCAACTTCATGAAGACAGCTGCCTGGGCTGTCAAGTCCCTACAAAGGGTCCAGTGCCAAGGTTAGCAGCTGATAGGCTGAGACTCCCTACAGTGCCTTCTGGAAGCTGCATGGGCCATTCCTGTGGACATCTTCATGTCTCTCTGGCCAAATCCTACTTTTTACTAAGACCTCAGCCTCCGGCCTTCGTCCTTACCAGTTACTCATAATGGGTAACCACCCAGCACATTCCTCAGAGTTGACTTATGAGAGTCTACCAAAGGTCACTTTCCCAGGTTGGGTTTGTATGGCTGCCGTGCCCCTATCAGGCCTGGCGCAGCCCAGCTGGAGGTGTGTTCCAACAGAGAACAGTGCGGCATCTGGCCAGTGGGCCATGGAACAACATGAACCATGGCTTTGGAATGAACGAAAGGGGAACAACTGTTTTCTACTGTGTTGAAAAATCCATCGAGTGCTCCGAGGCAGGGAACCATGCCATCTAAGCTATAATTGAGGGAAGTAGGGGCAGGATTTATTATCTCCTTGTATTTAAAAAGAACGCATAAATCCAGGTCTGATTATATTTACTTATGTTCCTTTTGAAAGATCTTATTTTTCTAGACCACTTTTAAGTTCATGGTGATATTGAACATAAGGTAAGGAAATGTCCCATGTACTCCTGTATTCAGATATGCATTGAACACCCCCCCCCCCCGCCGCCATTACTAATACTCCCAGCAAAGTAGTACATTGCCTACAATTGACAAATCCACATGGTTGCATCATTCAAACTCCAAAACGTGTTTGCTGTATAAGATTAGTTATCCCTAATGGCAGAATAAAAGAATCATGACTAGTCGCTTGAGTTATTGATACCCTTTTTAAAAAGTCAACAATAATAACCATATACACACACACACACACACACACACACACACAAAATAAAACAAAAACAACAACAACAAAACAAGTCATAAGTTAATCTCAGAACTGAGTGGGATAGAGGCTAAATTACTTACAAATCTTTTTAAATGACAGCACCATCTTATTTCTTCCGGATGCAGCAAGCTGTAACTTCTGGTGATTACATTTTCCTTGAAGATATTGAGAATTATATTTATCTAAGTGAATCGCCCAGCATGTTTATATATTTGCCTTTCTAAATTTGGTTTTCGTTATTAATATGTTGTAATCACGTAGGAATAGGAAGGCCAGATGATATAGAGCCTGACTCCTGAAGATAGTTAGCTCCTCACAGGGCCCCAAATGAGGGAGCACATCATGTCACGCCAGAGCTAGGGGTGGGATGCACTATATGTGTCTCAAGAGAGGAATACTAGGCAAGGACACTTCTTGTGCTTTCCCAAGAAAGAAAACAGGTGTAGGATTGGCTAAGCCAGATAATTTAAACAAATTTAGGGGTGAGGAACTGTCTCCGGGTGCCTGCCGCGCCTCATCTAGCCCTGGCATAGTGGGGGCAGAACTGTGGCTTAGCCCAGGAGAAACCTAGAACAGAAAGCATTTGGGAGGTGGTGGGATCCTGACCTGTTGGTTCACATCTGTAGAGTGACTCCCAAGTGAGCCTATGGTGTCCAGAGAAACTGGATACCCCTAGGAGAGCTGGTTCCCTCCAGGGTCCATAAGGCCACAGGCATCATCATCAAAAATACAGAGAGTAGAGATATAAAAAATTCAGAGTGTGTGCATATATATGCATATGCATTCACAGTCATAATGACTATTCAGTGAATTTGAGTGTGTGGGAGAGGCAGGATTTATGTATATACTATTAGGCACTGTTTTGGCTTGTGGCAATTTAGCAGAAAGAAACATTTTTAAATGATTAAAAATAAGCCTATCCCTGTAGAAGGCTCATTTATCAAGGGAATCTCTATGTGATATAAATTCAGATCCTAAGAAATCTATAGAGAAAACTGAGGCTTATAGAAAGAAGCTAACTGAGGTTGCAGTTACGGTTAGAGGCCAGTGAAGGGCCAAGAGCAAGGACTTGGGTGGGGTGAACAGGAGGGAGAGGGATGGTATGCAGCATCATACCCAGCAGGGAACCAAATGCAGCATCACCAAGCCAAGATCATGCCTGGCAGTCTCACAGGAGATTAACGGTCCTGGGAGGAAGAATGCTCAGAGCCTGTACTTGCAGAGGGTACTGGCAGCCAAACATTGGAGGGCCTTGGAGACCAGGTAAACATGGTAGGAAGCTGCTTGGGTGTGTGACTATAGTCCACACTGAAGCCATCTAAGCATGAGAGTTTTAAGCCTCAGCCTCAAAAGGCACATTATGTAGCCATTGCTTGTTTTCTTCTGTCTCCTGTTCTCAACTATCAAATTATCTTATAGTCGTTTGAGATTGCCTAGGTTTACAAATGGCAAAGTTTAAGATCTTTCTTCCCAAGTTACAAGTTAAGTTATTTTTATAGTTTCAAACAAATCAGACAAATAAAACCTTCCCCTCCTCCCCTTCATTCCCCCCTCCCCCCCGCCCGTCACACAAAAGGATAGCTTCGGGTCATGACTGAAGTCTCGTTCTGTACCACTGAATGGCTTGGCATCTATGCGGCATTTAAATAAAATGGAAAACAATTTTAAAAAACTGCCACACTTCTGGTAAACGTGGAGGGGGGAAAAAGCTGTAAACAATCAACAATTTGCTTTTATTTTCTATTAAAGTGGAGTGGTTTCTGCATCGATATCGTTTACAGAATATAAAGTAAAATCCACCCACAGTCCACTTACTGTAAGAGCGCCCACAAAGAAAACCTCATTTCAAATCTAATTGTGGACATTGTTCCTTCATTAAAAATTCATAGGGTTTGTGAATGTGTCCCATAAGTACTGGCATCTCCATTATTCCCCAGCTCCTTCCCCTTCTAGTTCTGATCAGAATTTCAAAGCACTCACATCTAGAAAGGTGTTCTCTGAAGAGCAACCAAAGAAAAATAGAATAAGGAAGGAAAGGCATGATGAATGTAAAGAAAAACACTTGCCAAACAAATAGACTGGAGTCTCCTCTTGCTTCAACTTATCCAGTAGATCTACAGGGGCACCCCACCTTACCTCTCACTTTGACCCGCCCCACTGTATCTTAGCAATTCCTAACATGTGCTGTTAGCAGCCAGCAAAGAGGCCGAAGCAGCGTGCTGTTCTTCATTGCTTCTATGCCCAGGTTCTGCTTTTCTCCTCTCAAACAGCCAGACCAGAGTACCAGGTCATGGATCATGCTGTGCATGGCATTTGTTAGAAACAGATGACACAGGTAGTGCTGTGCAGCCAGAGATTTTGGCAAAGAGGGCCCAATGTTGAGCCTCACTGCTTATGCTTTATATGCTTTTATACACTTACATCTGGAATATTGAAACATTGTCCTGTACCCTTAACAATGCTTCTTTCTATGGTAGTTCCACATAGGATGATGGCCCCCATAAAAACATACCAGCACTAATGTTTTCTTAGAAGTAGTGATAGTTGCAATGCAAGACATTATGTGCTTTCTACCCGTACTGCCAGTCCTCAGGGCAGCCCCCACATAATTATGAATAGTGTGTAATGCTGTACTCGGCTCATCTTTGAGTAGAATCCTACTTAGCTAAGTTGCTGTTAAGCAGTGTGCCTGCCATGTGTGCTCGAAGCCAAGTACAAAACATGGAATCTACATCGCCTTTCAACTTGTACCGTAAAGAAGAGCTATAGAGCCACAGACAGGGATGTGCGTACTGTGGAGCCATAAACTAAAGGAAACAGAAAACACATCACCTTATTCCTGTTCCAAAGTGGGTCACCACAACCTTCCAGGCACCCCATGTTTGCTTTGTCCCTTGGTTGCTCAAAGAGGCCATATGGGACGACTGCCCTAGCCTAGTCTGTCTAGGTTTGTGAAATCTACTGCATGATGATCGCACCCCCCAGGGAATGGTGCAATGATACATTCCTCAAGTCATATCCCTGCAGTTCAACCAGCTCTGACTGCACAGGAAAACTGGGGGCCAACATAAACTAAGATCATAACCAAGTCTTCCGATGCTGCGATCGCGTGCATGGAGGAGCGTGCTTCTCCGAACTTCATATATAACCTGACAGTGGTTGTACTATGGCTAATAAATTTCAGAAATCACCTCTTCTCCTCATGTAAACCTTTACATTTGAGCTCAGCAGGGAGCTTGCAGACTCGAAAACAATTTCAGCTCAGCACAACTTTGATTTGGAAAGATACAGCTCCAACTAGGCCATTTTATCTTGCAGGACGCTTTTGCTATTAAGTCACATATTCTCCAAGTTGCTGCCCTTTTTCTGTGTCCTGATCAGCTCGTTTTCCGAGTGTGTGATGTATCCTAAAGGTCCCTGCTCTGGAAAGCCATCATTCTGAGTTCTGGGTGGTGGATTGAGACATCAAGAGCACATGACCATGCTTTCCCCTGTGTGATCTTCTGCACCAAAAAGCTTACGCACCAAATGAGCGGGGCAGACTCCAAACCCCTGCCACACAACAGGCTCAGAGCACCTCATCCATCATCCTGCCAATAGTGAGTCAACCCACAATGTGGGCAAGAAAGCTGTAAAGACCAGAACACATACTTTCTGGAGGGTGGCAGTGGGTAAGTGGCAGTAAAGGAGCCTCCCTTTGCAGGATTTGGATAGCCAAGTGATCAAGACTATCATCACTCTGGGAAGACTGTCTTAGGAAGACCTTAGGAGTTTAGCTGTCAAAGCATCCGTCAGAGTTCTCCAAGTTCTTCTCTCAACGTTTCGTTCTTTCAGCTCCTACAAAAGGAATTGTTGGTTAAACCCTCATCCGATGCCTCCTGAGATGAGAATTGTGACCAAAAAGTGGAAGAGCTCAGGAAAGTAACCCACAGGGTCCCTGTGACAGAAACCTTCCTCTGGCCTGCACATTGTACTCCCAAGCTGATTTGCACACTTCATAGGAGAGGCAGAGAGAATGATGTCCCCGGACCAGTTTCTCTCCACCGGGACTGACGAAGTATCTTCAGTAATAGGTGATAGGAGACCTCTGCTTCAAGTTTGTCCCCTGGTCACCAACACAGACTTGTGTTTCCAGAGTCTTTGGCACTGGTGGGGATCCCTTAGGATAGTGATTATTATAAAATCTGGGTTTTCTACCTTATTCCGCTTGTGACTTCATAGTACCCTCCCCTCCAATGCCTGTTTCTGTAGGTCTTGTTTATGGTTTATGTTGAAATGGAAAATAAATTCTAGACCTCATAGCTAGCTGCCAGTGTAATGAGATTGCTTGTGCTAGAGACATTGTGTTGAGTACAAGAGAGAGAAAACAAATTGAAAGGGAAAGATCTGTGATGGTCTGACTTCACTTCCCAGTCCCAGGCAGTCCCAGATGACCACAGATTTACTCCACATCTCTCCATCTCCTCATCTCTCTATATACATAGATTTTACACATTTTACACACCAACCTATCTACCTAGCCCTTCCCCGATGCCCAGGCTCTCTTGAATGAGGGTGTATCATCAGCTCTGCTGTCAGCAGCCTGCCCTCCTGCCGCACTCGATGCTTCAAACTCTCTGTGGACGCATTGCCAAAGCTGTGCATTCATATTTCTTGCTTCACAGCACAACTCTGGCCCTAGAAGGCACTAGCTCAGCCACCACTGTTTCAAAATAGATTGCAGTGGACCTCTGGCCATCATCAGCCTTGATTGAACTCTGGATGACCCTAAAGCCCTTTCCATACTGGACAGAATGGAAGGCTCCCTCAGGTGGTCCAGGAGAAGACCTGTGGCTGGTACCAGTACAGACTTTCATTCTCCAGAAGGACAGCCATGATTGGAAGAAGCATCCCATACCACATCCCCTTGCTTGGCCACCTATGTAGGCTGTTGAGCCTGCATTTTGAGCCAGCTAAGAGATCCCTTCTTGCTGTTCCCTTGTAGACCTACTAACTGGCAGGCCTTACTGACCTCTGGACTTTTAGGAGCATGGGCTGAGCTAGTCACACAAAAAGATGCTAGAAGCAACCATAGAGTGGTAAGAGTAGCAAAATTATCAGAGGCCACTACCCAAAGAACAGCCTTGTAGACAGTAACAGGAATGGTAGCAAGCAAGACGGTGGCTGCAAAAGTCTTGAATGTGGCTGGGTCAGAAAATGACAGAAAACAAAGGTGGAGAAAACAAAGAGCCTTAGCTGAGAAAGTCTAGGGTTGCTGGGACCAGGAAGCTGTGGGTCTTAGGGGCCAACCGTCTCAGGCATCCTAGATCTAAGAACTGTAATACTTGCTGCCGTTAGGCTATGGTCCCAGCAGCCAACGCCTGTTACAATCAAGTACTGCTAGCTTCCTGCTGACTGCTGCTACCAAACACTACTGCTTACTACAGCTGAGAGGCAGAGGTCAGAGAAAAGAGAAAAGCTGCGCCACCGTGGAGAGGCTGAGACATTTAGTACCTAGAACCATGTCTCTGGCTTCTAAACCTGGGAGCAGGAGGCTCCTAGTCAGTGCACATTTAGGGTTACCAAGTTCTGGGTCTGCCCATCCAGGTCTTGGGAACTCAAGAGCCTTGGGTCATCAGCTGTGATAGTTAAACTTGATTGTCATGTTGATGAAATTTAGAATCACCATAAAAACAAACCTCGGGGCCCATCTGTGAGGGAGTTTCTAATTAAGTTAATTGAGGTGGGAATTTCCATCCTTAATGTAGGCAAAACGGTGCCACGGGCTGGGGTCCTGGACCGAATGAAAAAGAGAAAGTGAGTCCAGCGGCAGGTATTTATTTCTGACAAGGAAACAGACAGTGTAGCCAAGCTGCTGCCACCTCCACTTTCCTGCCAGGATGAGCTACTGAGCTACTCTCTCCACTGTATGCCAGAATAACCCCTGCCTTCTTCAGTTATTTTTTTCCAAGTATTTTTGTCACAGAAGTAAAAAAAAAAAAAAAAAAAAAAAAAAAAAAAGAGTCACTGATCCACCTCCTTAGTTTCTGGGCAGAGTAAAGGTCAATTCATTTGGTTAAGCTAGTCTCTAACATCAGACAAAGTCCAGTCTAGGATACAGATCAACCTAGGCCAACATCACACATGTTTGGTCCTTCTGGTTTTTGTTTTGTTTTGTTTTGTTTTGTTTTGTTTTCTAAGTGGACAGTTCTTACCCTGACAACAAGAAAAACGTGCCCCTCAAGAAAGCCATGCCTTTGGGTGTTTCCAGCAGCCGTGGCTGCTGATTGGCCCAGACCCTTTCACTCAGGCACCTCTGTGATGGCAGTAGAGGGTTTGAGAGAGCCAAACAGGGCCGGGACAGCCAGACTTCCAGTCCCCATCAGACTATAGCTGTGTGTGCTGCAGGTAGCTGTCTCTTGGGTCATTACTACTGATGGTGGCATTTCCAGGCTCAAACTCTGGCTTCTTTTGAGATACCATTCAGGACTCATTCCTCTGGCTTCATGCTACTTTTTTTTTTTTTTTTTTTTTTTTTTTTTTTTTTGCTTCCCCCGACCCCTATCTCTGTCCCCCACCACACCTTATTATTTCCTTTTGGGAAGAAGCAAGGCATCTTCAAATACCTCATATACAAGCCCAGCAATAAGTACATCAGTAAGTGGTTACTTTTCCAGAACCTACATACGAGTTTGCGGTTTGTTTGTTTGTTTGTTTTGATAGGAAGGCTCCTAACAGAATCTAGTTCGCCACAGTGTAACTGCGTAGGCAACTCCAGTCTGCTAGTGCTTTTGGGCCTTTGAAGTTGTTGTGTGTCCCTGCAAACTCTCTGAAGACGGAGTCTATATCTTGCTCACCACTCTGCTACTGATATTGACCATGGTGTCCTGTATACCAGTCACTTAATGAAGACCTCTTGAGTGGCTGTCTCCTAAGAGGGTGGAAGTAACCTTCCATCGCAGGTTGTTCCATCCGTGTGCCTGTCAAACTCACAGGAGTTTATCCTGTATTTTTTGGTGGAGAAAACCTGAGTGCAATGATTCTATAGCAGCTGAGTTCAAGACTAGGGACTCAGTCCAGGGCTCTGCAATTATTTCCAATCTGGAGGAAATAACCCAGATCTTCAGTCTTCAGAACTGTCTTTTTCTCTTCTCTTCTTCCCTTTTCTCTTCTTTTCTTTTTAACGAGGTTGTAAACCTCATAGAGGTCTCGTAGAATATTTCCCCAAGAGATCCAGAATGTATGCTGCTTACTCGAATGGCATTGTGTAGTAATGGTGTCCTCTAGAGTGCAAGGAGCAGCACCCTCTTAGTGTTGAAACGTGCTTTATTTGAGATCATCACACGTAGTAGCTTAAAACAGAAATTCCCTCATGAAAGTATCAGCTCCCATCTCCAGTCTGATCGAAGAGGACTGTGTCACTGCATGTTTATGCAAGTGTCACAGCCAGAAGAAGGGACCATGCCTCCCTGGTGGCTGGGAATGGAAGCTCAGGCCTCCAGGTGTGGCCGAATGATGACAGTGATTCCCTACTGACATGGGGCTCTGCTGCAGGAGATTATATTTTAGCAAATCTGGCAATCAGGAGTTTTGTTTCACGCTAACTATGTGACTTAACTGTTTTTGTTTACCTTAATTTTACCTGCTAGCAAAACCCTTTTGCTTTTGTTGATAGGTTGGATAAATACAATCTCCAGTCTCCCTTACTAGTGAAATAGTTTTCTTAATCAGCATAGTATCCGGGGGTGGGGTGGGGATGAGGTGGGCGGGGCTGGTGAACTTTTGAAGTTGTCGGACACCACACCTCAGTTCCCAGTTGCCACCCACTCCTGCACTTCAGTGTTCAACCACTGATAGTCGCTGGTTATTTTCTCAAGTCATTATTTTGTAATAAACATTATCTCATAATAAACTGTAACATTTAGAATTGCTCAAGAATAAGAATATCAGAGGACTGGAAGAACAGAAGATCTTTTTCATTAAGCCTAGAAAGGGAAAAATGTGATAATGCTAGTGGGAATTCCTTTCGAATATTTGTTTAGGTTGGGTTTAAGCCATCTAGCTGTGAAAATAAACCGTGGTAACAGTAGCAATATACTGTAATTCCCACAAAGCACATTCAGCATAATTTCTTTTTTATAAATAATAAAACCATAAATAAATATGATTACGCTAAGCTAACATGAAATTATATTCAGGACCCTGGGCCTGATGTTTTTCTCTCCTATCTGCATTTTTCAAGCTTAGTGTTGGCTTGCTTCTGGCTCTGCTCCCCTCTTCCCCAGCTTACCAGCATATGTTTAAACAGTTTATGGGCATAAAACTGGAGGTGGGGTGAGGATGGTATCTGAGCTTGCACGGAGTTTGGTGAGTGGAGGGAAAGCAGAACTCTATCTCCCAGGTTGTCCGTAGGCAGGAGACTGAGAGTACCCTCAAGCCCTGCAGAGCTCAGCAGCCTCCCACCCACAGGTCTCACCCCATATCTTACCCTGGGTTTGAATGGCATTCACATCTGACAATATAATTTCCCTATAGGAGTTCTGCACAAGATTTTGATAATTTTGCTTTGGAAATTATTCTAAAAGCCAGCTCTGATTTCTCCGTAATTGTGCGGACTCAGGAATTCTGCAGAGCGAGAGGGCGTGCTGACAAATGATTTCCAACTGTAATGACTTTCGTCTGAATGCTAAATTTGACAAGAATTGTCCTAATACAAAAGTTATGGGTATTTAATGAAATAATTCTTTATTTTAGATAATAGACTTCCCATTGTATGCTAGCATAAAGCGTTTTTAGGCCTCCACCATTATTGTGGATATTTTATGCATCAAGTACCCAACTGTTAATGTAGCCAGTAAAGAGACTAGTCAAGGATCCCTTTTTTATAATGGAAGTAGGTAAAGGGTTCTCCTTGAGAAACCTAGTCTTCCAGATCCTACTACTACATAGAAATTCTGTCTATCTCTGTTTAGGTAGGGTTACTCTTTTTCTTTTCTTTCTGTCTTTTTTCTTCCTTTCTCTCTCTTCCTTCCTTCCTTCCTTTCTTTTTTTTTGTTTTTTGTTTGTTTGTTTTTTAGGTTTTATCAAGACAAGGTTTTTCTGTGTAGCCTGGATTGTACTGAAACCCACTCTGTAGACCAGGCTGGCCTTGAACTCAGAGATTCTTCTGCCTCTGCCTCCTGAGTGCTAGGACTAAAGGTGTGTGTCTCCACTGCCCAGCTTCTTCTTCTTCTTC
>NW_022196915.1:63955377-63998424 GCF_008632895.1 Mastomys coucha
CATGCATGCATATAATGAACTTTTGCCTCCTTTATTTACCTTGTATTACCTGTCTCTTCCTCTGCCTCCTGCTGAATCCCTTCTGCCTCCCATGAACTCTCCCCTCCTGATTTCATGTCTTTTGTGTGTGTGTGTGTCCCCTACTGAGGTTAGAGTCCCTTCATAAACATGAGTGGAAGGTTATTTACTGAAACATGGGCAACTTAAGAGTGACTATAACACAGGAGAAAGTCACACCCCTTCTAGCAGCCACCAGGAACTGTCCATTGTCCCTGAGGGGAGGGGAGGGCCTCACGATGAAATGTTGACTGGCTAGATGTTGTGTAGGTCTTATGCCTGCAACTGCAGCTGCTATGAGATCAAGAGTCCACTGGTCACGTCACATCCAGAAGACAGTGTTCTGCAGTAATCCTGCCCAACCTCTGTCTTTTACAATCTTTCTGCTGCCGTGACCTCCTCCTCCTCCTCCTCCTCCTCTTCCTCCTCCTCCCCCTCCTCCTCTCCTTCTCCTTCTTTGGTGGAGAGGTATGGTGCGGGCATCCCACTTAAAGCCAACCACCCCTTATTTACTTACTCTCTGCACTTTGAGTTGTGAGTCTTCATAGTGATAGCTGTCTACTCCAAAATAATGAAGTTCTCTGACAAGGGCTGAGAGGCCCACTAATTGATGGGTATAGAGATTTAAAAAGCAGTTTGCTATTATGCCCAGTTAGCAAACCAATAGGAGTCAGTTCTTTCCTGGGGCTTGTGACCTTCCCAGCTATGGATTGTTGCATAGGTTTAGAGTACTAGGCATGGCTGTGCCCTGTGGAGTTGGCCTTGAATTCAATCAGAAAACAATTGATTGTCCCCAATCAATTGCACCAATGGGCCCATCTTCCCAGACTGGTTGTTGTTATAGCTGGCAGAGTTCACAGCTGGCCAGGACTGTTAATGGACTTTTCTCCCCCAGGCAGCCTGCATAGCACCTTCCAGCACTATAAAAGCTAGCCAGCAGTGAGACAGAGCGGCCAAGTCAGGTTTCAGCTTGATGTCTCCACGTCCTGTAACCAACTTCTGCGGTACCTACAGGGTCTTACTATCAAGTTCTCCTGCACAGCCAAGAGCAGTAGCTATAGCCTCTGTTGTCTCTGGGATCTTTGGGACTACCCTGAGCAGTTTGTAGGAAGGTATTCCACAGTGGATGCTGGGATTTTTGTTTCATAGCTGACACTCTGGAAGGAACACCGTCGCCCTGTGTAAGATACATCCGTCAAACTCCTTCCGAGGCTGTATTTTCACTAAGCACCTGTATTTTTTTTTTTTTTACTAAGTATTAGTTATCCTTGCTCCATCCCCTCCTCTGCTCTACCTTCCCAATCTCTTGCCATTCAAACCTCTCTCCCAAGCCCTTCCCTTTTACTTTCTTCATATAAAGAAGGTCACTTGACAGTGACTAAGGCAACTGTCTGGCTTCATCGGAGGCAAATGGCTCCTCTTGTAGATTCAGAGGAAGAAAGAGTCTTACTTGAGAAGATAAGGGTGGAGGGCCCTTCATCTACAGCCTTTATGGAATCTTAGGCAAGAAAGAAAGGGCAGTCCTCTTAGAACTTTAGCAGCAGACTGTGACAGTGACCTTCAGCCTTGCCTTAATGCCAGAGTTGTCCCTTGAACATTTTCCAATATAAGGCCAAAGATGCCTTTGTGCTCTGATTCTGCTGCGTCCTGCTCTTCGATGGTAGGATCGCGGGCTTCACTACCGTGCCAGTTTTACAAGGTGCTAGGGATCAGGATTGAACCTATAGCTTTGTACATGCTGGGCAAGCCCATTGCCCATGGAGCTCCAGCTCCAGGGAAGTCTTTCTAATTTCTGAATCATTTAAGGTCCTAGAATCTAGAACCACCTCTGTGTACACCCCCATCCACCTCCAGCCTCAGAAATCCAATGATGCTTAAGCCACCCACCCCTTTCTCTTCCCTCGGACATCTCCATGGAGTCCTGCTTAACACAACCACCACCATCGCCAGAGGCTTAACCCATTTAATCAGATTGCTCCCTGCCAAACTAGAACCTTGTAGCAAACGCCCACCTACACTTGCAACCGGCTTGGTGCCCTGTTCATTTCCCTAAGAATGCTGGGAGGCTTTCTGCAGAACCCACAAGCACACTGTTGGATTGGGAACTGCAAAGTTCACTGTCCTTCACTTGTTACTCACCAGAACAAGGGCCAGGTGGTCATCTGAAGAACAGAAAGCTAGGTATCTGGTGGTTTAGAGGAAGAGAAAGCTAGGTTTCTGGCCTGGGGAAGTGTATTGGAAAGGTGCGAGCTGCTGTGTCTGTAAGTCCTGGGCCATCTTGGCTGTGGGGCTAATGCTTTATTCATTGGGCTGCAATGGCATCATTAAGAACTCATTAGCTTAAAGAGTAACTAACTTGTTCTCTGTGACTCTACTAAAGGAAATGTTAAGCAGGATGAGCCACTGGATCAGGCTGGTCAGGGTCTGATCTGGATTTTATTGCAGGTAAATTTCCATAGACTAAAGGCTATGCCCAAGGCTTTTTGGAAATAGATAACTCATTTACCAGGGTTTGCAGCTCTTTAAGGGTCAGGTACTTACCCGAGACAATTAAAATGTTTCACTTTGTGTCTTAACTTGTTTTCCACCCATGGGTCAGGTATAAAATGAACACATAGTGAGAACACTGAGCCACCCACAGCAAATGTAGAATTTTTTTTTTTTGTAAGAAGGCAATTATGTTTGCAGAAAATGTTTTCTGTGTATCATTGTGGCCAAGAAGTATATAACAATACTATATTTCTATAGTAGATATGTATTATTGTATTATTATATACAAGAATTATTATAGATATTATATGTATTTATACATAATATGTAATTATACATGTAATATATGTTATGTATAATATGTAATTATACATGTAATGATATGTAACTATAGCTATTATTATATGTATTATTAAACAATATAAAATTATTGTTTAATATGCTTGCCTATGTGCTCTATATGAAGGACTCATGTCTTTTGATAGTATTATCTTTGAAGCCTAGAAGCCCTCTGAAGTCTGGCTCAGACATTGCCTCCTTTCTCTACAGGAGTCTTTTCCTGGTCTCTCTTGCTCAATTTCAACAGCCCATGGCTTTGTTGTTGCAGGTAAAGCTTGCATTTACCAAGAGCTTTTTGTTTGGTCTGCTCCATGAACACCCCCACACACACACACACACACACAAATGTGAATGTAAAAAGAAAAGAGAGTGAGAATTCAGAAAGGGCTTAATGGTGGCAGGGAGTTCGCTGTGTATGTCCTTGTTTACGTTCATAATCGTATCTGTGACTTGCATAGATGGCAGAGGAGAACCAATAACCTTCTTCCAGGGATAGCTGGTTCATGTTTTTTCCTAAGGCTACACATGAACTGGCCCGAAGCCAGAAGTCAGATTTAGATCTTTTCCCCAGGTGAGGGGATAGGTAGAGTGGGATAACCCAGAACTGTTTGAAATGGTGGGCACTTACTCACCATCCCCTTACGAGTGGGAGGGTCTGTCAAGAACATGTGGAGACTTCTGTACTGGGAGGAATTGGAACTGATGAATTTCAAGTACCATATAATTCTGCACACCCCGGTGCTCTGTGAACTGAGGTGTGTTCCTCATGAATCCCTGGAGCTCTGTTGTAACGAGGGCTTATCAATTCAGGCTTAGGGTTCTGGGTAGTGGTGCTTCTTCTAATAACTCACTCACCATCAGGGTAAAGCAATGGTAATTGTTTTCATGTTGATATATTTAGAAGGTAGAAAGCAACCCAAGAGAATAGACAGTGTATGAAGGTTGCTAACTGACATCTTGTCCATGAGAGGACTGGTTGAGCTATTGTATTTTCCACAAATAGTCTTTACATATAATGTCACCCTTTCTTGGAAACCTGAAGTAGTCTCTGTGTGGAAGGTCATGGATTTTAAAAACTGTCTCCAGAGACTTAAAAGTTTACAAATGGTCAAAAGAGCATACAGGCCCTCTCTCCTTTCTGTTTTTAATGGAACGAGCAGAGCTTTTTTCCCTGAAGGTCTCAAGATTGCTCTCTGAGTATTTGTTCAATCTAGAAGCATGAATGCAGGCTTTTTAAAAAGCAGAGGCTTCCTGAGAAAAATAATTGTACCTGTCATTTCTCTCCACATAAATACACACACACACACACACACACACACACACACACACACACAGGGGTTGAGGGGAGAGAGAGTATATGTGTGACGTTGATCAGTATCTTTCCTGCATCAAAAGTAATTGAGTGTGCTCTTCTGCCCATGTTTGTTCACTTACATGGATACGTGGACACGTCTCTGGTGGTCATGTTAGTAGGCTGTGTAATTTCAGAGAAGCCCTGCCTCCTTGCCTGCCCATTTCTGTATGCCTTCACCCTGAAGACAAGGCAACATGGTGAGGGTGAGGTAATGCCTCACCCATTGTGTGGTCATTACTTCCCTAAGATAAAAGGAAGATAATTTGCAGCTTGAAATTGGCTGCTTGACAAAGTAGAAAATGGAGGATATAATCACAGTCCCCATAATGGAGTTTAGTGTTTGAGAACTGGCCGGATCTGCTTTTCATCTTCTGTGGTCCATGCCAAACTGAAACTCTCCTTTCTTCCAATGATTTCACCTCCTTTCTACTATACATTTATGCCTCTGTCATGTTAATGTACTGCTTAGTGGGCCTGGAGATGCAGTTATTTATAGATCTGAGCTCGTTCAAATAGCAGCTGAAAGAAACCTCACAAAGGGAATGTGCCTTGGTACCTGCTCTTGACCCTGCTCTGGTCGCCAAGGACATATGAGACCTAGGACATGTGAGACCTGAAATCTCCATAGATGACTTTTTGAGGGCACCAAAACTTTCTTTCCAACTATTTCCCCCTGACACTAGTCCATCTGCATTTTAGTTTTCAATATGCATTCTCCTTATAGTGTTCTTTAGCTTTCAAACCCCCAGCTTTGGGGTCGAACCCTATCACTGAGCTCTGGTGTTTGATGCCCCCTTTCTCTACTTTTTCTTTCCCCTCCTCTTCTCATGCATACATGTATTTATGTGGAGGGAGGTGATGGGGGAAGAGCCTGCCATGTTTTTGTGTCCTTGCTGGCCATTGACAAGTTCATTTTGTCATCCTAAGTTTAGTGTTGACTAGTACTAGCAGTGAAGGGGAGAGTTAGCTATGTCCAGACTTAGATCCCTTCTCAGAGAAGGGGTCAGGTAGACGGGGAGCTAATAAGCTTGTGAGGTGAGAGGGACCAGGACGGCATAGAATGGGAGCAGAGAAGAACCATCATGTCTTTTGTCTTTTTCCCTTAGAGAGAAAACTGATGGAAAAAAAAATACACAGAATAGATATGGCACCTCTTCCCGGGGACACTGTATGGGGATGTCTAACCTGGCTGTTTTGAAAAGTCTGCAGAGATCTGTACAAGTAAAGGGAGGGGGTATTAAAGAAGGGTCTTTGAGTCTGTGAGCTCCATAGGAGCTGTTACCCTATCAAATGCCCTCCCTGGGCTCACCTCTGCACAGCAATGACCCCTGCTTCCTCCCTTTTCCTTAGAATGATCCTCCTGGCTTTGTTTAATAGTAGAGCATTACTACTTGAGGCAGAGCAGGGGAGCTGGAGAGATGGCTCAGCAATGAAGAGAACTTGTTGCTCTTGGGCAAGGCCCTGGTTTGGTTCCTAGTACCTGCATGGTAGCTCACAAGCCAACCATCCATAGCTCCAGTTCCAGGCGCTCTGCTACAGCCCTTTGACTCTTCCAGCACCAGGCGTGCACATGGTACCTATACATGTATTTTCAGGCAAACACATAAAATAAGTGAATGTAAAAGTTTAAAGTATATTGCTGCTTAACAAATCTTCCCACTAATTTGTTCTTTCTCACACTCTCCACTAAAACCTCGGTTTTATTCTCTACCATTAATTAGCAGATAGTGATCATTAATAAGCAGCCAGAATCCTGTATATTTACCAGGCTTAAAAACTTTAGAATTTTTTTCATCTATGATCCTAGGGTATCTCTATTAACATCCATCTCTTCATTACCACCTTTAAGCTATTTCAAAGCATTCCCAATACACAAAAGAATTAAGAAGCAGGATAGAGTTTGCAGATATTTCTGCCCTGTGTACTGGGCTTGCTACCTTCAGGGTGGGTAAACATGAGAAACTGTCTTCATCAGCCTGAACTTAGAGTTGACTAGAGACTGGTTCGAAAGTGGAGGCCCATGGGAAGATAGAGGTGAGGGTCCAAATCTCCTATGTTCTCCTGTTAGGATACCAATGGCACCTTACATCAAGGTCATTGTGACTCACATTGTGTACTTTCCTGTGAACCACCTGATATTCTGTGGTCTGGTATAGTGACTTATCTCTAAATCTGTCCCCATCTGCTGGCGACCACCACCCATCCCTTCCTTATTCCTCTAAAGGCATCAGCTTTTGTGTGCCCTTATCATGATTTTGGTTGTTGCTGTTTGTCTTGTTTTTGAGTGTTTACATGTATAAGTGTGTTTTTTCCTCCCTCCCTCCTCCCCTTCCTCTCTTCCGTCCTTTCTTTTGCATGAGTGTGTGTATACACGTGTGTCATGTATATGTTTGGGTATCTTCATTTATATATCTCTGTGCATACCACGTGCATACGGTGCCCCTGGAGACCAGAAAAGGGCATGACATCCCCTGGGACTGGAATTACAGATGGTTGTGAGGCACCATGTAGGTGCCGAGAACCAAACTTGGATCTTGAAAAGTAACCAGTGCTCTTAACTGCTGCGCTGTCTCCACATCCCTGCACCACTTACCTTCTCCAGCCCCTTAAGCCATGTTTTGAGGAGCAGTTTCATTCTGTCCCCAGGTTTTCAGATTCTCCTCATCTCCGAGAAGTAAAACACTCAGTGGTGAAGGTGAATTGCTCTCCTTGGAAACCAAGGGAGAAACACTCTGTGGAGCTTGTCTTTGTGGTCAGTGTTTATGAAAAGAAAACAGAATTTTACAAAGCAGATGTAAAACACACAGATTCCCCATTGTTCTTCAATGGGGAGGCAGCTCTGGAGTTCCCTGGTTTACCACTAGAAGAAGAAAAGTTCCCCCCTCATCATCACAGACAGTTGTTTTGAAAGCATGGCATTAATATAGATGTGGCATATGTCTTGTTGTATAGCATCCCATTGTTTTAGTCTATGAAATGTCTCTGTAACCTGACAATGGTTGCCTCCTGCTGAACACCAATATTAGATATATTCTTGGTGATAGGAAAAAATGATTGGGGGATGAAAATGCTGGGTTTTACCACCTACATAAACTATAACTAATAAAGAACTTCTAACAAATAAGGCTTTGGCAATCATGTGATGTAGGTTTGCTTTGATCTCATTTCTTTCAAAAGACATTAATAAAACTGATTCTCACATTGTATTGATTTTTCTATTAAAGTAGGTATGAGCCTAAGGAAGTAGGTCAAACAGATCTATTTTTTTAATCCAATATTTTCAAAACCTAGCTGATTTTTTGCCCCATTTAACAGGAAACTCCTTTTTGTGGACAAGCACAGGTGAATTTTTTTCTTTAAAATATTTGTTCTTGATACGTATAGAGTTAGAAAGGTCTACCAGGGGACATCCCATGCTTCTCTTAAGCTACAGTACTTTTGTAGGCTTGATGAGAATAAAAACATTTTTTGCTCGGTTGATATAACCCAGTGAAGTACTGAGCGAAAATATATCTTGTTAAAGATTTGGGAAATTAGCTGTAAGATTTTGGCCTTTGACATATTTCACTAGAGAACAGGTTGGAGGTCCATTAAGCCTGGGCAGAGCTTCCCAGAGCTTCCCTGTTATCCTTGACATTCTGTACATCTGGTTGCTTTGTAATAATAATCCCTCCGTAAAACCTGTAAGCAGAAACCACCAATTTCATAATTTGTCAGGAAGCTCTTAAAAGCTTTTGTATTTGCATAGAAAGTAAAAAGCTTTTATATGATGTTATTTTACAAGGGATTGTGGGGAACGAAACAGCCTGCTACAGTTTAGGTGTGGTACAGAAAACTAGGGCAACACTTACTTTTAGAAATATCAAGTGTTATTCACTGTTTTATAATTAATTACATAATTATACACCAGAACACAAAGATCCCCGGATACCTTAATAGAAACACTGCACTTCCAAATAAAATAACAATAATTATCACCTACTGTATTCAGAGTACTTTATTAGCTGTAAATCTTAACTCCCCATATCTGTGTGTAAATAAACATCATTAAGAATATTAATCTTTCCTATAGTTTAGAAATAAGAAAACCAAGGCAAAAAGAAGTTGCCTAGAATCATCAATTGAATGATTTGGAGAGGCCAGAGTCACCAAAAATAATAGGCGCTAACAAAGAACAAAAGTCACTCTTGCTCCCATTTATAAGTTACCAGGCAGTAATTAATATTTACAGTATTCCCTTCTGTTCAAACCCAAGTGACTAAATCAGTTTAAAATGTAAAGCAGTATCCTGGCAGCCCTGATAATTTGAAATACCTAGTAGGGATGAACTTACTTCAGGACGCCATTCTAGGTACCTGATAGCCACATGAAGTAGTACGCAATTAAAACCATTGGGTTGTGGTACTGGAGAGCTACAATAAGTCACAGAGTTGAAGATAAGGGTAAAGGAAAGTTTACAGACCACATCCTGCTAATAATCATTTTGAGATAGTAGCAGTTTGTTAAGGTGTCTGTGAAAGATAGAGTTGAGGCCATGGATCCCCCAGGGCTCCTCTGTACCACCACAGTGAGCATCACCACTAGAACAGACAGTGTGGAGCCAAGGCAAGCTAATGCTGTCCCTGTAACACTGGAGAAAAAAGTCAAGGTTAAGCGTAGCCAGAGAAGCACTAGCCATAAAGCCGATAAAGTAAGGAGATACTCCGTGATAGAGTGTTTCAGAACTGCAAAACTCATTAGACGGGAGGAAATGTGTGATTGACGTCCATTTGTGAACATCTGAGCCGGAGGACCGGAGACAACTACACAGTTCATTTAGGGAGCCAAGTAAGACGAATAGTGACCTTGTGATGATCCAAGGCTGCTCCACTACACGGTCATTGAGAAGAATGAGACAGGCTCATGTGGCTCTGCCTTGGTGCCCTGAAATGGTTGGAGCCATGAGAAAAGCACTCTGAGGCTTCACCATAGTGCCAATGAGTGAGCAACTGCAGGACACACACTCAGGTTGGCTACAGATTTGCTGAACTTGGTTTCTATGGAAAGGATCTGTCCTGTGGTATTCGTTGCCCATGGTGATTGATAAACAATGCAAAAGCACATTCTACATTCATTAGGAAGCAAGGTTTAAAAGAGAGGTTTGATGTATATGTTCTGAATACAGTTTGCATCCCGGATTGGAATCCTCCACTGCTAGGTGGTAGGTAATTGTGAGAAAATTCCCCAGCATCTCATTTACCCCCTTAATGATAGCTAGAAGTTAGCTGAACTACCAAAACCACACGTTCCTTGTATACCTATCTGTGAGATACTGAGACCCAAGCTTGCATTTGAATTGAACCGGCAAGAAGCTGTCTGACATCATTAAGGAGTACAGCTACTGACACTCGGCCCTTAGAGTCAAAGAATTTGAAATATTCAAGCTTCACACTTTACGAAAAAAAAAAAACTACAACATTTACTTCTAAAAGCATGAACAGAAATGTGACTGGGTGGGTGGGTGGGGTACGTTGATATGTAAACAAAACCAAACATTTAACTTCAGTTGTCATCTCAGACAGAGAGGTGAGTCAAACGATCATTGGGCTGCTCATCTGCGTTTGCAAGTGGCAGACATGCACTTAGACTGTGAATCTGTGCATGGCCAGCCTTTCATCTGTAAGGGTAGGGGAGCATAGAATTTGACAATTAATGTCACAGAGAGACCCTTTGTAACTTTACTGCATGCTGTATTCTCATTTATATTTACTACAAAACACTTTGAGTATAATAAAATACATATCTCTATATAAATATAGACATATTCATATACCATGCATCTATGCATACGTGTGTGTGTGTGTATGTGTGTGTGTATGTGCGCGTGCGCACGTGTGTACATGCGTGTGCCATGTAATGCTCAGGAAAATTTGGACCAAACAGATTTGGGCCAGTCAAATACATCACCTTACAGAACTGAAAAACAAACGTTTTGCCTCTGCTACTGCAGCCCAGTAGATTTCTTCCCAGACCGGCCCTGCCATTCTTTTCGGCTTGCCTTCTCTAATGATTTAACAGCCTTACAGAAAAAGGGTTCCTGCTTTTTTCTATTCTCCCTCCTCACTTTTTTGTCCTCTTTGAATACATTTCACAGACGGCCGTCTTCCAAAATAACAACATCAATTAATTTTTTTTTTAACTTGAAAAGAAATCACGTTCACCCTCGTCTGCCCTGGCTATTGGTGTGCAGTGCGTGGAAGAGGCTGTGCTGGCCCTGATAAGGCCCACAGGCAAAGAGGCTGCGGCAGGAGCCTAAGCCCTAACACTCTCAGATGCTGCTGTTTCCTGAGGCAGCCCTGGGCCAGGTGAGGCGAGTTGACCCCTTACATCTCCTGAGCAAAGAGAAGCTGTGCCACAACACTGCAGGTCAGGACAGAAGCACCTTCAGGTCTGCGCCCAGCTGCTGGACGTGGATCTTTGTGGTTTGTTTTGTGTTTAAATAGACAACTGTCTTCCTCTTCTTCTTCTTCTTCTTCTTCTTCTTCTTCTTCTTCTTCTTCTTCTTCTTCTTCTTCTTCTTCTTCTTCTTCTTCTTCTTCTTCTTCTTCTTCTTCTTCAGGAAGTACGCTCCCTTCTCTCTGACCTTCCTCACCACAATCTTCCCCCTTTTTTTGCAGAGTCCAATGATCTCCGAGGGGACCCTCCACTCAGCAGTCAAAGCACCCCGGCGCCCCAGGGTGCATGCAGTTCAATGGTAGATGCAGCTGGATTTAAGAGCATTGCCCAGTGTCCTCAGGAGCTTCGTCAGATGATGGCTGCAGGTAAGTATTGGTGGCCAGTGGAAGACACAAACAAGATTTTTTTTTACTTTTATACCAGGAAAGCTTGCTCAGCAATAAAAATCCATGTTGAATCAGGGGCTGGAGCCTGGGGGAAAAGAGAGGACTATGAAACTCAAGGAATAAAAAGCATAAAATCAAACTTAACACAGTTTTCTAGTTTTCTGTTTTCTGTTTAATTTCTGCCATTTGTTTTCTAATTTTGCTTACTGATTTTATTAGCCAGTATTTATAAGACATATTCTAAAAATTTTGGCCCTGAATTTGAAAAAAGCAAGGAAGGGTTTATGGGAGAAGCTAGAGGGAAGAAAGGGAAGGGGGTAAATAAAAAATATATATAATCTTAAAAAACAAAAGAAATAATAAAAAAGGAATATGCTAAAAAAAAAAAAGTCATTTTAAATAGACACATACATTTCCTTCAAGCACGGTTCTAAACCTTCCTAACGCTGAGACCCTTTAACACAGTTCCTCGCATTATGGTGACCCCCAACCATAAAATTATTTTTGTTGCTGCTTTATAAATATAATTTTGATACTGTTATGAATTGTAATGTAAATATCTGTGTTCTAGAGCTGGGCGGTGGTGACACTCACCTTTAATCCCAGCACTTGGGAGGCAGAGGCAGAGGCAGGCAGATTTCTGAGTTTGAGTCCAGCCTGGTCTACAGAGTGAGTTCCAGGACAGCCAGGGCTACACAGAGAAACCCTGTGTCTAAAAACAAAGAAACAAAAACAAACAAACAAACAAAAGTCTGTGTTCTCTGATGGTCTGAGGCAACCCTTATGTGAGGGTCATTCAGCCCCCACAGGGGTCGCAACCCACGGGTTGAGAA
The DNA here is from genome assembly GCF_008632895.1 of Mastomys coucha. NCBI lineage: Eukaryota > Metazoa > Chordata > Mammalia > Rodentia > Muridae > Mastomys > Mastomys coucha. The sequence goes on from NW_022196915.1 coordinate 63,967,272, forward strand.
CTGCTGCCTCAGAGGGCCTCTGCTTCGGTGATCACCTGGTAACTAGTAAGTTTGGCCAGGATGCGTTCTATTCCTTGACAACTGTTTTCTTACTTAGAAGGGATGGCGGGCGCAATGTAATCCTAAGAAACAGACACACTAACCATCTTGTTCTGCTAGACAGTTAACTTGCCAGCACTTTGTTCTAGGCCCTGTCTCTTTAACAAGCATTGCCTCACATGGAGGAGGCAAGTGACCCTTTTCCCCAGAGGTGGAACTAGAAAGTTCCTCGGAAGCACTTCTTCGTGCTTCCGTCTCTGCACTTCTGCCCACGTGCTTTTACATCTGGAGAAATCATTGGTGTAGTATGGATTACAGTGTTTTTTTTTTTTTTAATGTCTTAGCAATGTGCTAAATGAAGCCTTGTGTCTTTAGGAACGTGATCTTCTTTAAAGGGAAGAGTCTTGCCTGTCAACACTAAGCCGAGTTTGTTTCTCCTGCAGCAGCTGATGGTTTGGGGAACATAGCCCTAGATACCACCCAGCTCAACATGTCCGTCACCGATCCCACAGCCTGGGCCACCGCTATGAATAACTTGGGCATGGTTCCCGTGGGGTTGCCTGGACAGCAGCTCGTGTCCGGTAAGCTTTCTCCTGGTTTCAAAGATGCTCTGCAAAAACTGCCAAACACTGTGGGTGACAGGTGTTCTGTGGTAATCTCCCTGCATGCCGGTGTTGAATGTGGCCTTTGGTCTTTGACCTGGCCGTGGCTGGCTGACTGCATTAGAGATTGTTTACTTCTGCTCTCTGCTTTTTGCAGACTCGGAGACTCTAGCCCTCACTGCTCTTGATCCATAGCCCATCTTTTCTCCATAACCTTGCTTCGATGGTTGCACTTTCAAATTGGTAGATGGGATGGCTGATACCCGCCTTTCAATTTGTGAAACTTAGTCTCGTACAGCGCCATCTCCTTTGTGGTAGCTCCGAAGTCGCCTCCGTGTTTGGTTGCTGCTTTTGTTCATGTTCCCATGTTACAAACCTGGAACTTGAAGATGAGTGTTTAATGTCACTCTTCTAGTCGTGAAGTGATATATGTAGAGGCTCAGCTCAACTGACCCTACATTCAGACTCTGCAGCCTGTCACACTTTGAAAGAGTAATTCAGAACAGCTGATAGATGGCACATTTAGAAATATCCTGAAGTCAAAGGTCACCGAAAGGTTTTACTACTTAATTCTACATGTATTCATTGGGGGTTTTAGGTGTGTCTTGTAAAATAGGCTTTCAAAAATAAAATTTTATGTATACATGTATACACATATACTTGTAAGTATCAGCAAAAAGCATGTCTCAATAAATAGAAAAACGTGACTGGTAACTAGGGACAAAGCCGATGCGCAGGACAGGGTTCGGTGGTGGGTGGTAACGATGTAATGTGTCAGCTTGCTGGTCTGTCACTGGGAATCTGAAGGAACAGGCAATCAGATGGGGGGGGGGGATGAGCATTGTCTTCAGAGATAGTGGGACTCACGTCTACTCACTCACTCAGCAACTACTTAGAGGCTCTACGGGGTACGCAGGCCTCAACAGTCAGCAGATGGGCTGGCCCCATCCTCTTGGGATGTGCCTTGGTGGGATGACCACTATACTATAGGATGTGTTTAAACAGCACAATGAGTGTCTTTGTCCACCAAGTCCAGACATGGTGGATGGTATGTACTAAAGAGGAATCAAGAGTCATTGGAATGTTGAATTGTGTCCACAATGCTAAGCTCCATCTGTCCTTCATTCTTTCCTTCCTTCCTCTGTCCTTCAGTCCCTGACTTTCTCTCTTCTTCCTTCATCCATGCCCCAGTCTCTTCCTCCCCTTTTTATCAACAATGTTCATTAAAAAAAATCTAAATTATCTATATTGTTATATGTGGGCAGATATATATGTTTTTTTTTTACATGTTTAAAAGTCATTTTATGTATATCAGTGACTTACCTGCATATAACTCTGTATACTACATGTATGCCTGGGGCCATGGAGGCCAGAAGAAGGCATTGGATCCCTTGGAACTGGAGTCATAAACAGTTATGAACCAATTTGTGAGTTCTGAGAATGGACTCCAGGTCCTCTGGAAGAGCAGCCAATGTTTCTAACCACTGAGGCACTTCTCCATCCCCATGGTTCCTGTTTACCATAGCAAGAAGGATCCTGAGAGGAGTTAGGAAAATTGAGACAAGAAAAAAATTCAAAGGAAAGGAAGAGATTAGAGTGTAGCAGTTCAGATGGTGCGCACCTATAATTTCAGCACTAGGGCAACGGTGGCAGAGCGACTGTGATTCTTTTGGCTAGCTTGGCTACTTGGCTAGTGAAATCACACCTTTAAAAACGCTGTAGACTTAATGGAATCAACAACTGTTCTCCCGTATAGACAGTCCCAGACAGATGGACGTGCACACACCCAGGACACTGTCAATGAGTTTATCCACACCGTGTTCTCAGAGCTCATCCAGGCAGATCCTTCCTTTTGATAACATGGGGTTAAGATTTGGTTCCTACACTTATCTTTTTCCAGCTCCCTAATTGAAATATTCAGACAGCAGAAATTACTTCACTCTTAGCTCCCATTTCTCTCAGAAAAACATGAGACTTCCAGAGTAAGCACAAACCTCAATAATTCATTATTTTTCCTCACAATTTTGAGTCTTCTGACACTTTAACCATGACCAATTTACGATTTTCCTAGCAACCTACCATGAAAAGAATTACAGCCCTACTCGTTATAGAAGATTTACCGTATCTGCCCCGGATTGCGTTCTCTATCTCCCGCATTAGCCAGACTGCTTAAGCGGGTTTTGAGCCTTTCATTGTCCCTCCCTGGTTCCCTTACTCACCTCTGCAGCCTGACTAGGTGAGCCGCACTTTGCTGTGTTCTCAGGAGCAGCTAGCTTCTATTATTGACTGAGCATCGGGTCCTGTTCTTTTGAGACCTCCTGGTATTTGTGCATTTCCCTCCTGTCTTTTTTTTTCCTGTGCAGATATCTCAGTCATTATGAATATGGAATATTCTCTTATGTTCTTTTCTGTGGACGTCTTACCATCAGCTATTTACCATTGTATGCTTTCACATTACGGTAAATAATCCGTCAAGTCGGTAGCCTCGTATTCTGAGCGGTTCGTCCGTTTCTACGTTCTCTGTTGTTCTGAGTGTGTTCCTTTAGAGAACTGAGGTTTCCTCCTGCAAAGGCATCCTGAACCTTTCTGTCTCCTGATCATACATCTTAGGATCTACCATAACACTTAAATGAGGCGGCCTATAGAGAATGTGTATCTGTATGTAGACTATTAACTAAATAATTGCTTGTCTTCTATCCTGTTTTTTTTCTTTTTAAATTTTTTGACAGTTCTATATATATAATAATGAACTTCAGTCATTTTCACCCCACAGTTCCCCTTTCTCACCCCCGCTCCCGCTTCCTCTGAAACTCCCGAGAAGATTCCAGTCCTGAAGAAAATGACCTTTCCCCCTCTCCCCCAGTAACCAGGAGTTACTCGGGAGGGAGGGGCCCTCATGGACCACACCCCCACGGGACAAATGTTGACACCCTCAGCCCTGCCTAGGTCTTAGGTTGGCAACTGCTTGTCCCAGCAGGCTTATGAATCCAAGGCTTGGACTCTAACTTAGGGGTGACATGATGCCCCAAGTAGGGCCTCCCACTCATCCATCACCTATACTAGGCATTTGAGACAGGTAAGAGATCGTTTAACTGTGTCACCCACTACAATTAGTCTCTGTGATAAAGACCAAGGACAGCTCTACTTTAACGGTCTAAACCTGAGCATTTGGAAGGTGTTTGACAGGTCATAGAATCAGCTAACCTGGACTGAGAGTGAGCCGACAGTGAGGGAGCCCATAGGGGTCTAACCTAGACCTTCTGCATAAATGTTATGGTTGTGTTCTTGTGGGAATCCTAAGAGTGCAGGGCTGTTATGATCCTCTTGCCTGCTTCTGGGACCCTTTTCCTCCTTCTGGGGTTGCCTCATCCATCCTTTATAGAAAGGGATCCCTAGGAGGCCTGCGCTTTTCTGAAGAGAAGCAGAGGGGGAGTGGGTCTGGGGGGAGAGGAAATAGTGGGGAGGGGCTGGGAAGACACAAAGGAGGGAAGCTGCAGTCAGGATGTAATATATGAGAGAAGAGTAAACAGGAAATGTTAAAAAAAATTAAAGACAGTTTGAGAGAACTTGAAATTTTGCTCAGCAATTAAGAGCACGGACTGTTCTTAGAGAGGGCATGGGTTTGGTTTGTAGCACCCATATGGTGACTTACAACCCTCTGTAACTCCAGTTTCAGGGAATTTGGCCACCTCTTCTGGTTTTGGCGAGCACCAGGCATGCATACAATTCACATATATGCAAATAGGCAAAACATTCACATTTATAAAAAATACAAATACAAAAAAGAAAGCAGCTTTATATCATGACCACCTAGCAAAACAATAGTATCATCTTCACCAGGAGGACCCTCGACCTCCCTAACCAGGTCTGCAGAACCACACATAAGTTCACTCCTGTGAAAGGGGCCCCAGCCAGGTCTACAGAACCATACATCAGTGCACTCCTGTGAAAGGGGCCCCAGCCAGGTCTACAGAACTACAGATCACGTCACTCCTATGAAGCCCCTTTTTAATTAGTTTTAGTTTTGAAAAATATAAATGTATTACTGTGAACATTTTAAAGCTCAGTCAGGCCTTTTCATCTATTAAAATTATTTTGCTTGGTTGGTTCTTATATAGAGAACTAGTAGGTCAAAGAAGACAATATTTCAATGTTTCTTACTATATACTAGGCAATTAATTTCCATAAAGCTCAGTTACATTTAATTTACTAATTTTATTTGCAAATATGGCATGCTATTCCTTCACTTTGTATTTTCTCAGCATATGAATTTTGTAAGGAAATTCCCACAAAGGTCCATGCACTGAAGGCTTGGTCTCCAGAGGATGGCCTTACCGGGAAGTGGTGGAGCCTTTGGGAGATGGGACCTAGTGGGAAGAAGTCAGGTCTTGGGGATATGTCCTTAGACAGGTTATTAGACCACAAGCCCCTCCCAGTCTTCTCTTTTGACAGCCTAGCTCTGCTCTGAGTCACATTCACACCATGATTTTCAGCTTTGCCATGACAGATATCTCCGAAACCAGGAGCAAAAAGTGAACGTCTTCTCCCTTTCAGGGATTTCCCTCAGGCGTTTCATCACAGTGGCAGAAAGCTGGCAAACACGGCTTGGCTTCCCTCCCACCCCCTGTCATTTTTATTTATAATGAAATAAACAGGTTATTCTCATTCTAAACTTATTTTACCAAATGTGGTCCTGGCTCACTGGTCGTTGGTTTATGTTAGCTTTCTTTTTAGATACTATTTTAACAGTCTGACTACATACTTCCTAAAATATTTATCTAGCCTGGTTTTTTTTCCTTCTTAATGTTAGTTCCTTTAAGAAACGTTTCCTTTATGAATTCTCTACTCTATTTTTAAGCATAGAACAGTTTGCATACTCCAGAGGTTGATACATGTATTTTCAGTTTTACACTCTCATGGACTCTCTTTGATCAGAAATCAGACCTCTGTAAATGTTTCTCAAATTTTAAAATATCTATTGTATATTAGTTATCTATTTTTCCTCCAGCACCAAATTCGTACAGTGCTACTATACTTTGTATATGGGAAGCTTTGCCATCTCTTTCCTGCACTTCATGTCAAGGTCTCTTTGTTCCTTCTCAGCAGAACCACAGCACCTCAGGAGTGTCGTGGTCCACACTGGCCACCTCAGGCGCTCTTCAGTGTGACTGTAGAATGCCAGAGACCAGCTTTAATGTTTCAAGAGGTTCTTAAAGATTCTTTAGTGTAGCATCCCTTCTGAGAAATCCTCTCAGCAATATCTCTGACAGGATTATGGAGGGGCTCGGTTTATGAGCACTTGGCTTGTTCCCAAAGTTTCTGATATTTCTAAATGACCAACTACTCTTCCTGTCTTTGTTAAAATTAAACTGACACTAAATCCTGTTCCTAGGTGCTTCTTCGGTTTATTGCGAGATTAAAAATTATCAGCAAAGCGAAGGACACATTTTTCATATCCTTTGATTTTATCAGACGGATTTCCCAAGAAATCGCAACCCTTGTTACCGTTGTGTTTGTACCTTTGTGAGCTGCTGCCTTACCCTGCCTAAGACACACCTTTTTCATTGGTCCTCCGGATTCCACCACTGCGTTCAGAAACGCCCACTCACCTGGAGTGACGTTCTGCTTGAGATCATTACAATGTACCTGTTTTCTCTGGTCCAAAATGCAATGCTACATTGTTGCGCATCCACCCCACAATTCTGCTCCAAGGGGATGCCGCTTCCCTACACTTACTGTCTCCTGTTTGCTTTATCCCCATAATTGTTTTATGGGTTTGTGGGGTTTTTGTTAGTTTATTTGTTTTGCTGTCAGTGTTTTGTGCATTGTTGTAGAGCCATGCTCTCTAAATTGGTCTTTTAGAATATTCATGTCCCACATCTATCACAAGGAAGCGTGAATGCAGCATTAGTATATAGGTGCCTGACCACCATGGCCAACTCCAGGTTAACCACAGGTAAATTACATTCTTTGTGGATTTTCTCCATGTCTTTACTGTGTTAATTGACAATGTGCAGTTTTTCGCAGTGTAGGAGCTGGTGTGTAGGATTCTCAAACTTCATCTAACCTCTGGGAAATACTCACCACTATTTCCTGAGCCACCATCTGCACCAGGCATTTCCTGTCAGCCGAGGGAAACCTTCTCTGGAGTGTCCAGATTTCTCTTCTACATGGGCTGTCACTCACATGACCCAGTCTGTGACCCTGGGAGTATGTGCTGTAGCTGACTGGTGTCACTATCCAATTCTACCTTCTAGTTGTCAGATCCTGAGCTCTGACCATCTGTGCAGCCAGGTACTCTCTCCTCCACTGTCCAAGTCTCTCCCCATTCCCCTTGGATTTTGTAAAATTTATTCTTTGAAACTTTAATATACACACAAAATATATCTTGATCATATCTCCCCACCCCAGGATCTCTTATCATGTCTCCTCCCTCCCAATGTCATGTCCTTTTTAAATAATTTTAATTACTGTTTTCATTGCTTAATAATTTTATACATGCATATAATATGTTTTGATTAAAATTTACTCCTTATTCCTTCTCTTCCAATCCCTGCCCCCACTAGTCTCTCCCAGTTTCAGGCATTCTTTTATAAAATACACTGTGTCCACTTACACGCATTGGTACTGTGCTCTCTAGTGAATCATAAATAGCCTCTAAAGACCCACATCCTTAAAACATAGTGACTCTACTTCTCTCAGCTGTTATCAATTACCAGTAACTCTTCAGCTAGGAGTAGGATTCGTGACTACCTCCCTTCTCTGTGCTGGGATTTTATTTTATAGATTTACTAATATTGTTGTTGTTATTTTATTATTTTTATTTGGTCTGGCTTGAGCTTGCACAGACCTTGTTTAGGCTGTCACATTGCCGTGACGTCATGTGAGCAACTGCCTGTCATGTCCAGGAAACACTGTTTCCTTTAGCCGCCACCTGTGTCTGGCTCTTTCCATTTTTTCTTCCATGTTGATCCCGGAGCTTTGGAAGGAGAGAGTGAAATATTGATGTTCCATTTAGAGCTGAGCATTCCAAGATCTTTTATTTTTGTGTTTTGACCGGTCCTGGGTCTCTGAGTTAATTACCACCTACTATAAGAAGCACCTTCTATAATGATGATTGAGAGATGTGCTATTCCTTATATATAATGATAAGGCATTAGAAGTCAGTTTAATACTGTATGCATTTAGTCAAGTTATAGCAGTAGCTGTCCCCTAGGCCACAGGTTCTGGGCACCATTAATGGTGACAGGCATGACTTTTATCTTGAGAAATCAGCCTTAAATCCAATCTGATGGGATTAATGCAATCCGACTGATTTTTAATGCAAGGGTTTAGTTACTCCCATAACATTCTTGCCACTATGGCACTAGTGAACATGTCTTATTAGGCCTGCCGTTACTACAGCTTCACAGTTTGGTAAGACTGGTGAGTGTCTTTCTTTCCTGGTAGCATACTCGGCACCACAGAGCACTATGAAAGCTGGCCATTTAAGACAAAGCTTCCAGGTCAATGGCGAGTCACTCCATGTTCTATGACTCAAGTATATGATGCCTTCAGCAGTAAAGGCTTACCATTAGATTCTGAAGGGTAAGCAAAAGCAATGGCATATCCTGTAATGTTTGGCTTGGGGGAGGTCTCTGGCTCCCAGTGACCAACAATTCCAAAAGAAGTAACCCATTCCTGGCATTGGACTTGTTATTGGATAGCCTAAGGTATCTAGAGCCATTGACCCTGTTATAGCGTAGTTCCCATTTGAACTCTCATGTGGCACGGGAGGGGGGATAATGGAGAGTCTGGGTAGAGATGGCAGGCTCCTACCTGGGAGTGTTTCACAGGATTTGAGGATCTTCATGCTGCAGGGTGGAGTCACATCAGAGGTAGGAATCCCTCCTAGGGAGTGATACACAGGAAAGGAGGTCCTCATGCAGAAGGTGTGGAGCTGTCATGGGGGTCTCTCCTAGTTTATTTTCCAAAGCCATGAGAGTCAACTGCAAGGAGAGTTGGAGAGCAGGAGACTTTGGATGTCTTCTAGTCATGAGACTTCTCCCTTCCTCTCTTCTGCTTGGTGGTATCTTCTTTCTTAATATCAACAGTCTTTCTTCAGCTGGTACTGGTTTAAGTCATTGTGACTCTTTCACACTAAGTTCCTTAGCCTGCCCTCTGTCATATCTGGGAAAGGTACTGTACTCCCTCTTCCGTATGTGGAGAGCCACAGACAAAGGAGTACCACATCCTCACCCCGGATTATGAAAGCTTGAGAGACTTCTTTATACCTTGAGTAGCTGTTAGCACCCTCCATTGTCCTGTGTTCATTCTGAGCTCTCTCCTCTTTACATGATCCTAGCTCCCCATCCTTGCAAGCTCCTGCCACTCTGAAAGTTTCACTCTCTGACTCATGGGAGGGATAACGTGGATGCCTTTCCTCACTGCCTTCTTCATTATCCACTCTGCTTCCCTGTGATTTTCATTCATTTTCATTCTTCTCTGCTTCCTCAGACTATACTTTTTTTTTTTTAATAATTCCCTTCTTGGGTTGTTTAATCCTCCAAGGAACACCTTTTATCCTCTTTAATGTGCCCAGATATGAAGAGGCATTTGCTAAATCCTTTCATCTCCTCAAGCATCACCCCTTTAACTGGGATTTACTGAGCCAGATGTTGTGCTGAATGCTGGGATTACAAGACATAGCCCTTACCGCCATGTAGCAGAGTTGACAGAGAGACAGGAATAAGGAAACAAGCGAAGACAAATCAACAGGGTAAGGGGAGATGTCTCTAATAGTTATGGGGTGACACCTCAGAGTGGCAAGCATGACAGTGGTGACATACAGAGATAGCCACTGTATTTCTGCAAAGTGTGGGGTACAATGTGGCAAGTTGGTAACAGGTAGTTAGATACAAGGCTATAAACAGTTGCACAGACAAGAGACAATAATAAAATAATGATAGTCATGATCCTGGTGTTGGAGATGTAGCCATGTGAAGGGCCTCGAGAGGCATTTATTATGATATAGAAATATCAGGAAAAGTCAACTGAGTCCATGTGGGCTATAAGGAGTGTGAAGAGTAACCATGAGTCCTGAGAGGCTAGCCTTGGAAATCAATCCGATGGTGGAGAAGGCAAGAAGAAACAAAGGGGATGGGCAGATGGCTGTTTCCTTTTTGCCATGAAACATTTGGGGAACAATTTGGAAGGACATACAGTGAACATAAAGTCTACTTTATGGGCCCTCAGCTCAGGTAGTTTGGAAACATGGAGAAGTATCTTTGGCCACTGTTAGCATCAGGGCATCCAAAGCCTGTGGCCATGCATGAGCGGGTCCACAGACCTGTTGCCAGGGCAACAGCCACCATATTCCCAGAATCCATTGGGCTCACCTCCCACCTTTACCTGCTGCCACTACGTCAGAACCCATATATATACACGGGGAACATTCCTCCCTCTCTCTCTCTCTCCCCCTCCTCTCTTTCCATGCTACTGCCCCCTCTCTCCCTCTCAATTAAACCTCTTACAGTGGAACTGTTTGAGCCTAGTGTGTGATATGTTCTGACGTGACCCGCTGTTCTAACACATCAGCCACCATGGCACAGGATGGTCTTGCCTACCGTGGGGACTTTTCTGCTGTGAAATTGGGGGAACCCCTTTTTCTGCCTATGCCGTTGTCACTATTACCTCTGACCTCAGTCCCTCCCTCGTATATTTCTCCTGTGACCTGCTGGATTCTGTGCACTGCTGGGCTCTAAGGCTTGAAAGGAAAGGTAGGGTCTTAGGTAACAAATGCCTTCTGGGAACCTTGCCACATACTGCCTCCTCCGCTCACAGATATTCAGGGCATTCCGTTGATAAACTGTGCACGGGCTTTCATTTAATAAGAAAATAATGTTCCCAGCAGCCCACTTCTCGTCTCAGATTTCTCATGTGGTGATGGTGAGATTCTCTGACCCAGGCATGATTCAGGGCAAGTAGGAAACATGGTGTACAATGGTGGTTCTCTCTCTCTCTCTCTCTCTCTCTCTCTCTCTCTCTCTCTCTCTCTCTTGTTTTCATTTTCTAACTAATTGAAACATTTCTCAGTATCCAGATTCCGAAACCAGATAGGACCTTGACTTATGGTTCAGGGTTTGTGTGCCAGATTTCAGGTACTCATTCATGCCAGTTTTGTTCCCCTTTGCACAGTTACTTAGCCTTCCTCTGGAGAATACGAGGACAGTGTGCTGATACAGTTATTCGAACACCAAGATATTACCAGAGGCTCAAACTGCATATTATATTATATAGTACAATACAATACAATACAAGGAACCAGAGAAGCAGGAATTAACACGACAGGTGATAAGCGTACATTTCCCAAGTAGGTGGTTTGAAAGAGAATTGTCCTCCACGGCTTCAGGTATTTTAACCCTAGCTTACCAGTTGGTGGTCTGTTTGGGGAGGTTCTGAATGATCCAGCTTCACTGAATGAAGTGCATCTTTGAGGGTTGGTTTTGAGGGTTTATTGCCTCAACCCACTTCCTGTTTGCTCTCTCTATCCTTCCTGTGTGGACAGAAAATAGAACAGGCAGTTTCCTGCTCCTGTCAGTATGTTTCTGACCCACCACTATGGACTCGCTAGACCTCCAGAGGAACCATCAGCCAAAACCAGAACAAAAACAAACAAAAAGCACACTTCAACCTAGGCACTCAAGAGATAAGAGTCAAGACAGACTCTTGTAAGTTTGAGGACAGACTTATCTACATAAGGAGTTCTAGGTCACTCAGTCCCAAACAAACAAAGAAAAAGGAAAGAAAGAAAGAGCCAGTCTGCCGCGGCCTTGGTGGCGAATGTTCTTGCCCCTGGGATAGGGCCAGCAGCACAGTCAATGGCGTGGGCCTCGGAAAGTCAATGGCTGCCACTGGCAAATGACTTGTTTGTATAATGTTCGTATTACACATTCCTCCTTTAAAGAATGTCCTCCCTGTTAATGTTAATGACTCCATGTTAATCACACAGCAGGAGTCCAAGAGGCAAAGGCGTGGCTAAAATCTCAGCCAAATGGTAAAAGCTGGGACCTTCTTTCAGGACAGCCTGTAGAAAAGAACTCTAGAAATGTGAGCTCGAAAATATATAATTTCTCAAATATGCAAAAAAATATAAAGATGCAATATGAATTATATGAGGGGCTTCACAAATCTAAAGGAACAAAGGCAACTGCATTAATGAACCAGCTTGTCAAAAAGATACAAAGACAGGCACATACGAATGCAGGCAGATTCCTGAGTTCAAGGTCAGCCTAGGATACACAGAATTCAGGCCCAGGCGAGGTAGAGATGGTAATTTTAGGACAGAGTCCCACCCAGCTTAAAGGAAGTAGGAAGATCTCTGAATTCTTCTGCTGTGTTAAGAGAAAATGCTTGTTTGCTATCTCTTAAGAATTAAGGAGCTGAGGTATAGGTATGCTAATTCACAGGATACCCAAAAGGAAACCCGAAGTAAATGACTGGATTAATACATAAAATAAAAGACTGAGTTTATGGTCTGCAAGAGGTAAGCTATCCTGGGAAAGTTTTTAGCTTAGCAAGAGAGAACTGGAGAGACTTGGAGAACTGTTTCAGGCAGAACGGAGAGAGAGCTGTCTGGAGATCTATAGAGAAAGCAGGCTGGAAAACTGTCACCAGGAGAGCTGCCACCAGCTTGGACTCACGATTTGACTTCAAGTTGTTTGTTTTCACCGCTCCCAGACAGCCCTTCGGTCAGAACCCCTCTCCAAGCCCCTGCCTGTGCTTGGCAGTTGGCACTCAGAACAGAGACTGAGACAAGGGTAGGTGAGTACATTGGCCCAATTCAGTTTCAGACAGATTTCATTCGGGGTATGAGATAGAGCTGGGAAAAAGGTGAAGATTTGACTAAAAATGGGCCAAGCAAATTCAAAAAGCAGAGAAATGTATATTAAGGTCTTGAAACAAGTGGTTAGTAAGAAATGTGTCAAGGTTCACACAAGTCTTGCAAGATTTCCTTGAGTTCATACAGAAAGTTAGAAGGGTCATTGAGCCTTGATACGTGGTGCAAGGTTGGTAAAGACATTCCCAAGTGGGTACAGACCCACGAGGGTGAAGAAATGCCTGAGCTCACTCTTTTCTTGCAGGAGCCTTAAGAACAGAAATGGTTTGCTGCACCATCTGGTTCAAGCAGGGCCACAGCAGAGTCAACTTGCTCTGATTTGATAGGTTTGGGACAAACTACGCCTTTACTAAGGCCACCATCCTCGGCCCCCTCCATGGTGAAGGCCTTACAAGCAAATCTTGCTATTTCTGAAAGTGAAACTAAATTGAAAGAACTTCCTTATCCCGGGTGGTCCTCTCTAGGAAGTACTGCCTCTGTGGAAGAGGAAGCCCCCCTATCAGTATTACAATGAGAAATGGCCTTCTCCCTTTGACAAGCACTACTAAAAAAAAAAAAAGGCTATAGAGAAAAGGAATCCTAGGAAACAATCTCATACAAGTCTGAGAGACGCAGCCCACGAGGCCGCCCAAATGGGGGCGGGGCGATCCTCTGTTGTACCTTGTTACAGATTTTGTCTGCCTCAGTGTGACTTTACAAGTGCTTGCAATGGCAGCAGCTTTCCAGGCGCTTTCCCCATTTCATAAAGAGGGATGTGAAAATAAAGTTCCAAGCTCTGGCCTTTGTTCCAACGGTGGGTAGCCCGGGCACATAGGCTGCCAATGCCCTAGCGGACGAAGCGGCAGAGCACCAGGACAGAGAGCTGTGAGTCGAGCGCATTGTGTGGATGCTTCCAGAAAGGCTTCCTTTGGCAGAAAGAATGCAGATCTAAACTTCACAAAAAAATGGTAAGCCACCTCCCGCGAAAAGGAATTGTCCTCAACAGGGAAAGTTTCAGGGGGCCCAGCTGCAGGCCCCTCAAATAATGGGGGCCAACATGAATCCTTTTGCTTCAGTCTTGGTCCACCCTAGGGAGCACAGGACAGGACCTCAGTTCCACTACCTTGGTCATATTAACTCCTGATTCTCCCCCAGTGACAGTGCCCACTGGGGAGCATGCTCTATTGCCCACAGGCACGGTGGGACTAATTTTAGGCAGAAGCTTTACCTCCCTACAAGGGGTACATCTAATTCCAGGACTTATTGATTCTGACTACACAGGAGAAATAAAAATCATGTTGCAGCCGCCCACAAAAGCAGTACAGATTCACGCAAGGCGGAGGGTTGCTCAAGTGTTGTTGTCATTATGTGTTAGGGGTCAGTCAGTACACACCAGAGGAGAGGGAAGCTTTGCTCCAAGCAATCTGATGCTTTGGGTGGAAGAAGTAAAGAAAAACAGGCCTTTTAAGGAGATAACAATAGAGAAGTTGTCAAGGGCCTTTTGGATATTGGAGCAGATGTCTCCTGCATAGCTGGCAAAGATAGGCCTGCAAATTGGCCCACTGTGTCTTCTCTCTCCACACTGATGGTGTGGGACAAGCCTCCAGTGCTGCTCAGAGCACAGCCATTTTGTATTGGGAGGAACAAGAAAATAGATTTTCCAGCCTTATTGGATACCCGTCTGTACCCTTCACACTATGGGGAAGAGACTTGCTCAGTCAAATGGGGGCTTGTCTGTTGACTCCTTCAGATCCTGTCATGTAGCAAATGCTAAAGATGGGCTTTGAACCTCATAGAGGCCTTGGCAAAAGGCAATAGGGTATGCTAATGCCTATTGAGAAAATCTAGGGAAGAACCTAAGGGAGCTTAGGGCCACTGGCATGGTGCCATCAGGCACGGAGGTGATCTGCCACCTACTGCCGCCACCAAGCTCTGGTGACACACAGTCAAGGGGAAGAGGGACCCAGCAAGAAAGGAGGGAAGGAAGGAAGGAAGGAGAGAAGGAAGTTACTTTTGATAATGGTATTTTATCACAGCAACAGAAAAGTAACTACTTATTTAATACATATGCTATATAAATAATTGCAAAAATGATTGTCAATTATAGGTCGTAATAGATATGATGAGCATGCTTTTACCTTGAGGGCTCCGGGGAGAGGTTAAGAAAGTCTTCTCTAGAAAAGTAATAATTGATTAAGCTCTCAGGAAAATCATATATTTTTCCCTCACAGAGGATATTCTAATTCGCATCAATACTTAAATTTACATCCTGAGATTGATTTGAGTGTTTTTAACCTGTCAAGTGTATGTGCACATGATCGCACACTAATGTGTACTGAATCTTTGTTTTAATGTCAAAGTCTTTATTTGTTAATGTGCAGTAATTGCACAGTGAATTCTGTATTTTTTTTTCATTTTACTCCCTTTAATTATTCTGCATGCAGTCTTATGTAAGTGTTCATACGAAGATCGTAAGTTGTGGAAATATCACATTATGCATTTCTATGACTACCATTTATTTAATAGATTGTGCTGGTTCTATGGGCAAGAACTTAATCCATACTTAATCCATCTTTGTATTTTCTCTATTAACAAACATAGAGCTTGGGGTTCAGTTGTCATATAACTGAAGAGATTACTATTTTATTCATTTATGTGACCAATTGTACAAAACTTGAAAAAGAAAGTTTTATCCTTTCCCCTTAGACATATCTGAAGCTTAGTCTTTGCAGCTTTAATCATGATATAATATCAAAGGTGACTACACCCACCGCCCCTGGCTGTACAATATCAAAGGTGACTACACCCACCGCCCCTGGCTGTACAATATCAAAGGTGACTACACCCACCGCCCCTGGCTGTACAATATCAAAGGCCACTATACCCACTGCCCTTGGCTGTACAGTATCAAAAGTGACTACACCTACTGCCCTTGGCTGTACAGTATTAAAGGTGACTACACCTACTGCCCTTGGCTGTACAGTATCAAAGGTGACTACACCTACTGCCCTTGGCTGTACAATATCAAAGGTCACTATACCCACTGCCCTTGGCTGTACAGTATCAAAGGTGACTACACCTACTGCCCTTGGCTGTACAGTATTAAAGGTGATACACACACTGCCCCGGCTGACATCTCTGGTGTGTTTTTCTCATTATCGAGTATGATCTTTCCAGATTGTGTCTGGTCTAGGAATGCATCTTTCCTGTCATTCCCCATTATATTTATGCTTTCTTCTACCTTTGTGTGCATCTGGCTGTGTTTATGGCACGTTGCTTTATCGGACTTATCTACTAATTCTACTATCTGTGACATTTCTGAGTCTCCCTCCCCTGACTGATGTCTCTCCTGGCAGTGCAGTCCTCCTGTTTCTTTGCATGCCTAAGTAAGTCTTTGTGTCTGCCAAACACTTTGAATTTTGCATTGCCACAGGCTAGGTTTTTTTTTTTTATAATTTCTTCAAATATATTTGGGATCTGATCAGAATTTAAACTAATTCAAGGTGAAATCCTTTGGGGAACTTCCTGCCATATGTCACAAGGTTTTCCCACTCTGGTTTCTGGGAACTTGAGCCATTTCCAGTGCACGTTGAGCCTCAGACGTGGCTCTTGCCCCTGACTTTTGCCCCAGCACTGGTGCTTTCCTCATAAGCATTTTGATACTGCTTATCTAAAGGAACTGATACAACCTCCCACCCCCAAAATGTGTAGCCCTCACTGTCTGAGACGGCTCACTCATTATGCTCCACCCACAGCTCTGTAGGTGCTGTACTCAAGTAGAAGGTAAACTCTGTTTGGCTTTCTCTTCCTTGCATTAAGTCCTGGACAAGTTCCAGAGAGAGGGTTTCAAGCGTTTCTTGATGTTCATCATCCTGTGTGTCCTGTTCCATCTCTGAATGCTGTCATTCTATGTCTACTTCTCATTTGTCATACTCCCCATGCTACTTGAGCAGCAGATTAAAGTCCATCCCTGTTATTTCCTCATAGCTAGAAGGAGAATCGTTCAGTCTTCCCAGATGTTTGTATGTGAGCAGCATAAATCCAAGGTGTGCTATGAATGGCTTAAGATATGCTAAAGAGGCAGGGAAAAAATATCCTGCCAGTGGCATGACAGTAGAAGAGGAACCATTCATGAAGAGGAAGGGGATGAGTGGGAGGAGGAGGGGTGATAAGATAAAGCAGTATGGGCCTGAAGCATCCCCCAGACTCCCCACATCATGACGTTAAGGCACATCTGCACACAGTAATTGATGGTACCAGACCAGAGACTTTCAAGCTCAATCTTTTTCCCTCTAGTCAGTCTAGTCAGTGGTCACTGGGGTAAGGCGGGGGGGGGGGGGGGGGGGGGGGGGGGGTCTCCTCAAATCCCAGACAAGCCCCCAAATGTAAGACTCCCCACCCTCTACCCTTCACCATTTGTGAAGAGGAAGGGAATGAGTAGGCAGGGGAGGGGTGATAAGACAAGGCAGTATGGGAGCATGACCCAAGTGCATGATGTAGATGTATAAAAACACACTGAAACATACTGTTCTGCATAATTCACATATGCTAATGAAAACTCAAAGCATGATATAAAACACATTTCCATATTCTAAAGATTTAATCAGTGGTTGAAAACTTAATATATATGCTAAAGTCTCTAAATATGCTTCTTTGTTTACTATCCTGCTGAGTGATATTAGTAGCTTTAAAACATAGACAGGGAACTAAAACCTGATGATACTTCCTAACCAACTTTCTCACAATTGATGATAGAAGAAGGTAATTTCAGAATTGATAACAGTTATGCTGCCTCAGCCTTCCCCACTCTATGAAGATTTGTAGGGAAATAACTAAAGAAAAGCTCTTACATTTTTGCTTTATGCTAGTCCTATCTTCATATTTTTTTTTATAGAAACCCTTAGGTCAAAACACTGGTGGTAAAGAAGGAAAGGCATCATGAAGAATGTTTTATTATTATTACATTGAAATTTAAGAGATTTCAATTATCTCATTTATATGCATGTCACTTTCTCTAGTGCTTGAAATCTGAACATCCCTAGAAAGCCCTTTAGGGCCTGAGTCCCAGGGATCTGGAATTTGTACTAGTACTTTACAGGGAATAACTCAGTGATATAAAATAGACTAGTATGAATGAGACCATGGTGGCCAAGCCTCAGGTCCATAAGAGTCAAAAAAGTATAAATACAAGGATAATGCACATGAACTGTATGAAAAGAAGAAAGTTCTGTCAAAGAAATTATACACTTTGAATATTTTAAGATTAACACAGATAAGAAGAACTTAGGTCAAGTCAACTTAAGCCTTTACTGCATAGAAAATGCAGGAGGCAAACAGATGGAGAAGTTGCTCTGGTTGCTCTGGTAACAGGTGCCTGGAGCTCCTGCTGATGGAGTTCTTCTCTCAGGAAAAAAGAAGAGGCAGGTACATCTGCTGATTGCAGGTGGGCAGCAGAAGTCCGAAAAATCCAGAAGGGGAGAATGCCTTTAAGGTCCTCACCAAGGTGGGCCAAGGAGCAACAGCAAGATTGCTGGCTGGAATTTGAGAGCCTCACACAGCTTTCCCTGAAGAGTGGATCTTCTCTGGGGGCGGGTACAGAGAATGAGGACACAAGGGTGGGACCACACATTCCTACAAGAGTGCAGAGGTGACAGTGAGGAAAGGGAAGAGTTGACTGTGGGGAAAGAGGAGAAATGAAGGAAGTAACAACAAACAGGAAGACAGGAAAAGAATCATTTTGTCATAGACCTTGAAAAATCATCTGGAGAAGATACAGATAGTAGCTTTTGAAGCTTTGGTCTGAAAAAGTCAGCTCAGGAACTTTGGGAAGGTCATGGAACACTTGCCCCTCCAGAAGAGAGAGGCTAATTAACATTCCTCAGACTACAGGGTGGGAACCAACCTGCAGGTGGGGATACAGTCCGCAGGACAGACGTTATCCACCTTCAGACAAGGGAAGTCCTTGCCACCTCATTCCCTAAAGACCAATCAGTTTAAAAAGTCACACTCTTCTGCCAATCACATTGTGCCTAATGGCTGCTGCCCTGAAAACGGTATAAAAGCTCACTGAACAAGCTTCAAGGGGTCGCCTCTTCTCCTTTGGATCTGGGACGACCCCAGTGCACTGGAACAATAAATTCCTCTTGCTTTTTGCATCAATTCAGGCTCCACCTGCTTCACTCAGGGGGTCTCTGGTAAGCTAAGGCTTGACAGAGTCTTACAGGTCCTAGGTTTGAATCCTTGTTCTTTCCCTCAGCTGTATAACCCCAAGCAAAGTATTTAACCTAGATTGGTTGTATATCTGCATAGAAGTTTTTTCCCCTTTTGTTGAAAATGGACTTTTTCTCTCAAATCATATATCCTGATTATGGTCTCCCCTTCCTTTATGCCTCCAAGTTCCTCTCTAACTCTCCCCACCAATCCAGATTCACTCCATGTCTGTGTCAACAAACAGGCTTCTAAGAGACAGTGATAGAATAAATAAAATATAATAGGATAAAATGAAAAATAACACATTTGAATCTGACAAAACAAACAGAAGGAAAAGAGCCCAAGAGAAAGCACAAAAAATAGATACTCACTTGCTTGCACACTCAGAAATTTCATAAAAGGACTGTACTAGAAGCCATAATATAATCTGCAAAGGACCTGGAGCAGGCCTGTGCAAGTCCATGCATGCTGCCTCAGTCTCGTGCGTGCTTTGACGGTATTGGTTTAGAAGGCTTTGTTTTCTTGGCATCTGCCATCCTCACTGGCTCTTATATCCTTTCAGCCTCCTCTTTTGCAGGGTTCCCTGATGGGAGGGAGTTGATGGAGACAGCCAGTTTAGGGCTAAGGGTTCTAAGCTTTCTCATTTGCATAATGTCAGACTGTGGGTCTATGTATTTGTCATCTGCTAGGAAGCTTCTCTGATGATGGCTGAGCAAGACACAGTCTGTGAGTTCAGCAGAATGTATGTCATTAGGAGTATTTGGTTTTACCCTAGGCTCTGGGCTATCTTGTCTCAGGTTCTTGATTGCTCAAGCAGTGTCGGGTATTAGGTCCATCTCGTGAAGTGGCCTTGAGTCAAACCAGATATTGCTTGGTTACACCCACAAGCTTCATGCCACCATTGCATGAGCATATCTTGTAGGCAGAACACCATTGTCAGCCCAAGGGTTTGTGACTGTGTTGGTGCTGATCTTTTGCATAGAAGGAGATGTCATGGTATTAATGTCATGAGATTGTTGCAGTGTCCAGGATTGGTAATGTGGGGGATTGGTCATATGAGGGGGAGCCACACATGTTTTCTTTACTCTCAGTAAAGAGCATTGGAGGAAAGAGTATAGAAGGAAAATCAGGATCTTGGAAGTTTTTCTATGAAATGAATAAAAAGAGAGAACTTGGCCTCTATGAAAAATGTCCTTGTCCCTTGTCCTGATTTCTCCCAGTCCACGAACAGTAACCAGTCTTGTCCTCTATGAGCCATGTGAAGGTAACAAGTGTATCTTCAGTGCACACTTACAACTCAAAAGTATCTCTCACAGTTGACTTGTGTTGACACTCCTGTTCATTCCTGGACCTTTCTTTGGAAACACTGAGTCCTTGAGGCACCCCTTAGGGCCTAGGCATGGCTAAGGAAGCTTGTTGGATGCCCTACTCTTATTGTCTTAATTGCAACACAACTCTATAACTGTACCTGATTTTAGTAAAAGTACCTGAGCCAAAAAGTACCTGAGAGGTGGTTGCAGATACAAATTTAAATCGTATGCCATGATTGAAACATACGTATCTTGTGAAAACTCAGGTTGAAATTCTAGTTGCTCAGATAATTTGGAAGTGGGGCTATTAGCTAGCTATTCCATGAAGCCAGAGACCTCATGACTGGGATTTATGTCGTTATAAAACAGATCTAGGAGGCTCCCTGTAAAGGTGCAATGAGAAGAGGCGACCACGGAGCATTAAGAAGGTCGTAGCAGACACTGAATTTGGCAGTGCCTTGATACTGAACTCTCCGATCCCCACTGATGTGAAAAATAACCTTGTGTTGTTGATAAGCTGTCCGGGCTTCCATTAGTTCCTTGCTGCAGCCCTAGAAAACTAAAGCACGGGGTACATACTCATCAAATCCACTTTTACCTTAAAAAAAGATGTCTCAGGCAATAAAAAGAATATTACTGAGGTACATTGGGGTATATGATACACTGTCTTTCCCCTCATCCAGGGCATTTTCTTTTATCATAAAAGATACAATTTTGACCTTGAGACTTTCCTTCTGAAAGTTCCTGTCTACAGAACAAAAGAAAACTGTCTCCTCGAGGGGAGGGAGAAATGACAGAGGCTTCAAGTCTACTAAGTCTTTCAAAGCACGAGGGCATCTTTAAAGAAATATCCCTCACTTCAGTGGCTCGGACGCTTGTGACCTCCATCAGTTAATGCATACTAGCCATTTATTCCATCTCAGCAGGAAAAATAGGCCTCAGTGCCCTAATGTGAGCTGACTAAAGTCGCCGCAGGGGAGCCCTTGCCCGGAGTGAATCGTCACTGATGAGGTTCTAGCCAGAGACGTTTCCCTGAGCTGTGCAATCACTCAAAATGCTCGTTTTATATTTGCAAGACTTCATGGCCTCTTTTGGAAACCATGAATTTGAGAGCATCTTTTTTGAATTTGTTCATCCCCAGCTGTGTGAAAATACTGCCTAGTCATGGGTAGGAAAAAGGCAATTTAGAAAAATAATAGAAGGGAAAGATGGTTTCATCTGGCCAGAATAGGGGTGGATCAGAGAGTCTACAGAATACAGAGGATCTCAGTGTTGCAAGGCCCTGGCCAGCCAGTCAAGATGGACAAGGCCTAGAAGCTCAAAAAGGGCATGAATTCAGCACGAATAAAAGAACTGCAGAGTTCTGCTGGCCCTGGGTATAAGATCTTGACTCCTGTGCTGCCATCGAACAATGGTGGGCAAGTTGTAAGAAGCAGTCACCTTTACTAGGGAAGATATGAGCATTTGCTCACCTCAGATAGGATGCCAACTACAGACAGCATAACAATCAATGAAAAATGAACCACGGGGTTCATTGGAGTTATTTACAGGAAAGAGAGTCACTCTAAGCATCCACAATCACTAAAATAGCCCACCCTAGCATAGGTAATGGTTTCCTCTTAGCTATATAGATGAAGTCTCTCTGTAGCTCCGCCTTGCATTGTCCTTGTTATAGATGATAAGACCTGCAGCAGAGGCTGCGTTGTCTTCTCAGAAGGAAAGTCAGTTGCTGTTGTTTTCCTTTGTCTTATGGGGTGGTGTGCATCTTTCACGAATGTGGTTCACCAAGGGAATACAGGGATCTGCCAAGAACGACGTGCAGAACCGGAGAGCATGTTTCAGTCTCTGAAAGTAATGCACAGGACACAGCATTGTAAGCAACCCATAAAGTTTAAATTGTCCTACTGTGAATGATCAGGCCCAGGACTGAGGTCAAGCTGTCTACCCAGAAAGAATTGGGCCCACATCAGGGATGAATTGTAAAAAGTTGTCTATGGCTATCCCACTCTGAACATGCCCGATCTTGTCTGATCTCAGAAGATAAGCAGAGTCAGGCCTGGTTAGTACTTGGATGGGAAAATTACAAGAAAAAGATTTATGGATGCATTCCTCCACACTAACCTGTGAAATAACAGAAAAGGTGGGAAGTGGAGGATGAGGTGGAGGTGTGTGCTTGCTGGTCATTAAAGCCAAGAGTGCTGAGGGAAAAGAGCATACCCAGTCGATCTGTGCTGAGTGGATCCTCCTGAGGTCTGAAGACTTGGAAGCCATGACAAGATGATAGCAGTGAGGAGGGAGCAAGTGAGCTAAACATGATAGGGAAGGAGATGAGCGTGAGAGCTGGGGCGTGGTACCCAGTTCACTGAGTAGTTCAGGAAGGTATGGAGCAAAGAGCTAAGAAAGGACTTGATTCAGCAGGGGCCTCGGGATTGGGGCTTTTGTGGCTTCAATAAATTGTACTATGGCCGGGCTGTGGTGGCGTACGCCTTTAAT
The DNA here is from genome assembly GCF_008632895.1 of Mastomys coucha. NCBI lineage: Eukaryota > Metazoa > Chordata > Mammalia > Rodentia > Muridae > Mastomys > Mastomys coucha. Next base: position 63,989,783 of record NW_022196915.1, read on the forward strand.
CCCAGCACTTGGGAGGCAGAGACAGGCAGATTTCTGAGTTCAAGGCCAGCCTGGTCTACAGAGTGAGTTCCAGGACAGCCAGGGCTATACAGAGAAATCCTGTCTCGAAAAAAAAAATTAATTAATTAATTGCACTATGGAAGATGGTTTTATGAGGAAGGAGAGACTCAGGATCTGGGTGACTTCGATGGGCATATGGATCGAATTTGTGAAGTGCTGAAACAAACAAAGAAGATGTGGAGGGAAGGTTAGAGAAGAGAACTCTATTGATGCAGCTGTGAGGAAGCCGTAATCCATGGTGGGGTGGGATGCTTTGGGAATGCTTTGGGATCACACACTTCCTCTATGCTATGCCTCCCCTATTATGCTTTAACTAAGTGTAAACCATCCGTTCACAAAGCTATGCTTATTAGTTGCCCGATCTAGACTAAGTAGACATTTGCTCACATCTCCCCCAGGAAAAAGCTCTGTGATTAGCAAGTCACACACATTTCCAGAGCCTCACTAGGCCCCCTACCAAAAGAGGATGCTCAGCTCCCTTAAAGCTCTGTTATTTGGTTATTTAAAGAGAATCCCGACCCCAAATCAAGAAAGTAAGACGCTAATACTCTCGATGCTAAAACAACTTGCATCCAGTTAATTACCTTCAGGAAATAAAGCAACATAGCAACACAGTACCCACAAGCACAGTGTGCCTGTAATTAAGATAATCTTTTTGGTGGTGATGGTGTCTCTTGTTTGTGCATTTACTCTCTGATGGATCCAGAGAGCCCCTGCCGAGTTAATCACACCTGCAACAGTGTGAGTGATGTGGGAGAATTACTCTAAGGAACTCTAATCTCTTGAGGCTTTGAAGGACCAAGTACAAGAGCAAGAAGGATGCTTGTCAGCTTCAGGGCCTTGAACTTCGCAGTGGCATATGTGGGGTTTAAGTGTGAAAGCCATGCCGGAGTTTAAATGTGACAATGCACAGCTAGAGACATAAATAGTAACTTAAGCACTCCCTATGTCATTGTCTCAGCTCGGACAGTAGTAAGGAAAGTATGTAACGCTCGGGCTTTCCTTTAAAAGATAACTGAGGACATTGCTAAGATCTCACGTCACCAGCCTTGTTTTCTCTTATGATTAGTTTTTGTGACAATCAAATCTGATTTCTTTCCTTTTCATTTGGTGCTAGGGATATTTTTAGAACCCAGAGCCTCTTGCAGGCTAAGAACTCTGCCACTGAGTATACATCCCAGCCTTGTATTTGACTTCTGAATGGATACGTAAAGAGAAGTAGGGACTTCATGGAAAGAAAAATAGGAAGAACTGGAAATTCACATTTTCTCCTACATCCTTTGGCAAAACCCTTTCATTTATTACTCTCGTGCTTAGAAGGGAGCTGCTATGTGTATACAATTTGTATATGATGGGCTTCACTCTAAGAGGCTTGGTGCAGGATCATGTGATTAGGTGGGAGCAGTAGGGAAGGCTACGATTCTTCTCATGAAAATGGGAACCCAAAAGCAGGACTTGGAGCAACAATAATGGAAATATGATGTAAGAATTGGTTATTCCTACTTCAGTTAGGGTGTCCACCGTGAGTGCAGATGACAGCTCCAACTCAGTGCTCATCAAATCATGAGACAGAGCTAGAGAAGAATCCTGATAGGAATAGCTCACACTCAGTACTTCAATCATTTTCAGAGACATTTGAGAGGCGGCATGTCATTTAAACATTAATGAGCTGCCTCAAAGTGGGAGTGTCTCCCATTATTCCTGTGCTCCTAGCAGACTCTGTTAATTTGTCAGAGGGCCTCTTTGCCACTGAGATGGGGTGCATCCTCATGTCTCAGTGTGATACTCCAAGCAGCCAATGCCAGGACTCATGTGAAGAGATCCAGAGTCAGTCAAGACCTTTCCTGTTTCCTACATACACACACACACACACACACACACACACACACACACACACACACACACACACACACACGTATGGAGGGTGTGAGTAAATTCTCAGCTACACTTCACCTCATGACAACTGGAGTGGTGATTAGTGTGTGTCTCCTTCTTTGGATGAGTGATATGTTGACATTCTTTTTCTTGATGGAGTTGGATTTGTCCTTCATGACCTTCAGTGGCTCCATGGGAAACTCCCCAGAGCAAAGGCACGTGCCTTTTACTAATCTCCCATGAAGTCGGTAGGTTTGGTGAGATGTCTGTGGCAGTGGCTGTACCTGGGCTTTCTCATCTTCTTAGTCACGTGGTGGCCCATTGAGACCCAGGCTGCCAAGTAGCCCAGGTCCATGGCTACTGCTCTCTATTAGATGTATCACCCTTTCATTTCATGAGGACATCTAGAGAAGGGCTGAGCAAGTCCTACAGAGCAATGTCTTGACACTTCCTGTAAATTTTGATGAGTGTTAGAGAAATTCCCAGGAGTTCTTGCTTCTTTCTGGTGCCAGATGAAGGGCAAGCCAGGCATTTTATGTCTTTCTCTGAATGACCAGACCTAAAGAGACAACTAAACATTAGCCTTGGTTGCTTAATGCAAAGGCTGGATGACCAAGAGGAAGCTACACTTTTTTCATGCATTCACTGTAAGCATTATCTAGATCTAATACACAGGGAAAGACCGTTACTGTTTCACAAAGTCTCTGAGATAGGGATCAAATTAATGAGCCATGTTCATTTCTTATATCTGTAATCAATCTCCTTACGTCTGCCTTGTGCCAGTTTAAATTCCCGTTACTTTTTTTTTGTTGTTGTTGTTATGATACCATGCCCAGTTATGTCTATCTCATCCTATCTTTATTATACTTGTCCATCCATCCACACAGGACAAAATGGAGAACTGGAAGTAGGGGAGGCTATACACTCTCAAAGCTTGCCCCTAGTGACTTGCTTCCTTTGGTAGGCTCCACCTCCTGTAAGTTGCGTAACCCCGGGACCTAGTGCTCAAATGCATGAACCACTGGGGCAGTATTTCTCATTCCCACCACCACAGCCCTGTAGAAGGAAGTAGGTCCCGGGAGGATTGGCCTTTGCAAAGGGTATCCTGTCCTTGTCCCCTTCCCAATGTGTTTTTCTCTACTTCCTGCTTACCGGGAAGGAAGTCCTCTCATCCTCTACACCACTCTCACCTCAGACCCAAAGAAAAGGCAGCCAGCTCCCCATGACTGGACACCACTCAAACTGTGAGACAGAGTAAACCTTCCTCCCTCCTCCTGCTTTCTCTAAGTATTTGTCCTGATGCAGAGAATGAAAATCCAGCACAATTTGTATTCAACCCTTGTGTGCTAAGGAAATGAATCTTGCGCCTGTGGGGTGTTTTTGTTTGTTTGTTTGGTCTTACCTTTTTGCACTGTCTCTTTTTTGTCAGCACCATACAAACCATTTTCTCCTTTCCTTTGCAAAAAAGAAAGAAAGAAAGAAAGAAAGAAAGAAAGAAAGAAAGAAAGAAAGAAAGAAAGGAAGAAAAGAAAAGAAATTGGAATGCGCCTTCCCTGAAGGCCCACGGGTATCTTTTATCAGGTTTTAGGCCTGAGTGCCCACAGCAGGTAGCTCTAAGAATTTATATATCAGCCGCTTGGAAACAGTTACCAGCGCTTGCAGCCAAGTACATGTCAGAGGGGTGAAGTAGGATTGTGTTTTAGCTGCAAATGAACTTCTTCCCTGCAGTAATTCAAAAACATACCGTGCGTCACATTATTTTCTCTTATTATTTGTGTTTCGTCTTCTTTATGTGAATTATTTATAATGACCAGTGTGCAGTAGCAGGGATGCCTGCAGAGCTGTGTCCAATTCTGCCTCGGCCTCTTTGGCACCAACTTAACAGTGATCACGGTAAGGGATCTCTCACCTCAGCATCCTTGGACCATGCTTTTTCTATTTTTACTTTTTTATGGGGCTGCTAAAGATGCAGGAAAAAGCACCAAGAGAAGATTTACTTGGTATATATCTAAGTAGGATCATGCATGTTATACCTGGAATGAAAAACAAGATTTTCAAAGAACTCAATAGCTCTTAATGAAAAAACGGCAGGATTTTTAAGTGTGTATATAAAACAAAGACACAATATTCAGGAAACATTAAATCAAATTCTGTTCTCCCTAGAAATAGTTTTCGTATGTGTATATGGTTTGCATGCACATATATATGCATATTTGAATGTGTGCTTGCATGAATGTGTATAGGTACACACATATGTGTGCATGTGTGTGATAGGCCAGGAATTAGGAATATGTTTGTTTGTCAGTTGCTCTCCACTTTATTAACTGAGGCAGGGTTTCTCACTGACCGTGGAGATCATGGATTTTGGCTGCTGCCCCCTTACCTGTGGATCCTCTTGTCTCTGCCTCCTGATCGCTGGCTTTACAGGCAGCATCCGCAATTACAAGCTCAGCTTTGCATGTGGTTGCGTATATCTGAGAGGCAGCCCTCATGCTCACTGGCAGGCACTTGATCCACTGACCCATCTATCCAAGTCTTAACAAAATGAGCTTTTAAATTAATATTATATTCCCCCAACTTCAGTGATTCCTGTTTGAGTTAGGGATTTTTTTTCCCTTGAGTCTTGTGCAGCCCAGGCTGTCCTAGAACTCTGAATGTAGTCAACAATGACCTTGAATTTCTGTTTCCTTTGCTTTTTACCTGTTGTGTGTTAGTTAGGATTACAAGAATATACCACCAAACCCAATTTTAAAGAGATCAAACCCAGGAGTTTCATGGCATCGAAATCTTGGTGGCTGGAGCAGGGCATTGCTAGTCAAATTGCATCTGCAGGCAGAAGCATAGCGCCACGGATGCGGGTGCTCACTTTGCTCTCTTATGGCCTCGGAGACTATAGATGACACTCCCTTATTTAGAGTGGGTCATCCAATCTCAGTTAACCCTATGTAGAGAATCCTTTATGTACATTTCCAGGGACTTGTTTCCATAGCGATTCTAGATCCTGGCAAGTTGATGATCATTGTTAACCATCACACTAAGTAAACACTCAACTAGCTCAGTTATATCCCCAGTCCCTAGTTTCATAATGCCACAGGGAAATGCCTTTCCCTCTACCTTCCCTATATCACTCCTACATTTGTTCAATGTTCTAGTGTTCCTATCCACCAAGAAGAACTCAAGTTAATACTCCCTTTATGGAGACCTTAGCCCGGGAGTAGAGACAGATAACAAACAGCTGGAAATAGTCCCTATGACGAAAATGATCCAATGTTGCACTAATAGAACACAGAGTAAGGAAACCACATATACCTCCTCATGGTCAGGCAGGGTTTCTCCATTGAGAAAAATCCTAGGCTGTGGCTTAATGAATGAGAAGAGAGCCAGCTCTAGAGGGAATGGAAGGAAAGAACATGAGAGGACACCAAAGATGAGAAAGCTCCACATACTTGTAGAAGTCCTAGAGAGCCAGTTTGATGGGTGAGGTAGGGACATTTAGGAGCAAAGTTTAAAAGGATTGACAGAAGCTCTGTGGTCCTGGCAAAGAACCTGAACTTAACTCTAAGGTACATTGAAAATGGTTTGTTTGTTCATCCATTTCATCATAAGTAGATTCTGTGATAGGCTTAAATATAGAAAGGAGAGAGGATTTAAGGTAGAGGAGAGAGGGCGCTGGGCTCAGCTAAGAAGCTGCGTGTGTTCAAGAAGAGCTGAGAACAGTTGTGCCCTGGAGAGGGTAGCGTTGTGAGTTGAAGAGATGAGGATGAATTTGAGGTACATCTTTGAAGGAGAGAGAGGACTTCTGTGATGGATTACAAGAAAAGGAAATCAGAAAGACTGGATGGAGCCAAGACGAATCCTAGATTTGTGTCTCAAGCAGCTGGGTAGGTGATGGCATTTCATGAAATGAGAAACATGGAAAGAAGAAAATCAAAGGAAAATCACACATTTAGATTTGTGCAGCTAAGGCTTGGCCCTCTGAGGGAAGTCTAAATTGTGATATTAAGAGGGCAAAAGATATGTGGCTCTGGAAGTAGGTCCAAGGGAGGCCGAAGCAGTCATGTATAAAGGCATGCATTGAGTGGAGTAAGAATATGGGATGTTGTGGACGTGATGACATGGCCTACACACTGTAGAGGAAGAGCAGGCTGCTAAAGGAGACGACTCTGAAAGTCTTATAGTTAAAGCTTCCAAAACTGACAAGGTGCGAAGGGGGCTGAGAAGAGGCAGGCATCCAGGAAGCAGACATATGCAGGATTGCAGAAGGCGAGTCACAACCTTCCGCTGTGTGGCAGCTAGCAGAATGGACTTTTTTACTCATCCATGTGATGGTCCAAATTCCAAACAAACAAAACATTGATTGCAGGAGGTGGTTCTAAAGTCCTTGGTGACTGTTGAATTATGGGGATGGAAGCCAGGGTGGTGGGCTGAAGGTTAAACCATGTCAGAAATATCAAGGGAGATGGGACCCAGAGAGGCCCTGTGACGAGACAGAAGTGGCCACAGAAGACAGGTGAGTGGAAGCATCTCCTGAAAACCACACGATGCACTCTTCTTCCTCTCTGCTTCTTGATGAACTTTGGACCAGTTATTTATAATAGCTTAAAGAAAAAAAAAGGAATGAGAATAATGAGAAGTGAACTCAGAACTCCTTAAGCATACAACTCTTTTTTTTTAAAGATTTATTTATTATTATACTTAAGTACATTGCAGCTGACTTCAGACACACCAGAAGAGGGCGTCAGATCTCATTATGGGTGGGTGTGAGCCACCATGTGGTTGCTGGGACTTGAACTCATGACCTTCAGTCAGTGCTCTTACCCACTGAGCCACCTCGCCAGCCCCAAGCACATAACTCTTAAAGACACTTGTCTAAAAGCCAGGCAGCTGTGAAATTAAGAAAAAGGGAAGACCTGATAGGATTCAGATGAAACACACACACAAACACACACAAAAAGATATCAACGGAGGACACAGAGGCAGAGGTAGAAAGTAAAGCCCTTGAGAAGATAGAGAGAGACCCAAACATGCTGGATTAGGCAAAGCTTCTCTCAGCCAACAGTGGGCATAGTGAAAACAAGATGCAGGAAGAAGCGATAACCCCTGAGCCATTGTTCCAGCCACCAAAACTCAAAATGAAATACAAGTTCAAGACTCGCACTTGTCAGATATCTATAGACCTACTATAGACATTATACGTGATAAATAGTTGAACAAATATGATGGGTACCCACTGAACAATGATCATTGAGCACAGTCATGGTCACAATGCCACATCCTCCCCTTGAACAACCTCTTTTTCTAAAGAGTGAGTTTACATGTGCAATGCTTGCTTACTTGTGACGATCTCATATTCTTATGTAACTCATTCTAAATATTTACTTTGGTTAGTTACCTGATTATTGTGAAGCCCAGAGACATCCACCTAGCTTTTAGAAATTAGAATTGTGACCTCTCCTGCTGTGACATATTAATGCTCCCCTCCCTGCTTGACCCACTCCATGGGTAGCAATCCATTAGAGTAACAGACCTTCCAATCCACACCTTCCTTTGAGCAGTCACATTGTGTTTTATATTTGAACATATGTTATTTTTATTTATTCTTGCACACAAACTAGGTCAGAGTATCGACAAATCATCCTCACTCCTTCCACCTCTTTCTCCAAGGTTTACCAGAAATAATGTTATCCTCAGAATAATAGGCCATCCATTGTTTCTCCAGACCTAGAGGTATACCTTCATGAAATGGCAGTCTGTGCCTAAGGAAAGAGGTATTTCTGCATAAACAAGATGACTACATTTTAGCTTTGGGAAGTTCTTGGCAGTAGTCTAATGGAACAATTTTTACTGATTAGACACATGATCTTAGGGCTACTAAAGACTCAATTCTTAACTCTCTGACTCTCAAATTCCTTGTTAGAAAGCAGGCTAATTCTAAGATAACTTCACAGCTTCACCAATCTCGAGGGTGATTCTAAATGCAGTCAAACTGACAGTGAGGATCATCCACCCCAAAGACTTATTGAAGCTGCTGGATCTAACCCAGCGGAGTGTACACTTTGTTTTGCTATTGCCTAATTGCCTATAATTGCCTATAAGTTCAGGCTGTTTACATGTACACCAATGGTGGCTCTTTATGATCCCCTTAAGCCTTCTAGTCTCCATTGTAAATGCTCACATTTGTCTCTTCCCATTCACCTTACTCCTCTGTCTTGGAGCTCTTTGAGTTTGCAAATAGTCTGAGTAACCACAATTAGTGCACTTGGCCTTTTGTTTCCCATTTGCACTGTTTCTTTAAGATCAATTTCAGGTCAACTGAAGATGCGGTTATCTCAGTTCATCTTGAAGCATCCCCCAAATTACCTCAACAAGGACTTTTTTCTACTTATACTCTCATTAGAGGTTTTCTAATTGTTATAAAACTTATGCATCATTAAAAGATTTTGCTAGTTATATAAGAAAGAATTTTTTTTAAATACTGTAGTGACTATTCCTGGTTGTCAACTTGACTATATCTGAAATGAACTACAATCCAGACTTAGAAGGCTCACCTGGCCCTAATCTGGAGGCTGAAAGATACAAGTTTCCGACCTGAATCTTGACATGGAGATCTTGAGGTATAGTGGCTATGAATCCCAGAGTATTAAGATAGAAAGATCTATGAGTTCAAGATCATCTGGGATTAAAGGTGTGGTGGCATAGTGGCTATG